>NW_004443990.1:4966459-5019080 GCF_000243295.1 Trichechus manatus latirostris
CTTTACTCCAGGTGGTTGGGACCAATTGATGCATCTTAGATGGCCGCTTGCAAGCTTTTAAGACCCCAGATGCCACTCACCAAAGTAGGATGCAGAACATTGTCTTAATAAGCTTTGTTATGCCAATTGTCCTAGAAGTCCCCTGAAAGCATGGTCCCCAGACCCCTACCCCTGCTACTCTGTCCCACAAAGTGTGTGTTTAAACCTTTTCTTGAGTTCTTGTAATAGTGGTCTTATACAATATTTGTCCTTTTGGGACTGACTAAATTCACTTAGCATAATGACCTCCAGCTTTCTCCATGTTATAAGATGTTCCACAGCTTCATCGTTGTTCTTTATTGTTGCATAGTATTCCATTGTGTGGATATACCATAATTTGTTTATCCATTCGTCCATTGATGGGCACCTAGGTTGTTTCCATCTTTTTGCTACTGTGAACAGTGCTGCAGCGAACATGGGTGTGCATATATCTATTCATGTGGCGGCTCTTATTTCTTTAGGATATATGTTCCAAGGAGCGGGATAGCTGGATCGTATGGTGCTTCTATTTCTAGCTTTTTAAGGAAGTGCCAAATCAATTTCCATAGTGGTTGTACCATTTTACATTCCCACCAAGAGTGTATAAGTGTTCCAGTCTCTCCACAACCTCTCCAGCATTTATTATTTTGTGTTTTTTTGGATTAGTGCTAGCCTTGTTGGGGTGAGATGATACCTCATTGTAGTTTTGATCTGCATTTCTCTAATGGTTAATGATCATGAGCATTTCTTCATGTGTCCCTTAGCCACCTGAATATCTTCTTTGGTGAAATGGCTGTTCATATCCTTTGCCCATTTTTTAATTGGGTTATTTGTCTTTTTGTTGTTGAGGTTTTGCAGTGTCTTGTACATTTTAGAGATTAGACGCTGATAGGATTTGTCGTAGCCAAAATTTTTTCCCAGTCTGTAGGTTGTCTTTTGACTCTCTTGGTGAAATCTTTTGATGAGCGTAGGTGTTTGATTTTTAGGAGCTCCCACTTGTCTAGTCTCTCTTCTGGTGCTTGTGCATTTTCACTTATGGTTCGTATTGTGTTTATGCCATGTATTAGGGCTCCTAGTATTGTCCCTATTTTTTCTTCCATGATCTTTATTGTTTTAGATTTTATATTTAAATCTTTGATCCATTTTGAGTTAGTTTTTGTGCATGGTGTGAGGTATGGGTCTTGTTTCAGTTTTTTGCAGACAACTATCCAGTTATGACAGCACCATTTGTTAAAGAGACTGTCTTTTCCCCAATTAACGGACTTTGGGCCTTTGTCAAATATCAGCTGCTCATAGGTGGATGAATTTATGTCTGGATTCTCAATTCTGTTTTTCCCTAAGGGGTGTGTTTTTGAGCCATGCGGTAGGCCGTACGCAATCACTTATCTTTCCCCTGTCCAGTGCTGCTTCTCACTGGTGCCAGGTGGCTGTGTAGACTCTCTGGCTCTGGGTCTCTCCTGGTGCATTAAACGTGCCTCCCGAGCACCGCCCCTTGCCTGCCTCACCGCTCACCTCCGAGCTGATCAGGTGTGAAGGGTTCAGGCTCTGGCAACTCCTCGCTGCTTCCGAACCGTCTCTCCCTTCCCCTGCCACTCAATCTGGTTCCTCAACTCTGCCTTTGATGCTCAGGGCTCCCAGATTGCCATATATAATCAAGTCACTTGTTTTTTTTGGTCTTTGCTGTAAGAGGGTCCACTGGAAGCATCTGACTACTCTGCCATATTAGCCCTGCCTCCCCGTTTCCTTTCTTCTTTACATCTAGTCAGTCACTAAGTTCTGTCCATTTGTCCCTCAGAAATCTCTTGCATCTGTCTCTTCCTTCCCCACCTTCTGGTTCTGCCCTGAATCACCTCAGTTGCATTCTAACGCCGTATTTTTCTCACTGGTCTCCCTGCTGCTACCCAAAGTTTTCAGTATGGAGTTACCCACTACCCACAGGACAAAGTCTTAGCCAAGGTTCTATACTGCCTATCCTCCTGTTGCTCCCAGCCTTATCACACTTCACTTCTCTACCCATACTCTTCATTCCAGCCAAATTAACCTATTCGTTTTTTCCCAACATGCCATGCATATTCCTGTTTCTACACCTAATTGCCCTCCCTTTCTTGCCCAAGTCCAGTATCTGGCTCATCTCTCTTAAAGACTTCCCTGTCTGCCAAGCTCCGGAAAGCATTATACATTGGTCCTCTTTTTCTCGCCTTTGCTTTTCCTATTTATTATCTCTTTATGCCTATATCTTGTTGCCCAAATTAGACCATAAACTCCTCAAGATCTATAAACTACATTGGGCAATTAATAGTATTTGTTTTGATGATAAAAATGATGATACTGGTGTAAAAATTACCTTGGCTTAACTCAGTCTTTCAAGTCTAAATTCTTGATTGCCAATTCTAAAGCTACTTCTGGAAACTATTTTCTAGTTTCATTGAAATAGGGAGCTATTTAAAGTGAAGCTCCCTTTCCCATTGTCGTTGAGTCGATCCTGACTCACAGTGACCCTGTAGGACAGAGTAGAACTGTCCCATACGGTTTCCAAGGCTGTAATCTTTACGGAAACTGACTGCCACATCTTTCTCCCACAGAGTGGCTGGTGGTTTCTAGCCATCAACCTTTCAGTTAGCAGCCAAGTGCTTAACCACTGCACCACCAAGTCTCCCTAACGTGTAGCTAGAGGGCATAATTTCTGGATTTTTCTCTTCTCTCTTCCATTGTCTCCAACTTAGAATCTGTCATGGATTGGACTGTGTCCCCCTAAAATATCTGTCAGCTTGGCTATTTCTTGATTCCCAGTATTGTATGATTGTCTACCATTTTGTCATCTGATGAGATTTCCCTATGTGTTGTAAATCCTATCTATGATGTAATGAGATAGATTAGTGGCGGTTATACTGATAAGATCTACAAGATTAGGTAGTGTTTTAAGCCAAACTCCTTAGAGAGAAGCAAGCAGAGAGACATGGAGACATACCACGAAGAAAGCAGCACCCGGAGTAGAGTGCGTCCTTTGGACCCGAGGTTCCTGCACAGAGAAGCTCCTAGACTACAGGAAGATTGATAACAAGGACATTCCTCCAGAGCCAACAGAGAGAGAAAGCCTTCCCCTGGAGCTGACACCCTGAATTTGGACTTCTAGCCTACTAGACTCTGAGAAAATAAATTTCTCTTTGTTAAAGCCATCCACTTGTGGTATTTCTGTTATAGCAGCACTAGATGACTAAGACAGAACCCCACTGCTCATCATAAGCTGTACAGAAACAGAGAGAGCCGGGAGGTCATGAGGAACATTGGAATCTTGGTCCATTTACAAGTGAGAGAAGACAGCAGCTTGAGACTCCTTTTTCAACCTTAAGGTGGAACTTCAGCACCTGTTTTCCAGAAGGCTGAAGAATCTTTCAGAAGCAACACAACAAAACTGCTCCCAGTCTTGCCAGGTTGTAAGACTGTGGCTGGAGTTCTAGATGGACTTCCTGGAGAAGACATCCGGGAGGCAGCTCCCTTGCTGACTAACCTATGCCCTTTTCTCCTGTTGGTACCAGGGTGTGCACTCATTGAGACTTACTGTAAATGACAGTTCTCACAACTTCCTTCCTGGGGCTCCACCCAGATGATCTGGAGGGGAAGCAAATGCTCTGAAGATTGTGGTGGAGGCTGGAATGGGCTGAGGCATTCAAGCAGACTCTGCCTGTAATGGAATCCCTTCCACCCTGGCGGGAACCTGGGCAGGCTTAAGTAGTCATTTGCCTCTCACTCTTGTTACAGTGCTAAGAAGGGTGCAGGGAAGGGGAGTGAAAGAATCTTTGCTGTCCTGCTTTCTTGTTCTTTTTTAAAAATAAACATAAATTGGCCCTCCGTATCTGTGGCTTCGCATCCGCAGATTCAACCAACCTCGGATGGAAAATATTGGTGCGGGTGGTGGGGGAGAAACTTCCAAAAAGCAAAACTTGTATTTGCCATGCACCAATCACTACGCTGAACCCACTGCAATGAAGTGATGTGCAGGCATCCCCTGCTGTAGCCTCCCACCATTTCACAGATCCTCAGTCTCTCTCCAGCACTCATTTGAGCAGTTAGCCTCGCGTCTCTTCGTTCACTACTTGTGTGCACCCTTTGCTTCTGTGAAAAAATGGCTCCTAAAAAGCAGTGAAGGGCTCAAAGCAATCCTTCAAAGGCTAAGTGTGAGGGGGTTGAGGAGAGCGAGAGGAAGGAGTTTCAGGCTAGTAAGAGATGGCTGGCTAGCTCTATAAAGCGCTACAGCCTCAAGAACTTCAATATCACCGGCAAATCGGCATCAGCTGATGCCCAAGCAGCGTCAGCGTTCCCCCAAGAGCTCAAGAAACTCATAGAAGAGAAAGGCTACCTTCCAGAGTAAGTCTTCAGTTGTGATGAAACAACTATTAACATAGCATTTTACATGGCATTAGGTATTAGAAGTCATCTAGAGATGATTTAAACTATATGGAAGGAAGTGCATAGGTTATATGCAAATACTACACTATTTTATATAACAGACTTGAGCATCCGAGGATTTTGGTATCCGTGGGGGTCCTGGAACAAATCCCCCACAGATACTGAGGGACACCTGACTGTACTGGCTTTTCAAGATGCTATACGCATGCACTGTAGAATGTTCTTCCACTCTGAGAGCAGCAGGGCTCGGGCAGTGCTTTTTAAACATTGCCTCTGATGTTTCTCTAACTAAAGAGGAGTGTGACCAGGTACCTCTGGAGGAAACTGACATTTTAAAATTTCTTTGATATTTCACGTTTTAACTTAAAAAAAAAAAATGCCTTGGAAATCCTATGGGGCTGTTCTACTCTGCCCTATAGGGTCACTATGAGTCAGAATTGACCCAACAGCAGTGGGATTAGTTTTTTTAGTTTGTTGTGTTCTCCCAGCCAATCCTGTGTGCCCCTGGGGAGGCGACCGACCAGCCTGGGCGGCAGAGGTCTCTGAGAGGGAGCTCAGATGATTTCACTGGGTCCTGAAAGCCTGCTCAGACGCCCCGGCGTCCTCCTCTGGCAAATGGGAATGATAATGCCTGCCACATCACAGAGTGCAGTGAGGATTAACTGAGTAATATATGCAAACATGTGAAGCATGATTCATGTGTAAGGGATTATCATCAGGATTATTTCTTGTCATGGGAGGGTGTGCAGCTACTTCATCATGAGCTTGCTCTTGAGACATGTTTTTCTGCTCTCTCCCTCTCATCTGAATCCCCAGTTACAATCCTGAAGAGGGTAGGAAGCTGAAACCAAGAAAGAAAGTAGACTTTATAGACAGGGCAGAGAGAAGTGAAAAGCTTCTTTTTTTTTTTTTTTTTTTTTTTTTTGCTTCTGCTGCTGGACCCATCTGAAGACTTTCTGTTCTGGTGACCACGTGTCTCTTTTTTGGCACGTTTGCTATCTGACGGGGAGAAAGAAAAAGGGTGATGGGGACCATCGCATCCATCTAAGGAGTCAGCTCTGGGTTTTCTCTTTTATGTCCAGCCCAAAGTAGCAGCTGGCCCTGGCAGGATTTCCATTCTTGAGCTTTGGTTGGGCCACTGCACAGTTGATGATACCCATCTCCCTGATGACAGCCTAGCCGGATTTCTGAGTCTTGCATGTTAAAACCAGCCTGCATTGCTTACCAACCCAACCCAACCCAACCCATTGCCGTTGAGTCAATTCCAACTCATAGTGACCCTATAGGATAGAGCAGAACTGCCCCATAGGGTTTCCAAGGCTGCAAATCTTTATGGAAGCAGACTGCCACATCTTTCTCCCCTAGAGCGGCTGATTGGTTCAAACTGCTGACCTTTCTGTTAGCAGCTGAGTGCTCAACCACTGTGCCACCAGGGCTCCTTGCATTGCTTATAGTCACCCACATTTTCTCCTTTCCCTTCTTGCTGCAGACTTTAGGAGGCCCATCTCATTCTAAGTACCCAGGGCCGCTGAGTCAATGGCCTCACTGTTAGCTTCCCCCCTGTCCAGACCCTGGAGTTTTGCCCTGAATCCCAGCCCAGTGCCTAGGGCACTGCTACTTCTGATAATTTAATTCACTTACATGTAATTCAAATAATTACTTACTGAGTAATTGTCTGAGTTATCTGAGGATACGAAAATAAACTAAGGTTCTTCCTCTTAGAAAGCTCACTGGTTAGTGGGACAGAGAGACATATAAAACGATAATTATTAATTTATTGAACAAGTGTCTATCACATGCCCTGCACTTAAGTTCTGGGGTGTCCTGGGGATCAAGATAGACATGATTTCTGTCCTCAATTAGCTTAGAGTTGACAGTAGTAAAAATAAAATCACGCTATTCATTGTATACAGACTGAAACAAGCTAGGAAACAAGGGTACATACTGATGTGAAGGCACATACCAGTAGCAGTTGCCGTAGAGTTGACTCTGACTCAGGGAGACCTCACGTGCTCCACACAGTTTTCAATGACTGATTTTTCGGAAGTAGCTCGCCAGGTCTTTCTTTTGAGGCGCCTCTTGGTGGACTCCAACCTCCAATCTTTAGGTTAGCAGCTGAGTGGGTTAACCATTGCACCACCCAGGGACTTCAGCTTCAGACTAGAAATCTGCAATTCTCTGCTCACGGCTTCATCTGGAGCAAGAGACCATAGCTCTAACAAATTCAGTTTGGAAGCTTACTGTTTGTTGGATATTTTCAACGTGTCATACAAGCCTAGATTTCCTTACTATTTTTGTCTTTTGGAAAATCCCTCAGGAAACCCACTTGTAGAAGTTTCTGTTTTTAACATCATTATGTTGTGTCACCGTGGGTTGGCGGAGCTCAAGAAATCATTCATTAAGCTATTCTGAGAGCGCACTATAAGCCACACTACAAAAAAGGTGGAAAACGCAAGATTCCCGGGAAAGGGAGTAAGGGTAGATCTAGGACTCATAAGTAACAGGGAAGTGTTTTGCCCCAGGTGCTATTCAGCATGTAAATATGGTGGAAGATTTACTCAGGCTGGGGATCTCACAGAAGAGAAGGAATAGGTTTTCCAGAAGCCGTGGCAAATCTTTTCTCACATCTCACTGGTCTGAATTGGAACATGTGCCTGTGCCTTAATTGGCAAAAGCATTTAAAACCTCATCAGATTATTGTTTTAGAAAGATCACTTTGACTTCAGTATGGGAAGCGCTGACGACAACAGGCTGGAGATAGGGAATCAGCTGCAGTCAGCTACACGAGAGCTAATGGTACCCTGGAGCGGGAATTAATGGGTGGTTCTGAAGGCGGACAGACAGGGAAGGACTCCAGAGTTTATGTGTAAAGAAGTACCCCACCGCCCACTGAAGAAGCGATTAAGACTTTGTGTCCTAACCAAACCCATTGCCACTGAGTCGATTCTGACTCATAGCAGCCTTGTAAGACAGTACAACGGCCCCATAGGGGTTTCAGGCTGCAAGTCTTTACAGAAGCAGATTGCCACATCTTTCTCCTGCTGAGCAGCTGGTGGATTTGACCGGCTAAACTTTTGGTTAGCAGCAAAGCTCTTTAACCACTCAGCCAATTTCCCTTGCCTCATGGAAAATTAACAAGCGTTTGTTGTAAACAAATAAATAATAGATCGACCATTACCAGCAATAGCCATAACAAAAACACCAGTGACAATCTGAACTGTATATGTGAAGACTATAGAAATGGCAAATGTTTTGTGACCTATATATTTGCTAGAATAATAATTAGAAAAAAAAAAAAAACCCACAGTGACAAATAAACCTAGCTCATGGTTAAGTGCTGGACTACTAACAGGAAGGTTAGCGGTTCAAACCCACCCAGAGGTGCCTAGGAAGAAAGGCCTGGTGATCTGTTTCCGAAAGTTCACAGCCTCAAACACCCTATGGAGTGCCGTTCTACTCTGCACACATGGGGTCACCACGAATTAGAATTGACTCAACAAATAACTACCAACAACAACAATAAAGGGGCCAGGGAGCTCTACTGGGTTACTGAGGGGAGGCAGAGGAGTGGAGAGTGTGTGGTTGTTCAATTCTTCAAGCCTGAGGGGACGGAGGGATTGCTAGTTATCTTAGAGATGCAGGGTGGGGGGCAGGACCTTTGATGGGGGTGACACATGGAGGTCTGCAACTGAACCTTAAGGGCTGTGGTCTCAGGAGCCAAGTTGGTCACAAGGATGGACACAATGACACAACTGTGAGCTTGGGCCATGACCATCCCAGCAATGACCACAATGGACTGGAAGCCCTTTTCCAGGGCACAAGGACTCCACTATGAGTCGAGGAAGTGGGAAAGGCTACCAGTAATGACTAATGCCGGACATTTCACCAGATTTGCTGAGTGGGAGCTTGCAGCCAGGTTTAACTTCATAATATATTTATTTTAATAATGTAATTATTTATATATAGAATTATATTCATTTGAGGATAAGTAAAATATACGCCCATGTCCCTACCACCCCGCTTTGCATTTGCTGTCCCTCTGCCTGGAATGTTCTTTCTCCAGGTTATCCACATAGCTCACACCCTCATTGTCTTCAGGTTTTGGCTTGAATATCACAGTAAGTGTTTCCTGATTTCCCTTTAAAGTTTTCAAACCCGTCTCCTCCTACAATTCTTATCTCCTTTCTTGCTTTATTTTTCATCACGGAACTTACCATATTGTATTGCATGCTTTATTTTTTACTGTTTACCCTGACCGGAACATAAACTCATTGAGGTCAGAGACTGTTTAGTCTATTGCTTATTCCCAGGGCTTAACATTGTGCCTGGCAAATAGAAGACCATCAATAAATATTTGTTGAACGACTTAAGTAAGTGAATAAATTTAATGAATTGTGGGGCAAACTCATAACCACCCCATTTTAGGGGCTCAGCAGAATTGTTCCAAATTCTTACACAAGCAATGTGCATCACTACCTACTTTCAACCCCAATAGCTGGAGCCAAATAATTGTTTTGAGATTATAGCCAAAACCTCGACTCAAAATTATTGTGTAGACATAAATATAGATTCTCAAAAAGTTACTGCTGATTTTGGAAAAGTCAGTGGACTGTAATGAGACTGAACTTGAATGAATCCTACAGTAGGAAGAAAGTTCTGGAAATAAGAAAGGGATAAGACTACTTAGAGACTAATTTCTTTGTTATTTACAGGAGAATACCAAGAAAGGGAGGCTCATGGAAGGTGAATTTTATAGTCCCTGGATGTCTAAAAAATTAAAACCTCTTCTTGGAGAAGGGACCCATAGGAGCCAATATCATCAGAGTCCTACTATTTAAAACACTCCTATTGCCCCAAGTCTTGACACATCACAGGAGATCTGAGTTAACTTGTTGGGACACGCTGTAGGGAAAATGAGACTGCCCAAGATAAAAGCAATTAAAATTATCAGAAGCATAGTACAGAAGAGGCATTTCAGATCTGGCTAGGAGATAGAAAGCGAACTGCTTCAGGGGCTGAGCTTCTGTGTACTGCTGACCTATTTTATTCTCCTATTGACTATGGCAATGTCGGTGTGGTAATACCCATGTGGTCTCTGTATGTCAGTGTGGTAATACCCATGTGGTCTCTGTATGTCAGCATGGTAATACCCACGTGGTCCCTGGTATGTCAGCATGGTAATGCCTCTATGGTCTCTGGTATGTCACTATGGTAATACTTATGTGGTCTCACCTATTCTACCTGCTGGCACACTGCCTGAAAGGGGACTGGGAAAGGCAAAGATGCTCATGCTCTTGGTGCTCTGAGTAAACTGGCCTGGGGTTAGCAAAATCCAGACAGCTTATTGCTGAGGTCACTTTTCTGTCCTATAGGGGTTGTAGTGATGACCTCTCTCCCATTCTTAATATAGTAATTTGTGACTTTTCTTTTTGTCTTGATCTGTCTAGCTAGAGGTTTACCAATTTTATTGGTTTTCTAAAACAGTGGTCATCAAACTTTTTCTGTAAAGGCCAGATGGCAAATAATTTAGTTTTTGTAAGCCACAATGGTCTGTGTCAACTCTGCAGTCACACCATGAAAGTCGCCATAGACAGTGTGTAAACAAATGAGATGGTTGTGTTTCAATAAAACTTTATGTGCAAAAACAGTGGGCTTGATTTGACCCATGGGCCATTTTTTGATTCATTGATTTTTTTAATATTGTAATTTATTTTATTATTTTATTGTTGGTCTTGTTGAGAATATACATTGCAAAACATACACCAATTTAATAATTCCTACATGTACAATTCAGTGACATTGATTACATTCTTTGAGTTGTACAACCATTCTCATCCTCCTTTTCCGAGTTGTTCCTCCCCTATAACGTAAACTCTCTGTCCCTTGAATTTCCTATCTAATCTTTCAAGTTACTGTTGTCAGTTTGATCCCATATAGATGGATCTTGAAAGAGCACAATGTTCAAGGCACACATTCTTTACTAGTTAAGTTAAACTATTGTTTGGTTTAAAGAAGACTTCAGGGGATACTTTTGGTTTAATGTTTAAAGATTGTCAACGCAATAGTTTCGAGGATTCATCCAGCCTCAATGGCTCCATAAAGTCTGGATTGCATGAGAATTTGAAATTCTGTTCTGCATTTTTTATAGAACTTTCTTTTTCTTTTTTTGTTGTAGTTTAAGTGGAAGTTTACAATTCAAGTTAGTCTCTTGTGCAAAAATTTATACATACACTCTCACGTGACCCTAATTGCTCTCCCTGTACTGTGACAGCACACTCCTCCTTTTCACCCCTGATTTCCCAAGTCCATTCAACCAGCTCCTAACCCCCTTTGCTTTCTCATCTCACCTCCGGACAGAAGCTGCCCATTTAGCCGCAAGTATTTACTTGAGCTAAGAAGCACACTCTTCACAAGTATCATTTTATGTTCCACAGTCCAGTCCAATCTTTGTCTGAAGAGCTGACCTTGGGAATTGTTTTAGTTCTAGGTTGACAGAGAGTCCAGGGGCCGTGCTTTCTGGGATTCCTCCAGTCTCAGTCAGACCATTAAGTCTGGTCTTTTTACTAGAATTTGAGTTCTGCAGCCTACATTTCCCCTGCTCCATCAGGGTACTCTCTGTGGTGTTCCCGGTCAGGGTGGTCATTGGTGGTAGCCGGGCACCATCCACTTCTTCTGGTCTCAGGCTGATGAAGTCTCTGTTCTATGTGGCCCTTTCTGTCTCTTGGGCTAATATTTTCCTTGTGTCTTTGGTGTAGAACTTTGTTTTTCTTTAAATTGACTTCATTTCTGTTTCCATCAGGGTGTGAAAATTTGGAGTCCCCCTCCTGCATCCCAGTGAAAAGCATCTGGTACTCAATGTGTTCTGTTCACACACATCTCTGTAAGAGTTCATGACCCAGCTGTACCTCAGCCCCGAGAAGGCTTCTGTCTTGTGAGTCCATCTTTTCAGAGCTGGTGGCTTCTCTGATCTCTGCCTGTAATGCTATGAAGCATAGAAGTCTTTCTGCCACTTGCTTGCTGTACAAGGACACAGGCATCACTGCCAAGCCTTTCATGGTCTTTTCACATCTGTTCCTACCTGGGGTCTTGCTGCCTCCCAGGGAAATGGGATCAGCGACTCCCTGGTCCCTCCTGTCTTAATGCCCTTTCTCAGATCAATTAACCCATCTTGGAAGCAGGCTATGGGCCTCTCCAGCTGGGATTCCCTGCACGTCTCCTCTTATAACTTCATGTCTGTCTTTCCTCTTTCTCCTTGAAGTCCAGTGAATCTTTGTATACTGTGTGCATTGTTATCGTTGTGTACTGACAAGTCGATTTTGATACATAGCAACCCTACAGGGCAGAATAGAACTGCCCCATAGGGTTTCCTAGGCTGTAAATCTTTATGAGAGCAGATCACTAGGTCTTTTCTCCTGTGGAGCCACTGGTGGGTTGGAACTGCTGACCTCTGCTGACCTTTCAGTTAGTAACCGGAGTGCTTAACCACTGCACCACTAGGGTTCCATGTGTAACTATTACCACTAAGTCCAGAACATTTTTCTGGCTTCAAAAAGAAACCTTGTTTAAAAAAAGGAAAAGGAAAAAAAAAAAAGAAACCTTGTGCCTTTTAGCAGTCAATCTCCATTCCCTCTCCCTCCCCTCTCCCTCTCACCTCCTGGCAAGCACCCATCTATTTTCTGTCTCTATGGATTCTACTAGTGTGAACTTTTCATATAAATGGAATCATACAATATGTGGCCTTTCACATCTGGCTTCTTTCATTTAGCGTGTTTTCAAGGTTCATCCATGTCATAGCATGTATCAGTACTGCATTCCTTTTTATGATGGAATAATATTCCATTGCACAGATGCATCACATTTTGTTTATACATTCATTAGTTCATGGACAGTTGGGTTGTTTCCACTTTGGGGCTATTATGAATAATACTGCTATAAACTTTTGTGCACAAGTTTTGTGTGGATTCATTAACCCACTCGGAACCAGGTTAAGGGACTCTCCACCTGGGACCTCCAGAATGTTTTTCGATTCTCTTAAGTAAATACCTGAAAGTGGAATTGCTAGATGACTCTTTTTAACCTTTTGAAGAACTGCCAGACTATTTTCCAAAGTGGCTGCACCATTTTACATTCCCATCAGCAGTGCTTGAGGGTTCCAATTTCTCCATATTCTTACCAACACTATTATTATCTGTCATCTGATTACAGCCATTCTAATGGATGTGAAATGGTATCCCGTGGTTTTGATCTGTATTTGTGATGGCTAATGATACTGAGCACATTTCCATGTGCTTATTAGCCATTTGTATATCTTCTTTGGAGGAATGTCTATTCAAATTCTTTGCCATTTTTTTTACTTTTATGATTATTGATATTTTTATTTGCCTTTTTATTGTTGATTCGTAAGAGTTCTTTATATATTCTAGATGTTATTGACGTTAGTTGCCATCGAGTTGATTCTGACTCATGGTGACCCCACGGGAGTAGAACTGCTCCATAGGGTTTTCAAGGCTGTCATCTTCCAAAGCATATCACCAGGACTGTCTGGGTGGATTTGAACTGCCAACCTTTCAGCTAGTAGTTGAGCGCTTAACTATTTGCACCACCTAGGGACTCACACTCTAGATTGTTGTTGTTGTTAAGTGTTGTCGAGTCAATTTCAACTTGTAGTGACTCCATGTGACAGAGTAGAACTGTCCCATTGGGTTTTCTAGGCTGTAATCTTTATAGGAGCAGATCACCAGGTCTTTCTCCCATGGAGCTGCTGGGTGGATTCCAACCACCAACCTTTCTGTTAGCAGCTGAGCACTTAACCATTGCGTTACCAGGGTTCCTTAAAGCAGAGATATGATTTGCAAATATTTTCTCCCATTCTGTGCATTATATTTTCACTTTCTTTATGGTGTCTTTTGAAGCACAAAAGTTTTTATTTTGATAAAGTTCAATTTATCTATTTTTCTTTTGTCAGTTGTGCTTTTGGTGTTGTACCTAAGAAAGCTTTGCCTAATTCAAAGACACGAAGATTTATGCCAATGTTTTCTTCTAATAATTTTATTGCTTTAACTCTTACATTTATGTCTTTGATCCACTGTCGGGTTTTTTTAAAGACATTCTAACAGTGTGTAATGGCATCTCATTGTGGTTTTAATTTGCATTTCCCTGATGATTAATTACGCTAAGCATCTTTTCATGTACTTATTTGACATTCATATGTTTTTGTAAAGTCTCTGTTCATATCTTTTGCCCATTTTCTAATTGGGTTGTTTGTTTTCTTATTGTTGAGTCTTCAGACTTCTTTATATACTCTGGATACAAGTCCTTGGACAGTGTCTTAGTTATCTAGAGATGCTGTAACAGAAATATCACAAGTGGATGGTTTTAACAAAGACAAATTTATTCTCTCATAGTTTAGTAGGCTAGAAGCCCAAATTCAGGTCAGCTTCAGGGGAAAGCTTTCTCTCTCTGTTGGCTCTGGAGAAAGGTCCTTGTCATCAGTTTTCCCGTGGTTGAAGAGCTTCTCAGCACAGGGACGCACTATGCTCCCGGTGCTTCTTTCTTGGTGGTGGTGTGAGGTCCCCCTGTCTCTCTGCTCTCTTCTCTCTTTTATATCCCAAAAGAGATTGGCTCAAGACACAATCCAATCTTGTAGATTGAGTCCTGCCTCATTAATATAACTGCTGCCTATCCCACCTCATTAACATCATATAGGTAGGATTTACAAGGAAAATCACATCAGATGACAAAATGGTGGACAATCACGCCATACTAGGAATCATGGCCCAGCCAAATTGATACACATATTTTTGGGGGACATAATTCAATCTGTGACAGGACATGTGATAATGCAAGTATTTTCTTCCAGTGCAAATATATTGTGCAAATATTACATGCAAATATTTTTTCCCAGTCTGTGGCTTGTCTTTTCACTCTCTTAACAATGTCTTTTGCAGAGCAAATGTTTTCAATTTTGATAAATTCCAATTTTTCATTTTTTCTTTTATGGATCCTGCTCTTGTTGTCATATCTAAAAATTCTTTGTCTGATCCTGTTTCACAAAGATTTTTCTCTTGTGTTTTTCTCTAGATGTTTTATGCTTTATATTCAGGTATATTTCAAGTTAACTTTTGTATCAGGTGTGAAGAATGAGTTGAGTTTCAATTTTTTGCTTAGAGACATTTAAGTCCATCATCTAGCATCATGTGTTGAAAAGGCTATACTATGCATTGAATTGCTCTTGCACCTTTGTCAAAAATTTATTGACTCTATTCGTATGGGTCAATTTCTGGAGTCTCTAGTTTGTTTCATTGATTTATGTTTCTATCTTTTAACCAATGCCATACTGTCTTCATTACTATAGCTTTATAGTAAGTTTCAAATTCAGGTAGTGTGAGTTCTCTAACTTCATCCTTCTTTTCAAAATTGTTTTGGCTATTCTAGTCCTTTTTATTTCACTATATTCTGTAAATAATTTCTTTGAGCTTATCCTATTTGGGATTCATTGAGATTCTTGAATCTGTAAATTTCTGTCTTTTACCAAATTTGGTAAAATTTCAGCTTTTATATCCTCAAATATTTTTCCTGCCACGGTCTTTCTCCTGTCCTTCTGGGACTCCAATGTCATGAATATTTTGATATTTTCTCACAGGTCTCTGAAACTGTTTTTTTTTTTTTCCAATCTTTTTTCTCTCTCTGCTCCTTAGAGTGTATAATTTCCATTTGCCTACCTTCATGTTTACTGACTCTTTTCTCTGTCACCTCCATTGTGCTACTGAGCCCATCCAGTGAATTTTTTATTTCAGTTATTATAATTTCAGTTATAAAATGTCATTTGTTTCTTTTCTTATAGTTTCTATGTCTCTGCTGAGAATTTCTTTGTTTTTATTTTTTTCAAGAGTGTGTGTCCTTAGTGCCCACAGTGGAGCATGTTTATAATAAAAAAATTAAAAAAAACTTCATTACCTTCCAAGTCAATTCTGACTCATAGTCCTTGTCTGGTAAGTCCAACATCTGGGTCATCTTGAAGTTGGCATATGCTGATTGCCTTTTCTCTTGAAAATTATTGAGATTTTACTTTTTTTATGTTTAATAAATTTTGTATAAGTGTAGTGGTAATCAGGCCATTCTTGACATCAGGGCAAAAACTCCTTTCAGAGATCTAATAAAAGCCATGAACTCTTTCCAGAAAATGCTCCATACAGAATTATAGGGAAAGGGTTTATAGACCCCTTCAGCCCCACTTATGGTCCCCAGTTTTAAGAATCCTGATTTATAGATACCAGTGAACAAAGCCCCTGGTGGTGCAGAGGTTTGGCTGCTAACCAAAAAGTCGGCAGTTCGAATCCACCAGCAGGCTCCTTGGAAACTCTATGGGGCAGTTCTACTCTGTCCTATCCGGTCGCTGTGAGTCAGAATCGACTTGACGGCAACAGGTTTAGTAAACAAGAGAAAACATAAAAACTGAGTTTATCTGTATAAAAATAATACTGATTATGATCACTTATACAAATAGCTTATATTTCCATACCCTGTGGTGTAGTAAGGAGCCCTGTTGGCACAGTGGCTAAGAACTCGGCTGCTAACTGAAAGGTCGGCAGTTTGAACCCACCAGCTTGCTCTGCAGGGGAAAGATGTGGCAGTCCGTTTCCGTAAAGATTACAGCCTTGGAAACCCTATGGGGCAGTTCTACTCTGTCCTATAGGGTGGCTATGAGTAGGAATTGACTTGATGGCAATGAGGGTGTTTTGATTTTGGTGGTATAGTAACTATTTTGCATATAATTATGTTAGGCTGACTTTGCTGTAAATTTGTTTATAACACTAAACTGTTGATGCGGGCTCCACCTTATCATTTGTGGTTCCTGTGACAGTGTTATCGATTCACAACTTTAAAAGGAAAAATTAGAGTGGCCGTTTCTTGTTGTTGTTAGGTGCCATCGAGTCGGTTCCGACTCATAGCGACCCTACGCACAACAGAATGCCATCCTCACAGTCGTTGCTATGTTTGAGCCCATTGTTGCAGCTACTGTGTCAATCCATCTCATTGAGGGTCTTCTTCTTTTTCACTGACCCTCTGCTTTACCAAGCATGATGTCCTTCTCCAGGGACTGATTCCTCCTGACAACATGTCCAAAGTACATAAGACGTAGTCTCGCCATCCTTGCTTCTAAGGAGCATTCTGGTTGTACTTCTTCCAAGACAGATTTGTTTGATCTATTGGCAGTCCATGGTATATTCAATATTCTTTGCCAACACCACAATTCAAAGGCATCAAGTCTTCTTCGGTCTTCCTTATTCATTGTCCAGCTTTCATATGCATAAGAGGCGATTTAAAATATCATGACTTGAGTCAGGCGCACCTTAGTCCTCAAGGTGACATCTTTGCTTTTCAACACTTTAAACAGGTCTCTTGCAGCTGATTTGCCCAATGCACTGGTCTTCTGATTTCTTCACTGCTGCTTCCATGGGCATTGATTGTGGATCCAAGTAAAATGAAATCATTGATAACCTCAGTCATGATGTTTATCATGATGTTGCTTATTGGTCCAGTTGTGAGGATTTTTGTTTTGTTTATGTTGAGGTGTAATCCATACTGAAGGCTGTAGTCTTTGATCTTCATCAGTAAGTGCTTCAAGTCCTCTTCACTTTCAGCAAGCAAGGTTGTGTCATCTGCATAATACAGGTTGTTAATGAGTCTTCCTCTAATCTTGATGCCCGTTCTTCTTCATATAGTCCAGCTTCTCGGATTATTTGCTCAGCATACAGACTGAATAGGTATCGTGAAAGGATACAACCCTGACGCACACCTTTCCTGACTTTAAACTATGCAGTATCCCCTTGTTCTGTTCGCACAATTGCCTCTTGATCCATGTACAGATTCTTCATGAGCACAATTAAGTGTTCCGGAACTCCCATTCTCTGCGATGTTATCCATAATTTGTTATGATCCACGCAGTCGAATGCCTTAGCACAGTCAATAGAGCACAGGTAAACAGCTTTCTGGTATTCTCTGCTTTTAGCCAGGATCCATCTGACATCAGCAGTGATATCTCTGGTTCCACATCCTCTCCTAAATCCAGCTTGAATTTCTGTCAGTTCCCTGTTGATATACTGCTGCAGCCGCTTTTGAAATGATCTTCAGCAAAATTTTGCTTGCATGTGATATTAATGATATTGTTCAATAATTTCCACATTCGGTTAGATCACCTTTCTTGGGAATAGGCATAAATATGGCTCTCTTCCAGTCAGTTGGCCAGGTAGCTGTCTTCCAAATTTCTTGGCATAGACAAGTAAGCACTTCCAGCGCTGCATCCGTTTGTTGAAACATCTCAGTTAGTATTCTGTTAATTCCTGAAGTCTTGTTTTTTGCCAATGCCTTCATTGCAGCTTGGACTTCTTCCTTCAGTACCATTGGTTCCTGATCATATGTTACCCCCTGAAATGGTTGAATGTCCACCAATTCTTTTTGGTATAGTGACTCTGCATATTCCTTTCATCTTCTTTTGAGGCTTCCCGCGTCGTTTAATATTTTCCCCGTAGAATCCTTCAGTATTGCAACTTCAGGCTTGAATTTTTTCTTCAGTTCTTTCAGCTTGAGAAATGCTGAGTGTGTTCTTCCTTTTTGTTTTTCTAACTCTAGGTCTTTGCACATGTCATCGTAATACTTTACTCTGTCTTCTCGAGCTGCCTTTTGAAATCTTCTGTTCAGCTCTTTTACTTCATCATTTTTTTTTTCCTTTTGCATTAGCTACTCAGCGTTCAAAAGCAAGTTTCAGAGTCTCTTCTGACATCCATTTAGGTCTTTTCTTTCTCTCCTGACTTTTTAATGATCTCTTGCTTTCTTCATGTAGGATGTCCTTGATGTCATTCCACAACTTGTCTGGTCTTCAGTCATTAGTGTTCAACACATCAAATCTATTCTTGAGATGGTCTCTAAATTCAGATGGAATATACTCAAGGTCATACTTTGGCTCTCATGGACTTGTTCTAATTTTCTTTAGTTTCACCTTGAACTTGCATATGAGTAATTAATGGTTTGATCCGCCATCAGCCCCTGTCCTTGTTCTGACTGATGATATTGAGCTTTTCCACTGTCTCTTTACACATATGTAGTCGATTTGATTCCTGTGCATTCCATCTGGCAGGGTCCATATGTATAGCTGCCATTTATGTTGGTGAAAAAAGGTATTTGCAATGAAGAAGTCGTTGGTCTTGCAAAATTCAGTCGTGGGATCTCTGACATCATTTCTATCACCAAGGCCATATTTTCAAACTAGTAATCCTTCTTTGTTTCCAACTTTCCCATTCCAATCACCAGTAATTATCAGTGCATCCTGATTGCATGTTCAATCAATTTCGGACTGCAGAAGTTGGTAAAAATCTTCAGTTTCTTCATCTTTGGCCTCAGTGGTTGGTGCATAAATTTGAATAATAGTTGTATTAACTGGTCTTCCTTGTAGGTGTGTGGATATTATACTATCACTAACAGCATTGTACTTCAGGATAGATCTTGAAATGTTCTTTTTGACGATGAACGCAACGCCATTTCTCTTCAAGTTGTCATTCCCGGTATAGTAGGCCATATGATTGTCTGATTCAAAATTGCCAATACCAGTCCATTTCAGCTCACTAATGCCAAGGATACTGATCTTTATGTGTTCCATTTCATTTCTGATGATATCCAATTTTCCTAGATTCATACTTTGTATGTTCCAGGTTCCGATTATTAATGGATGTTTGCAGCTGTTTCTTCTCATTTTGAGTCATGCCACATCAGCAAATGAAGGTCCTGAAAGCTTAACTCCACCCACATGATTAAGGTCGACTTTACTTTGAAGAGGCAGTGCTTCCCTAGTAGTATTTTGAGTGCCTTCCAACCTGAGGGGCTCATCTTCCAGCACATATCAGACAATGTTCTGCTGTTATTCATAAGGTTTTCATTGGCTAATTCTTTTCAGAAGTAGACTGCTGCGTCCTTCTTCCTAGTCTGCCTTAGTCTGGAAGCTCAGCTGAAACCTGTATGCTGTGGGTGACCCTGTTGCTATTTGAATACCGGTGGCACAGCTTCCAGCATCACAGCAACACACAAGCCCCCACCATATGACAAACAGACAGACACGTGGGGGGACTGTTTCTTAGGAGCTAGTGTTCTGACCATGGTTTCATCTGTTGAAATAATTATTCCCAGGTTGGAAACTGTGTGCTCTTATGGAATGAACCAGTAAGGGAGAGGCTGTGAGGCATGTGGAAGGTGTTCAGGCCTCAGAATCTAGACAAATCTGAGCCAGAATCTCAGCTTTTTCACCATTTACTAGTAGTTCAATCTTAGCAAACCTTCACTAACTTCATCTGTTAAGTGGGAATAACAATACCTGCTTGAGGGGTTTCTAGGACACCCTTGCATTGGAACAATGCAAACCAAGTGCCCAAGCTATATTACTCCCCCACCTGCTGCTAAGTTGATTCCACTCATGGCAACTCCATGTATTTCAGAGTAGAATTGCAGTCCATAGGGTTTTCAATGGCTGTGATCTTAGGGAAGGAGCCCTGGTGGTGCAGTGGTTAGGCTGCTAACTGAGAGGTCAGTGGTTTGAAGCCATCAGCCACTCCATCAGAGAAAGATGAGGCAATCTGCTTCCGGGAACCCTATGAGGCATTTCTAACTCTGTCCTATAGGGTTGCGATGAGTCAGAATCGAGTAGATGGCAACGGGTTTGGTTTGGCTGGTTTATTATTATGGTGAGTCCTTGGTGTTACACAATAGCGAATATGCCACCTAGAGTTCCCAGTGGCATGAGATTTCTGAGTTCAGGGGACAATTACTTATTCTGTTGGTGGAGTAGCAGATGTCAAAGGCTGATAAATGTTGACATCCCCAGGGTTCCAGGAAGCCAGACTCGGGGCCATGGTGTGCCCTGCCTCCTTTGACAGTTCAGTGAACGATGACTTTTGAAATGGCACTTTGTTGATCTTTCAGGAGGCCAGTGCTGTTTCTAAAGTGACTTAACACACACAGGGAAAAACCAGTTCAATAATGTCTTTTCCTTCCTGACTGTTAACTTCCTTGTTTTTTCTTTCTCTAGCTCAGTGAATACCAACACAACGACTGATGAATCTCTTGGCACTTGTTTTTTCTCCCAAGAATATATTTTATTGTCTGGGTAAGTGCCACCACCTCGACTCCTTTGGGAAGAACGCGTGCATTCTTTGAGTCACGTCCACCAATTTTCAGGTCACAGTTTTCGTGTGTTCAGCGGAAGGTAGCGTGGTACAGGGGAAAGAGTAGTGGCTGAGGTCACCTGGGTCTTGTCTCCATCACCATTTGTTCATCTATATAAAACTGGCATGGTGGACACGAGCAAGGCTTTGCTGCAGGCCGCTGCGGGAACAGCGTACTGCGCCGGTGGCGCCTTGGAGGCCTCGGGATCTCAGCGTCTCGGTTGCCAAGGGAACTAGGGGCGGCTCGCTTTCCGGCGCAGTCGCGGCGCGGCACAGCTGTCATGGCGGAGACCGTCTGGAGCACCGACACCGGGGAGGCAGTGTACCGCTCCCGGGACCCCGTGCGCAACTTTCGCCTCCGGTAGTAGCACCGCCCCAGCACCGAGCCCCCGTGCTTTTATCCCCTCAGATAATTCGAGCCTGAACTTGGCGTTCTGAGGCCCCCACTTCCGCTTACAATCCTCACCACATCCTCCTTGGTCTCCCCACATCTTGCCGCAGTACCCGGACCGCTACCCACCCAGTGCCTCCCTGCATACTTTCCAGACTCACCTAACTCCTCTTCAGTCTCAGTACTACCCATGTTCCTCGGAGCGCTGGATCCTCAGTACACCCTCCTATCCTCACCTTTCCCCTCAGGGCCCCGCGCCTCACCCACCTCCCCTCAGTCTTCTGCACGCAACGCACCTTGGCAGCCCCATCCTGCTCTCTGTTTTGCTACCTCAGTACTTGTTCTGTGTTCATCCTGCTTGTGTGCCTTGTAACGCGCGTTTTGGACGTCTCTTTTCCTGACAGAGTCCACCTGCAAAGAATCACATCAAGCAACTTTCTCCATTACCAGCCTGCTACCCAGCCCGGGAAGAACCTCATAGACTTGGCCACTTTTAGGCCCCAACCAACTGCCAGTGGGTGTTATGGTGGTGATGCAGGCCCCCCTGGGGATCTGGGGGAAGAGCCTGGGGTGGTAGAGTTACCTCTTAAGACAGAGTAGATGCAGGTCTGCTTTCTGACAGCAGCCTTTTCACGGATAAGGAAACTAAGGCACAGAGAGGGTGGATTCCTTGTCAAGGTCCTGCAGCTGGTGAACGTTGGAGCCAGTATTTGAAGCCAGGCAGTTTTAGGTAGTATGCAATATTGTGTAGGAAAATTGAATAAGAAATCATTCCTGCCATCAGGATGCTGATCTGAATTGGGCCATCTGTAGTGAAATAAAAAATACCTTACTTTTGATATGTTATAGATTTGCTTGGCCACCTGAATACCATTTGTGGCATTTTTTTTCTAAAGGAAATTATATCCTAACTCTAAATACATGTCTAAACTTAAAGTTGGGGACTGCTAGACAAATGTACATATTAACATTGACTGTGCTCTTGAGGTTTTCTTGTCTGAGAAGCCAGAAGAGTGAGGACAGAGGAGATGTGCTTGTGTCAGGTCACTAGTTGCTCTGCTTTTGTTGTGCTTCTGTTTGAAAATATTCCTGAGCAAGAGTGTGGGCTGGTGGGTTGTGAAACATGTCTCTGAAAAAGTCATACTCAGGCAGGAGTGGATTAGGTTTTGTTCTTTAAAAAAAAAAAAAAAATCATTTATTTGACTTTCCTCTTCCGTCCTTAGCCTCTTAAGGTTACAGAGTTTGTGCTTCTAAATATATAGCTTCAGGATTCCTTTCCAGCAAATGCAGGGTGTTGAGATTGAGGAAGAGCCATTCAGCCTGTATCTAAATTTCAGTCCCTGACACTGACTTAGATTTAATAATACCTGGAAGGCAGGACCACCTTTTATTCAATTAGAGTAGTGGTTGAGATTCCTTGGGTTCTAATCTTGGTTTCTGCACATACTAACTGGAGCACATATACAGCCTCTCTAGTTTCTGTCAGAGTGAGTACTTAATAAACCACTGAACTCCAGCTGGTTTTGTGGCAAATATAAGAGCAGAGCCTTTCCTTTGGTTATAACCAACCACAGTGGCCTTGGTTTGGCTCAAGGAGTTGACTCACTCTGTTGTCTTTGGAGGTGGACATCGCCCGGATGAAAATGAAGAGGAGGAGGTTGTGATTGGGTGGCAGGAGAAGCTCTTTAGCCAGGTGAGCCAGTGTCACGTGTCGGCTCAGTCTGTCTCCACCTGGCCCATCTCTGCCTGGCTGGCAGCAGGGAAAGCTCCCCATCTTTGAGAGAGAGGCTGCTGCCAGCAGGGCTCCCCAGGCCAGGACTTTGCTGACAGATCCACGTCACTAATATTAAACAATGTTTCAATGGGCATGTTTGTATTAAGTCTCATTTGATTCTCTGATTTTTCTCAAATAAGATTCTTGGAAACAGAATAACTAGATTAAAATACTACTTTGAAGATTATTCATACATATTGCCAAACTGATTTCCAGGAAGGTTGTAGCAGTATATACTGTCCCCTATTGTGTTTATAGGGGCATAGTGAAAAGCAGCCCAAGTGTTGGGTTCCGGTGGTCTTGGGTGAAATTCTGATTGCCACTAAGTTTTATGATCATGGGTACAGCACATATCATCTCTGGGACACAAGCCATTTGTAGCAAAAGAGTTGGATTAGACCATCACCCTGGTTGCTTTTGTTTGAATCCCATGCCCTGCGTTAGCTTAGGTAAATGAGAGCTGGTTCTGAAAACATGTCAGATAGCATCAGTTCTATAGAAATAATTTGATTGGAAAGTTGTAGGAACAAAAGTTTGAAGTGTTCTCAGTAGATCTCTGTTTCCTTGTGGTCACCTCAGTTTGAGGTAGATCTGTACCAAAATGAAGCAGCCTGTCAGAGCCCTTTGGATCATCAGTACCGTCAAGAGATCCTGAAGCTGGAAGATTCAGGTGGCAGGAAGAACCGGCGAATCTTTACCTATACCGACTCTGATAGATACACCAACTTGGAGGAGGTATTGTTCTTTCCAAGGTCCCATGGCTCCCTTCTTGCACTTTGCCTCCCCTAGCTTTCTGGCCTCAGTGGGTTCTGTGTGCGAAATCAGAAGCCTGTTAAGGGGAGACGGGTAGCCTTCCCAGAGCTCCCGTGTGCTGCTGGCAGCCACGCTGGAGTAGAGAGGGCACAGTCTGCGTGTGGCATGGCTGCTGCTCCCTTCTCTGCCTCCTGGAGGGCCTGGGGGAACTGGCAGGGACCAGTGTCTTTAGTGATAGCCTTGTAGACTGCCAACTGAAGAAGCAGCCACTGGGCTTGAATGCCTACTTGAATCATGAAGTGAGATGGGTAGGTGGAGTCTGGGACAATCTAGACAAAACTCATCAGGGTATTCAGCCAAATCTCTGACTGTATGGGTTTGGAGAGGAATTCAGTACAGCCATGGGGAGTGGCGTTTGTCTTCAGTGTGCCTATGTTAACATACCCTTGTGGATTTGTTCTATATTTTCTTCAGTCACTGCATGATATGTTCTGTCTTCTCAGGGAGGTTTTAAGCTCCTTGAGGGTAGAGCTTCCATTTTCTGATTTTTCTCTATGACCTTGTAGATCTCTGCAAAGAACAGGAATTAAGTGATTGTTTTTGAAAGATGAGCATGCCTTCATTAGGAGAGCTGTGTGCTGGTAGCATGTCGAATTTGGATTGTTTGTTTTGGAAAAGCAGATGAAAATGCAGTTAGTGCTCTATTAACCATATGAAGATTTTCCACAAAATACTTTTATCCCATTTGGCATCTTTCAACTACCTAGTTAAACTTTAACGTCTACCAGGCAAACTCACCCAGCTTTTTATTGGTATGTGCTCAGGGGATGTTAGACTGATTTTAACATTAGCGTGTATAGACTCATTTCTGCAGGATGATATGCTGCCAGAATCTTAGGGCAAAACAAGGTCTAGGGGCATTTTCTTTGGGTTGTTTGGGCCACTCCTTCCCTCCGTTAGTATATAGAATTTTGAGGTGGCTATACCTATTAGTTCAGGTCACAGATGAGGTTTCTGAAGGCAGACTTCCCCTCTGGAAGTCAGTTGGCTCAATGTGGCCCTGATCAGGTGGGTCATACAGGGCTGCTGTCTTTCTTTAGCACTGTCAGAAAATGACCACCGCAACCAGTGAGGTACCATCTTTCTTGGTCGAGCGAATGGCAAATGTCAGGCGGCGGCGGCAGGACAGGCGAGGGATGTGAGTGCAAGTATATATGGGCGCAGGTGGGTGGGGGTCTTTGTGGTCCTGCCATACCAGTGTTCTCAGTGGTATGTCCACTGCCTTGAGTCTCCCATTCTGGAATGGACATCCACCTGGGGTGTGATCTTCAAGGGGTACCGGGGAAGTGACCCTTCCTGTGGTGTCTCCCAGGGAGGGCGGCATCCTCAAGTCACGCGTCGTCACCTGGGAACCCTCAGAAGAGTTCATCAGGAACAACCATGTCATTAACACCCCTCTTCAAACAATGTACATCATGGCAGACCTGGGGCCCTGTGGAAAGTGAGTGAAGCTTCATACCACCCACTCAGGCCCTCATCCTCTTCTTCTCACACTGATCATCACCTTCCTGTTAGAGTCATCACTGGGCATGTGAGAGAGAGGGACTTTTTTTTCCTAGATGTACTTGGCAGAAAGTGTTCTACCATGACACGTCTTACTACAGAAATCTGCCTTCCCCCGTCATGTGGGCTGACTACCTCTTCTTCTTTCCCTGGAAGTGGGATCGGGGATCCTGAAACTTGGTGTTGATTTCTTGGTTTCTAGGCTTGGCTATAAGAAGTATGAACAGATCCTCTGTACTCTGAAGGTGGACAGCAACGGTGTGATCACAGTAAAACCTGACTTCACTGGCCTCAAAGGACCCTACAGGTGAGGAGAGTGGCCTCTAGGAAAGGGGGAGTGGACACTGACATTCCTTCCCTTGGCTTCACTTCTTGCTCCTAGTTGATGAGATCTTTCAGAAGCCCTTCATCTGTCCTAACTTTCAAATTCCCAGGTAATGGTTCATATTCTGTTCTGAGTCAGAGGCCCTTAAGAAGCTGGGGAGACGTGCAGCTACACCAATGTGAAAGTGATAGCTTCAGCATGTAGTTTGGTGAAAATAATTCTCTGGGCTGCTGAATGTAGGGACTCACCAGAACAGGGTGAGATGAACTCAAACCAGGTATCTTCCTCTGGGCTGACTCTTCCTCCCCGCCATGTCTTAGAATAACAGGACCATAAATTAGAAATCATCTAGATGAGCTTGCCCATTTCTCAAGTGAGGGAACTGGGTGCCAGGGATGTTGAGCCTTAGGGTTTCACAGTGACTTTGGGGCAGGGATGGGTCCAGACCCCATACTCTCTGAGTCTAGTCTGGTACCTTTCTGCTTTACCATTTTGTGTCCCTCTCCTGGTCATCATCAAAGCCATTTGTATCATCATGCCCTTCAGGTGAGGTGTATGATCAGTGATGACTCATCCTGGGCTAGATCTGGAGGACCCCATCCTTATTATCAGAGTTGGTCCTTTCGTGGCTTTGACCTTACAGAATCGAGATGGAGGGGGAGAAGCAGGAGCTGTGGAAGTATACGATCGACAACGTGTCCTCGCTCGCACAGCCAGAGGAGGAGGAGCGGGAACAGCGTGTGTTCAAGGACGTAAGAGCTTGTTCATGTCAAGGACCGAGGGGATGAGCACGTGCCTAGGAGCTGAGACTGTGTCTGAGGTTGATGGCAGCAGTTGCTAAGGAAAACCTTGCTCTTAACAGCCCCCTCTGTCCTAGAAAGCATTGCTGATGTACCAGGCAGCAGTTTTTGTTCCTATTATGCCATAATAACAATAACAGTTACCATTTATTAGTGTTTACTGTGCTGTGTTCTAGGCATGTCACATAACTTCTTTCATTTAGACCTTAGCAACAACCTTGTGAGGCAGATACTATTATTATTACCAATTTATAAGTGAGGAAACAGATTAAGCAGCAAAGTGATCTTCCCAAGATCACACAGCTTGTAAGTGCTGGGGCCAGGAGATGGCCCCAGACCAGCTGACTACAGAGCCTCTGTCCTTCACTTTAAAATGCCAGTGGCCGGGATGCTTGAGTCTCCAGCTTTCTGTGGCATTCTCCATCGCTGCTGCTTTTCTCCATCCAAACAGAACTGAGCGCTGGGCTGGCTTGGTTCGCATCTTGAGTCTTGGTTTGGTTTGTTTCCTCAGCTTTATGGCCGGCACAAGGAGTATCTCAGTAGCCTCGTGGGCACTGACTTTGAGATGGTGAGTAACTTGGCTTCCTGCAGCACTGTGAGCTGTGTGTAGCCAGCGTGTTCTGACTATGGATGAGTGATAGTGCCTCTCCTGCAGGTCCCAAACACGTACTCTTCACTGTAAAAAGGAAGGTAAAGGATAGCAAGTATAGACCTTGTTATGTGTTTTAAAATGTTGCATATTAATAAAGAACTGCCAATACACAGAAGAAGGTCTGAACACACATGCGTGCTGATGGGGACTTTTCTCTGGGGGTGATTGGTAGATGGGTGTTGAGTCGTGAGAGGGTCATATATTTTTACTTTTTATTCTCTATACTTAGCTAGTTTTGAATTTTTATCAGCAGTAATGCATTCGTTAGTACTTTATAATTAATTTTAAAAATATAAAAGAGAAAAATGCCTTCCTCATGCTTCATGTGGATATTTCCCCTAAGTACCTCATAGAAAGGGAAAGGCTGTCATAGGTATGTCAACTATTTTGGCTCTTAAAAAACAGAGCAGTTTAGGTCAGTTATTCTGTGGTCCTATTCTTTATCTTCTTTCATTCCAGAGGTTCCATTTCTAGATCTGGAAACAAGGATAGAATTATTCACTGGTCTCCCCTCTCTGTAAAAAATTAACTTTTAATATTTTTGTATTTTATAAGCAAAAGATGTTCAGAGTTAAAAAGTTAGGTAAGACAGATGAATAATTATAAAAGAAAAAACCCCTGGTTTCTTGACCTCAGCCATCCAAAGGAAACAGGGGTCTTCAACTGTCTCCTGTACTCCAGAAGGTAGCTGTTGTTACTACCCTTGGCTATTCTTACAAATTTCCCGTACTGTGTTGCCTTCCCTGCCATTTAAATTATGTACTTTTTCCCTACGTCGTCAATTTTAGAAATGAAGGAAGCAAACTTGTGGAGAAGTGGAGGAGGCAGGGTGGGAAGGGGGGCAGTAGTAATGAACTAGTCCAGTGCCAGGCCCTGGGCTTTGTGGAGGGGCTGGAGGAGACATGCTGATTCCCCCTAGACCTCCTGATCTTTTCCCACTTCTCTCCACCTAGACTGTCCCAGGTGCGCTCCGGCTCTTTGTAAACGGAGAGGTGGGTAAGTGTCTTGTCAGACAGAGATCTGTGCCCAAGCACTAGTGTGCAGATGGAGCTGTGAAGTCATCTACCCCACCCTGGTGGAGGCCTTCTCTGTCTCCGTTATGTGGGAAGCTCAGAGATGATTCTTTCCTGGAGGGTTCCTGGCCCTTAAGGGACTTGCTTCCAGGAGAGTGTAGGCTCCTCAGTACTGGGTTGGGTGCTAGGGGTGGTAGGGGAATAAGCCGAAAATAGTTTCCTGTTCTCTCTCTTAGTTTCAGCCCGAGGCTATGAGTATGACAATCTCTACATCCACTTCTTTGTGGAATTGCCAACTAGTAAGTAAGATTCATAAATTTCTGTTTTTGTACCCATTCTGACAGTTTTCCAGAGACATTCAGTCAGGCTTCCTTCCTCACTCCGCCACCAAAACTGTTACTGTCCTTTTCCAGGTCATATATCACTTCCATGTTGCCAAATCCAGTGGTGACTTCTTTGCTTTCACCTCTCAGAAGCATTTGACCCAGCTGACTTTTCTTCTTTGCAACTCTTCTCTTGCCTTCTGGCTCTCCACTTCTCTCTCCTCCTATCACATTGGTGGCACATCAGGGCCCTTGGCTGACTCCTCTTCGGTGGATCTTAAAATATTAGAGTGTCCAACGCTGAGCCTATTCCTTCTGTTACTCTCTATCTACAGTCTTCCTAGGTGATTCTATCTAGTCCCATGGCATTAAATACTATCTGTATTTCTTGGACTCCCAGATTTCTGTCTTAGCCTGGACCTCTCCCCTGAGCTCCAGACTTACCGAGTTACCTCATCGACATCTCTGTTTAACATGACCAAAAAGAACTCTCCCTCAGACCTTCCCTCCCTGGTCTTTCCCATCTTAGCAGAAAGGTAACAGCATCTACTTAGTTGCTGATACCAAAGCCTAGCAGACATCCTCCCCTGATTTGTCACTTTCTCTAGGTCCCTACAGCCAGTCAGTCCATCAGAGTCCTGTCAGCTGAGGCTTCAAAAGCTGTCCCTAATTTGTCTATTCCCTCTAGCACCCAGGACCAGGCCACCATCATCTCTTGCTTAGGCCAGTGCATTAAGTTTCTGACTATCGTCTTCCTCTTTTGCTCCCCCTTACAGTCCATTTGCCACACACCACGTAGCCAAATGGAGCTCTTAAAAATGTAATCCAGTTGTGCCTCTTGGGCTGAAACCCTCCAAACAGCCTCCTCTTCCCCTTAGAGGAAAATCCAGACTCCTTACACTGAATGAGCTAGCCCCTACCTATTTCTCTTTACAACAATCCAGCCACACTTTCTTTCTGTTCTGAACACGCCAAGTTCATTCCCACCTAAGGGCCTTTGCAGGATCATTTCCTTTGCTGGAAACCCTTTTCTGCCATATCTTTGCAAATATCTTTCTTCATGATTTTTAGTTCTAAGTTTCAATGTCACCTCTCAGAGAGGCCTCCTCTGGCCACCAATCTAAATCAGCATCCCAAGTCACTCAGTCCCTTCACCCCATTTTATTTTTAGTGTAGTATTCATCACTACCTGATAGTTTCTGGTTGGTTTACCTGTTGTCTGTCTTCCCCCACCAGAATGTTAGCTCCATGAGAGTCAGGGATCTTTCCTGTCTCATCCCCAAGAATCCCCACTGCCTGGTCATAGCACATAGTAGAAACTCAATAAATGTCTAATGAATGAGTGAATGAATGAATAAAAGAATTTTGCCTTTTTCTCAACTTCTTGCCCTCCTCCCAGGTGAACTTACTATATATGGTCTTTGCCTTTCAGACTGGTCAAGCCCAGCATTCCAGCAGCTTTCAGGAGTAACACAGACCTGTGCCACCAAACCCCTGGGAATGGTATGGAGGATGACAGGGCATATCTGGAGGGAGCAGGAATTGGCTCCTGGGGTGGCATTTGATGCTTTATCAGGCCAACAGCCATGTACTCTAGGGAGGATTCCTGAGTTGGGTCCACCGTTCTGTGTGGGCTCTGTAGGGCTACCTGGTCCAGGGTCCGTCCTCTGCCTTTCTGAGAATAGCAGCAGCTTCTAGGTGTCCCTTCCCCTCTTATCTTCTTACTTCCTACCTGGGGTGAATTTTCCTTTTTCCCTTGTGAAGGTGACCTTGTAACTGGGCACAGGGAGAACATATTCAAGTGAAGCCTTGCCTGTGACATGATACCAAGTGTAAAATAACACTCCTCTTGTTTAGGACAAGGTGGCGTATTTCTCCTACCCATTCACATTTGAGGCCTCCTTCCTCCATGAGGACGAGTCTGCTGGTGAGTAGGTCAGCAGTTGACCCTAGGCCTTGATTCTCCTCAGCCAGTGCCCCTCTTGGTGACCTCTCCTGTGACCTGGGTGGTGCTCTCACTTGCTCCCAGATGCTCTTCCGGAGTGGCCTGTGCTCTACTGTGAGGTCCTCTCGCTGGACTTCTGGCAGAGGTATCGTGTGGAAGGCTATGGGGCCGTGGTGCTGCCTGCCACCCCAGGTAACCCCTTGTCCCTGCCCTTCCTGTGGTCACATGCCCTAGCCCCTGGGAGCAAGACTAACATTTCTGAAAGATCTGACTGCTTCAGGTGAGAAGTAGGGATAATTAAGAATTAGAAGCAACTAACTTGAAAGATTCCATGTTCCTTTGAAGAATTTCTTTCTCCCTCCATTAGAGACAACTAAGTGAAATTTAGAACTAACTAGAGCTAACTCCCTGAAGTTGAGTAGCCTGAGAGTCTCTACTGTCTGCTCCGTGTTCCTCTGATTTGTCTTACAGCCTGAAGGGTGAAGCCGCTTGGCAAAATAGGCTGGCTGTGTACTGAATGAGTCAGCATTCGTTTTGAAATAATAGCAGCTGTGTTTTATTGTGTGCCAGGAATTGTGCTAAGTGCGTCTCATTTAATTCTCTAAGCCACTCTGTGAGGTGTAGGTGGTGCTGGAATTTCCATTTTACTAGATGAGGAAAATGAGGTTCAGAAAGGTTAAGAAACTTATCTTTGATACACAGGTAATAACTGGCAGAGCTGAGATACGAATTTATGTCTGGTTGATTTCAAAATGAGTGCTCTTAACCACCATGATAACCTTCACCAGAAACCAGGTCATCGCCTGACCAGGTATAAGGAGCCCTGGTGGTACAGTGGTTAAGCACTCAGCTGCTAACCAAAGGGTTGGCAGTTCTAACCCACCAACTGCTCTGCAGGAGACATGTGTGGCAGTCTGCTTCCATAAAGATTACAGCCTTGGAAACCCTATGTGGCAGTTCTTCTCTGTCCTACAGAGTCACTATGAGTTAGAATCGACCTGATGGCAACAGGTTTGGGTTTTTGGTATGCTGTGTCATTGCTGGGGAGGCAGGAAGGAACCAGATACCCTTTCTGGACCAGGCTCCATTTTTCTCTTCCCTCACACAGGCTTACACACCCTGACGGTCTCCACATGGAGACCCACGGAGCTGGGCACCAGGGCTGAGCTGAGGAGGTTTTTCATCGGTGGTTCTCTGGAACTGGAGGACCTCTCCTACGTGCGGATACCAGGAACCGTTAAGGTGACTTTTGTCTCTGGGGAGACTCCTTGCCAGGAACTTAATGTTCCCATCTTCTATTCTGTAGTAGGTGGGATCTGGGCTAAGACCACTTAGTTGCTCATTGCTTCAGCGTTACTTAGCCTCTTCCTTCCTGTGGCTTAAGCTAGAAGTCCTGGCCACATTTTGAACCAGGTACAAATATCTACACTATCTTAGGAGATATCTGGAAAATAGTATACTTAGAGATTTCCTATTGTCTTTGTCAGAATAACTGGCTCTTTCTTCCACCCCATCATTGATAGCCTTGGTAATCGGAGATGGGGAGGATTGGCAGGAAGTGTGTAAGACACCTTATTCTCAGATGAGTTTGGAATGTTCCCTGCTTCAGAGTTGGGAGCCAAATTTTAGCCTTGAGGTGATGGGGTCTGGGTGATGGAACGAGGTTTCCCCAACAGAACTGTTCTCCCCAAGAATGGGAATAAGAATGGACTGAGCCCAGCTTGGTGTCAGAGGCCTAGAAACGGTGGGAACTTGATGCTGCCCAGAGGCGTGGGGGGGCGGGCGGGCGGGGAGGGACACTTGCCCCTGGACACAAGTCCAAGAGGGTACCAGATGAGGCACCGAATGGCATTCTGAAGCACCACAAATATGAAAGGCGCCCAACTGAGGCAGCCAGACAAGAGGGGATAAGGCGTTTCTGCTGACATGTTGCTGCTGTCAACATCTATTCATCTTGAGATTGGGGGGGTGGGGGGCCATTTAGAGATGGCCCCTGGGCACTCAGATTGGTGGGGGTCACAACTTAGAGATGGCCCCAGGCTCTCGTTATCCTTGCTAGGCCTCTGATGCTGTCTCAACTACTCCCACAGGGGACGCGTCTGAGCCGCTTCGGATTCCGCACGATGACCACCGGCAGTGTCACCTTCCGCTTCCACTGTCTGCAGCAGTCCAGGTGAGTCGCCCTGGCCTGCTGCTTTGCTGCTTCTTATCCCTGAGGGCTAGGAGCAGCCGTGACCATGTGGTGGGCTCCCCTGCAGGGCCTTCATGGAGTCGAGCTCCCTCCGGAGAAGGATGCGGAGCGTGCTAGACTGTCTGGAAGGATTCAGCCAGCAGAGTTCCATTCACAATGTGCTGGGTAGGTTCCCCTTCTCCCAGCTGGCCACCAGGGCCAGCACGGGCCATGTTCCTGCCCTCACCATGGCAGCTGACAACTGTTCCTGCTTCCCTTGCAGAGGCCTTCCATCGAGCCCGGCGTCGCATGCGAGAGGCCCGCGAAAGCCTTCCCCAGGACCTAGTGAGCCCCTCTGGAGCCATGGTCTCCTAGCTCCCTGGAACTCTGGCCCTCAGGGGAAGGGGAAAGGCCTAGTGATTTCTGAGGCCAGCGCTCTCCAGCCTCTTTGTCTTTGTCCAGCCACATTTACCTGCCCAGAACCAGACGAGCTGGGAAACCCCCAGGCCAGCTGCTCTGCCTATAGCCCTCAGCAGGCTCTCCTCACTGCCATGTGGGAATGAGCCAGACACCCCGTGGCCCCCATCTGTTCATATGCAGCTACTGTAAATGGGCATCCCAACAAGGCAGGCTTTGTGGCTGAAACTAGTTTGGGGTGACCCTATAGCTATTCTGTCCCCCACATGGACCGTTTTCTGGCCTGTCTCACAGTCCCAGTAGCAGAGAGGGCCGCAGATCTTTCCTGCTCCACAAGCTTCTTTAAAAATGGAGGCCCAACAGCTCTTGTCCGGAGGTGAGATGAGAAGGCAGAGAGGGTCAGGAGGGTTGAATGGACATGGGAAATCAGGTGGAAAGGAGGAATGTGCTGTCACAGTATAGGGAGAGCAATTAGGGTCACATAACTATGTATAAATTTTGTATGAGAGACTAACTTGAATTGTAAACTTTCACTTAAAGTACAATAAAATAAAATTAAAAAATGGAGGCCCAAGAAAGAAGAGGAAGGTGAGAGAGGCCTGTGAGTCTTTGCCCCCTCTTTTCAGGGTAGCCTTGTTTACTGCTTGGGGCTTGTTGAGTTTGAGACAACTTATTTCTGGAATAACTGGGGGCTGAAGGCAATGCCCAGCTCTTTCCTCTAGCTGGGTGGTATTTTTTAATTGTTTTTTTTCATAAAAAATGTTTTTACACTGACTGATGTTCTATTGACTGTTTCTTGGCACAGGTTGCTGGCATGGCCAAGTTATTTCCTGAATGTCTGGGTCCCGGTGCCTCTGCCGTTTCCCTTCTCTGCCTTGTCCTACTGCAGAGTATTTCTTTCTGCTGTCTTGATTCCATCCCAAGGAGAGGTTCAGGGATTAGTGCCAGCTTGGGTCTTAGCAACATTCCTCTTCAACATCTGGCGCAAAGCATGGGGCAGGCCACACCCTCCCCAGCCCAACAGAAGTAGGGCAGCCCTTGCTCTCAGCAGCACTTTATTGGTAGAAGCAGAGAAACTGCCCAGCCTGTAGGCTCAAGAGGAGGCTTGTGGGCTGCCTATCGGCTGGGCTGATGTGGTCTCGCAGTCACTGGGGCATGGCTGGGAAATAGAAGAAAGTGGCTGCAAACCCTCCAGCTGACTCTTCTTGCCTGGGTCTCAAGGCCTCCTTGCTTGGCTCACAAGTCCTTCCACCTGGAATGGATTCGTAACCTAACACCTGAGAGGCTCCCAAGGCGGGTGGGTCCGTTGCTGCTAGGACTTCAGCTGTCGCTCCCAGCCAAAGAGCTCGACGCTGTAGCCAGCAAAAGCATCAGCAGGCTATGGTTGCTCCAGGGGAAGAAGGAAGCCTTGTAATCCTTCCCAGACTCACTTGTCTCCAGGGATTGGAGGCTTGGGATGGACTCCTGTGGAGACGAAGCAGAACTGAATAAGTGAGGAACCTACTGGGAGTCGGGAAATGGAGATGCTTTAGTGTGAAGGTGACCATGCTAAGGCAAGCTGGACACTTCCTGATCGTTCCCCAAAGTCTTAGGCCCTGGGATTAACCCTCAGCACAGAAGCTAGCACACTGGGAAGCCACTGTCCCTAATGGTGAGTCCTGTTGTCTCTACTTAGAGCTTTATGAGGACTCAGCTGGCCTGCCCGGGGAAGGGGAATGATGCGAGGGCCTACCCCAGCCCAGGGCTGTTGGAGGAGGGCCTCTCCTTACCTGCAGAGGCTTCATTTGCCTTGCCAGGCTGACAGGTTCAACCTGGGGATGTGGCTGCAACTCACAAAGCCCCGGGGGTAGATGTTGGCCCTGAAGATGTCCCTCGAAACAGTGGTGATACCAGTATTGTCACACACAATTCGAGACAAGGAAACCTGTCTCAGGGCTCTGCGCTGTCTCTTGGTGAAAACACCCTGTTTCTGCCACCAGAACCTACCAAGACATTCAACAGATGTGGGTGAAGGTTGGGAAGAAATTAACTTACAATGAGCACCTGTTGTGTGCCAGGTACTTTACATTATTTCATTCAGTTATCACAAAATTCTTGCAAAATAGGTGTTATTCCTATTTTATAAATGAAGGAACAGGTTCAGTGAGTAAGTAAATAGACCAGTATTACATGGACAGTATTAGAGTGGCCAGGTCTGGACTTGAACATAGGTGGTGGTGGTTAGATGCTGTCGAGTCAGTTCCAACTCATAGCGACCCTGTGTACAACAGAACGAAACACTGCCCAGTCCTGCGCCATCCTCACTAACCTAGGTTAGTGCCAGAAAATAAGGAATTAGGTCTTAAACCACGAGCTTATTGAAAGGATACCACATTTAGCCTTTTCAGTCCATGCTTTCTGGAATCTGCTAGCCTGGAATAGCTAGGCTGACAACTCTGTCTCCTGGGTTAAAGGTGACCACGGCTCAGTATCAGCCTTGCCTGGGTTAGTGGTATCCCTCCTCTGACCAGACTTCAGGGAGCCTCCTGGTCTCAGGTCCTATGAACTTGGAAGAAATGAAGCTAGAAAGTGCAGTTTTCCCCACTGTTTACTGTTGAATTCTAGTGCTTTCTGTCACACCTCTCTGGCACTAATCTCTTTTAGGGTAGCGCCACTTGCTTACCTGTCTCCATCTCGGGCTTTTCTAAACTGGTTCTCAAAAAGACAGGCCAGAAGAGGCCCCACTCGAGCCCCTGGCAAAAGAGGCTCTGCAATGGCCCCAACCCAGATGTCAATGTTGTCAGGTGTCCCATACAGATTCAGAAACTTCCTTGCCAAATCCTTGTTCTTCAGCACCTGGCTGAGTTGTACCAAATTCCGAGGCTGGGAGAGCCCGCAGAAGCGCCTCCAAGCATTGTACCCTGAAAGGGGAGAGTAGGAGAAGTAGTTCTGGTCTCACGCCTGCTGAGCTCCCCTTAGCTTCCGCTTTTCCACAAGTTCTTCTGAGAGAAAGCTCAGTGGTCAGCCAATATTGGGCAGGAACAAGACAATCCCTGGTGGTAAAGAGGCCCTGAGCCCTCCAAAGAGCAAAACTGTTGTCTGATTTTAAACTTACAACCACGCTTTGTGTGCATCAAACTGAGGAGTGTGTCCTAGTTTAAAAAGCTGTTGTGACCCAAAACTCATAACCACAAATCTGACATTGAATGACATTATCATTGGGCTCGTGTGCATTAATTAGGCACAAATAAGACAGTACCCAGAATATAAAAGGACTCTCAATCAAGGTTTGTAGAATGAATGAATGAATAAATGAACAAACCAACAAATGAAGAGCATGGGATAAAGTTCATCTGCTCAGAAACAGACCACATACTGAATGATTCCATTTATATGAGAGGTCCAGAATGGGCAAATGCATAGAGACAGAAAATAATTAAGTGGTTGCCTAGCACTGGGGTGGGGATGGGGAATGACTTGTCATGAGGTTTGTTTAGGTAGTGATGAAAATGTTCTGATATTAGGTTATGGTGATTGTTGTACAACTCTGCAAATATACTAAAATCACTGAATTGTATACTTCAAACAGGTAGACTTCAGAATATCCCAATAAAGCCTTTTTTTTTTTTTAATTTCATCTACTCAGAACTTTAAAGATCAGTCATAACTGACTTCTCAAATATCAGGATCCTACACTAGGGCCAAGCCATGCGATGTGAGGCCCATCAAGGTAGGAGATAGCTTTGCCACAACCTGAAGAAACACCAGCCCAACATCGTCCATTGAACTACAAACTCACACCATCCCCCCGCTGAACAGAGGAAAACCATATAATGTACCGTCACTAAGCACTGTTGCACACATATCTCTCAAGATCCTCACTATGTTTATGAGGTACTTCGTTATCCCCATTTTACCAGTGGATGTTTGCTGAGATTGATCAGCTATGGCTTTTCCGAGATCACTCCACTAAGTGAAATTCAAACCAGATATTCCAATTCCAAATTTGGTTTTGGACTTTGGAAGGAATTGGAGGAGACTGAAAGAGCTAGTATCAGGATAATATTTCTAGTACAGCTTGAAAGGAGCAGATATTGGGGAAAACAGAAGACTCACTGTTTTGCAACTTGGGAGACCAGCAATCTCAGTTCGCCACCTGGGGGCGCCCACAGCTCCTTAGCTGTCAGGGGCACCCAAGCGTAGGAAAGGAAGAGACCTCAGGTTTATTGAGTGCCCACTTTGTGTGGAGCCCTGGTGGTGCAGTGGTTAGGATCTCGGCTGCTGACCAAAAGGTATGCAGTTTGAATCCACCAGCTGCTCCTTGGAAACCCTATGGGGCAGTTCTACTCTGTTTTGTAGGGTTGCTATGAGTCGGAATCAACTTGATGGCAAAAGGTTTACTTTTATTGGTTGCTGTATGTCTGCTAGTTGCCTTTTAGATGCAGGAATTCCCCCTACTCCTTTGTACATGCCCAAAGGTCAACTGAGGGCGGTGGGGCTTCAGATTCTACCTAGACAGGGAAGTAGGAGGTGGGGAGAAGGAGGAAGGAACAAGGTAGTGACCAAAGCCTTCCTCTACAATGGATTGAACAGGGGGAAAGAAAGCAGAAATTCTGAATTTAAACTTTACTACTTCCCAGTTACAGGACCTTCGACAAATTACTAAATGTCTCTGAGCTTATTTTCTTATTTATAAAAAGGACTGTAATCGCTGCTTCTCAGGGTCATTGGGAAGACTACCAAAAACCAAACCTGTTGCCACCACGTCAATTCTGGTTCACAGTGACACTATAGATGAGTTAATATTTATGAAAGTACCCAGCAAAGTGCCTGGTGCCCAGCAGAGGCTTAAAGACTGTACTTCTTCGTCTTTCGTGGACACTTTTTGTGTCCTCACCAAACAGCCAGTGCAGCCTGAATTTTACTCTACCTGTTCCCTGCCTCTTAAGGTTTTGCTTTTCTTCCCTTAGAGCAAGTAGCCAGTTGCTGTAGCCCTGGAATTTAAGCCTGCCTCCTTGGAATGTGCCACATGGTGGTGAAGGAGCAGTTCTTTCTTGTCTTTAAAATCTGTTTTTCTCTAGTACTTGGAAAGTCCTAATTGCCTTTTGTCAGCTCCAGTGCCCACATCCTGGTCCTATGGTGGACTAAAGCTGGGTACCCTACAGTGGATGGGGAGGACTTGGCAGGACAGCAAACAGGTGTTCCCTGGGAGGCTCTGCTGCATCAACCTCGGCCTTGCATGCCCCTGAGCCTCCGCACATCCTACATGGTCCCGGTCCGAAAGGAGACACCCACAGAGCAGCCCCAGCCCGAGCTAAACCTGGAAGCAGGGGGCGGTGGCTCCCTCACCTGGCAGGCCATGATCCCGGCTGCGTTGCATGTTGAGAGCTGCCAGATCCAGCCCAATCCTTCTCACTTGCTGAAACAGCCGGTCCCGGAGCTCATCCACCATCATGGAATCTTGACCATTCAGCTTGGCAGGGGTGGCCATAAGGCCTCGGAGGAGGGGATCGATGCCACCTGGTGGCAGGAGTGTGAGCGGCACAGATTAGAGTGTGAGCAGCACAGCCTCTGGGAAGCCTACTGGGTCATCATCCCATGATGCCAGGCTGAGCTCACTCAGAGCTGGACAAGCCAGTTGCTTATATTCTGTGCGTGTCAGGAAACAGGCCTGGGTGGACATGAAGGGAGATGGAGCTAGGAGGGAAAGGCATCACCCCTACTTCTTAAAGAAGGAGAGGAAGGAAGGCTCCCTCCATGTCTACAACCTGCCAGTCTGACATCAGTCTGCCCTTGGTCCCCCTTTTAGAAGTTTTCTCATCCCTAAGGGATGGAAGACCCATGACTGAGGGTCCTGCCTCATTTTCACTGGTCTGGGGAGATGATAAGCAGCAGCCTGAGCAGCAGCGTGGCCTTCTGGCAGAAACCCTGGCTCACCTGGGGGAGTGTGTGACCCCATCCCCACTCCAATCCCACCCCCATCTGTCTCTGGAAAACCTGGTCACCTTCGTACACAACTCGCCAGCTGGCAAAGAAGGCAGAGCTAAGTGGGACACGGGAGTTGGGTGCCGAGGCCCGGTACTGGCTGTCCAAGCGGAACAGGAAGGGCTGCAGCAGGGTGTGGCCAAAGCGGAAGGCCAGGGTGAAGACATTGGCTACACGGGGGTCCACATTGGAGCAATAGCCCCGGTAGGGCCCCAGTGTTCTCTTGGCCCGGGCCTTGCCCAGAACCAAAGGCAGGAAGTCTCGGTAGGTGATAATCTGGAAGAGAGACAGAAGGAACGGGATCTCGGTGGCCACCTACCCCACTCCCTTGTTTGGGCAGACGTTTGCTCTTCAAAGTGCTGCTCAGACGTATTAATTCTTTATTATCATTATGTCTTATGTGGCAATGTTAATTTCCTGTTGGCTAATGGAGATGCTGAAACCCAAAAAGGCTGAGGTGGACAGGGTCACACCACTGTGGGTCCAATTCTGAGCTACTAGCAAAACTGAGGGTAGAGGTCAGATCTCAGGTACACCTCAATCACCCAGACCCTCAAGGATATATTAAGGAAGGTCAGAGTCACTCTCTGAGACTGCTTCCTGTCTCACATTGTCTTCTGGCGAAAGCTGGGACACAGGGCTCCCTACCTGGACCATGGCCCCCACGATCTTCCGAGCCTCGTTGTACAGCTTATCTCCACTCCACCGGGGGTTCAGGTGTCTCAGCTCGGTGGCCAGTCGGTTGTGCTCTCGCATAAAGATGGTGTGCATGGCTGCCAGATTGGGGGTTTCACTGGATCGGGAGTCACCTTGAAAACCCCAAATTCACAGTCACTACAGCCTTTCCCAGAAAAATTTCTTTCTGCTAAGGAGCCTTGGTGGCACAGTGGTTAAGTACTTGACTACTAGCCAAAAGACTGGCAGCTTAAACCCACTCAGAGAACCTCAGGAGACAGGCCTGGTGATCTGCTTCCGAAAGGTCACAGCCTTGAAAACCCTGTGGAGCAGTTCTACTCTGCACACACGGGGTCGACATGAGTCAGAATCAACTCCACAGCAGCCACTGGAGAGACCAAAGCAAGCGGAAGCTGGCCACACACAGGGAATTTGTTAAGGCACTCCTTCCAACTTATTGATTCTATGATGACTATGCACAGATCCATGCCTATGGTCTGCCTAATACTGAGGTTTGAAACCACGTACTCCCACCACACCCACCATGGCTTCCCAACCCAGAACTCAGGGACTGGCATTTCCTGGGAAGACACTCCCTTTTCCCAAGTCTGACCTGCCAGGAAGCAGGGGATGCACACAGAGCGGTTGGTGAGGAGACAGGGGTCGTCCCGCAAGTTGTCGAAGGGCAGCAGGGCTCGGCCATTGTCGCGGAAGTGTTGGTTGACGGCCAGCAGCCCCAGGTAGTTGGTCCGGTTTCGGAGCCGCTGGGCAAGGGAGACCTCACTGCCGTACACCATGCTGGCGTCCACGAAGGAGGTGAGTGCATTGATCTGGTTGCGGACTTTATTCTTGTTTTGGGGGCAGGAGGGTGCCGAGCGGAAGAAGGGGATGCAGTCATGCTGGTTCTTGATGCGGGGGTCATTGGGCGGGATCTGCAGTGGAAAAGAAGCCTCAACAGCAGGCTCACTTCTGCTGGTGATCCCCTACCTGCCTGAAAACTTTGCTCAAAACTCCCCTCTTCCAGGAAGCCTTCCTTGACTCACCCTGAGTGTCCTTAGCACTTTGTAACATAGAGTTATGGAAGGCTAGAAATGGATGAGACGTTTGAGATGATTTAGATCCTCATCTTACAGATGGGGAAACTGAGGCTTAGAGGGGGTGAAGTGACAACTAGTTAGTGGGAGAGGTGGGACTAGAGCCTACTTCTGACGTTTCGGTTTGTGCTCCTTCAACTGAGTTCAATTTGACAGACATTTCCAAAGCACCCTTCTGTGCTGGGTGCTTGGACACTAGGAAGGTCAACAAAACCCAGTCCAGGTTGCAGGAAGCTCGCAGATCAGCGAAAACAGACACACGCATAGACTTATGTGACTCTAAATTGAGATGGCATCTGCTATGCTTGATATAAACACCAAAAGCTAAATAAAAGTATAATAGGAAGATCTGGGATGGCTCCTCAGAAGAGGTGTCCCTAAGCAGAGTTTGAGGAATGCTTAGCGTTTCAGTAGGGAGGACCTCATGTACCATCCCTCATGAATGTTGCCCTACCTCATAAGTGTGAGTATGTATGAGTGTGTGCATGTGTGTGTGCGTGAGTGCACGTGTGTCCTATATCCTATATGTTCCCCTATATGTCCTATATCCCCAACAGGGACTCAACTCCCTGGATTCCTTCTTTTCTTCTCTAGTGCTTACACCACCCTTGCATCCCAGCCCAAAGAATCCAGGCCTTCTCACAACCCAATTCCAGGAGCTGGCAAGAACAGCAGGGCCTTGGGCCATCCCAGGAAAGAGAGAAGGACAAGAGCTAAGAGACCCTAAGGACCCCAAAAGTAGGACCCCGGAGACTTCCTCTGCTGGAATCAAACGCATGGGTTAAGGCCTGTCTCACTTGCTTCCCTGTCCATAAAGCCTGCACTGAACCTTCTGGTAGATTGCTCCAACCCTGAACTTTCAACTCCAAACATGCACAGAGTCTGCGCTGGGTCTTTTGGCACCAAAAGTCTTCGGTTACAGAGCGCTCTGTTTCTTGCGTCTCTGTCTCACACCCAGCCCTACAGATAGCTCCTGAAGGATAGTGCTTCTATCTTTGGGACCCCCACCCTCAGCTTTGTGGCTGGGGTGGAGGCCACACCAGGGTCCTGGAAGGTTGGCTAGGGTACCTTGATGGGAAAGCAGGGGGGCAGCTGGGCACAGGTCCTCTCGCAGTCAACACCCCCAGAGAAGGCCACTCTGGCTGGGGATTCTGGGGAGAAGTCCAGGTCATGGTCAATGAACTGGCCCCACTGCATGAACATGTAGGCCCGGCCCTGGTCGGAGGTCAGCCTCTCGCTGGGGAAGCGCACAATCTGGTTGGAGACAGCCCGGACCTGGTGGGGAGATAAGGTCAGCATGGGGCATGGGCTCCCTGATTCCAGCAAGGACACCCCGGGACATGGGAGAAGCAGCTCCCCCTGCTGGAGAGAACACATAGTCTCCCTTCTCCTGCCCTGCCCTCCTCTTCCCTCTTTTGCGCCCGGAGAAGCAGCCATCTCCTGCTGTGGCTGTCATGCTTAGAAGGATGGTCTCTGGCCCAGGTTCTGAGGATTCTGGGAGTAAAGAGAAGGTGAAGGACCAGGTTGGTTGGCCCAGACCCCACCAGCTATTTCAGAGAGATAAATAGATCAAATTGATAGATCAATTTATAGACAAACGGTTAACTCTATGATAGAATGGATTGACAGATGCATGGAATAACTGATAGGTGATGGATGATAGATATATAAAAATCTGGATAGGGAGATAGATGAAAGGATTAATGGAAGAAAAATTAATAAACAGATGTTGATTGATGGGTAGATGATGGATTATTACACTGACATATCAACAGACACTTGATGACCCGATCGACGTTCAACAGACCAACAGCTAGAGCTAGATAAGGTATATAGCTCTTTATGTTTAGCAAGATACTTTGACACTAATTCTCTAAGAAAAATAATAATATTATTGTAATGGCTAGCATGAATAGATCATGTTCTATACTGCTCGTTACCCCCACTGCCGTCAAGTTGATTCCAACTCACAGCCACCCCACAGTTTCCAAGGCTGTAAATCTCTATGGAAGCAGACTGCCACATCTTTCTCCTGCAGAGCCACTAGTGGTTTTGAACTACCAAACTTTCTCGTTTAGCAGTCAATTGCTTTAACCACTGCACCACCAGGGTTCCTTATGGCTGTTTATACCAAGTGCTTTATTTAATATTCACACCAGCTCTATGAGGTAGGTACTGTTTTGCTACCATTTTACAGATGAGGAAACTGAGGCTCAGAAAGCTCTATTACTTGTCCAGAGTTACCCAGCTGGCGAGTGATAGAGCCTGCATTTGAGCCCTGCCTAGCTGAGTCGGGGGCCCTGGTGGCACAGTGGTTAAGCATTCAGTTGCTGACCAAAGGGTCAGCAGTTTGAATCCACCAGCTGCTCCTTGGAAACCCGACAGGGCAGTTCTACTCTGTTCTATAGGGTCACTATGAGTCGGAATCAACTTGACAGCAATGGGTTTGGTTTGGTTTTTTTGGTTTTAGCTGACTCTGGACTGGATTTAGAAGAGATCAAGTTCTCCAGACCCTCAACCCTGACTCACAAGAGGGAGGAGGAAGCCATTGCGCCTCTTGCCAGGGGTCCAGCCGAAGGGGAGTGACAGCCCATCCTCATACTGGGCTGGCAGCCAGCGGGCCAGGGCCTGGTTGGAGGCCCCCAGCCAGGGTCTCTTCCTGCAGCAGAGGGTGGGCCGAGGTTAGCAGAGCTCAGGGCCTGGGGTAGCTCAGCATGGAGGAGGGGGGCAGGGTGAGGGCGGGAGGGTCCCGGGCCAGGTGCAGTCCCTGGCGCTACCCACTTGTTGTTGCATCTCCCAGTGATTGTTCTGTACTTGTTGCTGCACTTCTCAGCACTATCCTGGAGAGCACAGCCACTGGTCTGGGACAGCAGCCGAAGCTGGGATTCTGTGAGCATATCTGGGGATAGGGCAGGTGCGTGGGGTCCTCGGCTCAGTTTCCGGAGTTCTGGCGCCTTCCTAAGCTAGCCTGTCCCAAACCTCCATCCCTTCATCCTCTCTCCTCCCAGCACCCCAGGACTCTCTGCACCCTGCCTCCCCCTCCTGGTTTCCTTCCACTCCCAGGCCAGGGGCAGGCCCCGGGGCTCAGTGGGGAGCACAGTACCAGTGACATTGAAGGGCCTAGACCCCTGGAATTGGAACTTCTCCTCCAGCAGCCCCAAGGCCACATGCATATAGTCAGCGGCCTGGACGACTGTCCTGGTGGCTGCTGCTGGCTGCTTGAAGTAGAACAGGAGGTCCGTAGGGCTCGCCGAGCCGCTGCGAAGGCGCTGCTTGATGCTGCCCAGAAGAGGGAGGGTGAGGGCTGGAGAAGGGGGAGAAGGGTGCAGACCCACCCAGCAGAGCCCCAGCCCAGGAGTGGGCTGCAGGACAGTGTAGACACACAGGATGGACCAAGGGGAGGCTCTCTGTAGTGGAGGCCCCATGGTGCCCAGGGCAGGGTGGTGGTGAGATGGCCTTGGCTGGAGCCCACCCCCCATGGACCCTCCTAGCACCATACAGCCCCCAGGGCCAGGCCCACCTCCTCTGTGTCTGATTGTAGGCTGTATCCACCATCAGCTTGGCCTCTGCGATGCAGTCCTTTATGACTGAGGTCTCCACTGCCCTGGGGGAGGCTGTTCAGGGGCATGGGGACTCAAGGTCCAGGGGAGCCACAGGACCCCCAGGCCCAAGCACTTCCCCCCTTCACCCTCTCCCTCTCATACCCACCCTCCTGCTTGGCTTTCCAAGGGACCATTACCTGGGGCAGCGCCCTCACAGGGCTGGGGGAGGGTGAGTGTGGCCAGGACCCCTGCAAGGGCCAGGAGCATCTTCATCTCTGCAAGGAGACCCCCAGTCACAGCTGGGTCAGCCACCGACACCCACATCCTGCATCTGCTGGGGTCCCAGCTCCCTTCCTCCCAGAGGCCCCTAAGCTGATCCCTCCTGCTCTTCTCTGGAAGCAGCCTAGGAAAGGACTTTTATACCCCATCTGGGGGTTGGGGGGTGGGGGTGGCAATGGGGGTGAGGGTAGAAGTCCTGCCTCTTGAGGTGGGGCCCTGGAACTTCCCTCTGGTTATCAGGGGAGCTGTGAGAATAAACACCCCTTCCTGCCCCGCGCCTTGCCAGCCTGAGGGCATTCTTCCCTTCGTCCCCTACCCTCAGTCTTTGTGACAAGCACAAGGATTGACAGGAAAAAGTCATGGGGTTCTGGCTGTGGATGCACCCTCGGCCTCAGTTTCCTCATCAATGAAATGGGATGGCTGCCCTTTTTCAGAGGCGAAATATCAGAATGGGTGTAAAAGTGCTTTGTAAACTGTACTCTGAGGTGCCAGTGCTGGTTTAGGTTCTAGTAAAGAGCCATAAAGGAGCCCTGGTGGCACAGTGGTTAAGCGGTAGGCTGCTAACCAAAGATTGCAGTCTGAACCCACCAGCCGATCCATGGGAGAAAGATGTGGCGATCTGCTTCTATAAAGATTTACAGCTTTGGAAGCCCTATGGGGCAGCTTTATTCTGTCCTATAGGGTCACTATGGGTTGGAATCGACTTGATGGCAGTGAATTTTATGGAATAAGCTATGAAGAGTCCCTGGGTGGTAGAAACGGTTAAGTGCTCGACTACTAGCAGAAAGGCTGGAGGTTCGAACACACCCAGAGGTGCCTTGGAGGACAGGCTTGGTGACCTACTTCCTAAAGGTCACAGACTTGAAAACCCTTTGGAGCATGTCTACTTTGCACACATGGGGTTGCCATAAGCTGGAAACGACTCAACAGCAACTAACTACGACAACAATGAGCCATGAGGCTTATCCTAACCATCTGATTTCACTTGGCACACAGCCCTTCAAGTCTCTCCAGTACTCCTCATCCCTTACCCTGCCCTACTTTTCCTTTCTTTCTCCAGCATCCACCACTTTCTGGCATCCCTAGAATTTACTTATTTGCTACGCTTAGTGTTTTCTTGTGTCTCCTCCCAACAGAACCTAAACTCTACCAGGAAGTGCATCTTTGCTGGTGAGCTCACCCATGTATTTCTCCCAGGGCCCAGAGCAGTGCCTGGAACACAGATGTCACTCAATGACTATTTCCTGGATGACTGAGGAGCAGTGTGACTGCAGAGAGGGTGGAGCCTGCCTGCCACTAAGTAGCTGTGTGGCCTCGGACAAGTCACTTCTCCTCTCTGGGACTCAGCTTTCCCCATTCCTAAAATGGGTGTTGAGCCAAATGATTGGAAAAGTTCCCCCCCTTCTCCCAACAGGGCATGGACCGTGTCTGTCTTACTGAGGTATCCCCCATCCACCCTACTCCATGCCCAGCACAAGGCCTGGCATTCAGTAGATGCTCAATAAATGTGTGTTGAGTGAATGGATGATATATGATCTATGATTGGATCCCTCTTCTTCACCCCTCAATCCTACCAGCTCTACGTGGGGAGCCTGGAAGTGAAATGAAGGAATCACCTCTTGGGGCCATTTGGGGGTTGCAGTGAGATGTTATGGGAAAAGCAGCCAGCAGAGCGACTCCCCATAGCAGACCTCCAAGAAAGCCAAGGTCCTGCCTTAGACTTGGTGCTTCTACCGATGTTTCTTCAATGCCTATCAGAGTAGGTTTGCTCTGAGTGGTGGGTCTAAACTCTGAGTTTCTATTGGGCTTGCTAGGCCTACTCTTGAGAGGTGGCTTGCTGCCGTGGGGTCAGACCACCCTGGGTTTGAATCAGCTCTGTCACTAGTTGTGTGAGTTGGGTGAGCCTCCATTTCCACATCATAAGTGTAGGACATGCCCCAGTCAGTCTTCCCCCAGGGGCCTGTGCTCTCTCACACCTCCAGGCCTTTCCTCCTGCAGTCTCCTCCACTGGATGAAACCAATGGAGCATGGGCTGTGGAGCATGGCTGATGCCCGGGGGCGGATTATCCAACCGGCAGGGTACTCAAGGTGCTTACCTTGCTTATCAGTCATCTGCAGTGAATAATTTCACAGTTTTTTCACCACATCAAAGATTCTGCTTCTAAGTATGGCTAACATCTGTCTCTCTCCCAACCCCACAGTATCCTCCTACAGAATCAAAGCCTCTTTTCAAAGTTACAATCCCTGACAGGGACGGATGACCCAGTAAGCAAGGTAAGGATGGGCTTACTTGTGCTTACTTACTAACCTGTAGTGAACAATTTCACATGGGTTTCACCACTTGTGGTTCCTGACCGCATCTCAGTCTGCCTGGAGAACATGTGCTCATCTGTCAAGATGCAGCTCAAGAATCCCTACAACTGGCAGCCTGCCTGTGCTCACCCTTCTTCAGGTGGAAACCTCCATTCCTTCTTCACTGCAGACCCTATCCTTCTCCAGGCTCCCCCGGGCAGTTCCCAGTGTCTTTGTCTACAGCTCTGCATCCCCCAACTCCTATCTAAACCCCAAGGCCCTGCGTAGCCCCCTTCTCTCACGCCAATGCCCCTGGCCTTGACAGTTGCTCACGAAACAGCCACTTAAGCAACCCCTTTTACAGTTGAAGGCCCAGGCCCTCCTGATCTTATCTCCTTATCTTCAGCAGAGGCCCCTCTCTGGGAACAGGGGGGCCTGGAATGAAAAGTCACTGTGTAGTGGCTGAAAGCACACTGGATTCCTTGTTGCTGACCCACTGTGTGACTTTGGGTACATCGCAGCACCCCCTGTACCTCAGTTTCCAAATCTGTAAGAGGGAGAAAACGATCCCTATAAAGGAGAGAGCTTTTAAAAATTATAGAGTGCTCCCCAAGGAGCCCTGGTGGTGCAGTGGTTAAGCACTCAGCTGCTAACCGAAAGGTCGGTGGTTCGAACCCACCAGCCACTCTGCAGGAGAAAGATGTGGCAGTCTGCTTCCTTAAAGATTACAGCCTTGCAAACCCTATGGGGCCGTTCTACCCTGTCCAATAGGGTCATTATGAGTCCGAATTGACTCGACAGTAATGGGTTTATGGAGACTGCTCCCCAAGATGTGCTTTGGTCAGCCCCTGCCCTCAGGAAGCCAGATCCCCAGTGGTTGGAAGCGGGCTGGGTGTGTGTAACCTCTGGTGCTCTCCTTCCAGGGTCCCTGACACTCAGAGGACTCTAAAGCTTCAGCAACAGTGAGTTGTGCAAGGGTTTTCCTACAGCTGTGGGCTGCCATGGGTTATTGGCACAAGCCTGAGATGAACCCTGGGCTCTAGACCCAGCTGCGCCATGTTGGCTGATCTCTCTGGGATTTTGACCTATTGAGCACTCAAGGTAGTGATGAGAGGCAAGCAGATGGGAGCAAACCACCGAGGGTCCCTGGAATAGGGCTGGGCATCCTGAACCTGTACACCCAGACTCTGGAGGGCGGTCCCCAGGACACTGGTTGGGCCAGCTATTTGGGGTGGGAGTGGGAGTGTAGAAGCAGGGTCTGCCACTTGGTCCCTAGGGACTGGCCTCTGGCTGCCCCTTCAGCCTGACTTCTGCTTCTTCCCACAGGACCCTAGCCCTAGGTCCAGCCACTCTGTCTGCTTCCAGGCCTCTGCTGATTCTGCAGGAAGCTCTTCCCTCTCCTTCTGGTTCCCTCTGGACAGCCATCTCTGACCCACTCCACAAGCTAGGCTAGGTGACCCAGCCACAGCACTTACCACCCGGAAGCTCGTGGAGAGCAGTACAGAGAGGGGAGCTGAGAACTGGGGTGTGGAGTAAGGCTCACCTGGATTCCAATCCTCGCACCACCATCCACTTGGACACACTACTTGACCTCTCAGAGCTTACCTCCTTACTGTCAAACAGAGGTCATTACAACCCTTACCCTACAGAGTCATTAGGAAAATGAATGTAGAAAGCTAGCACGGTGCCAGCTATGCAACAGGCATTCAATCATGTTTGCTGAATAAGCGTTGCAGTTTTGCTATGTTGCTGCCTCCTTTGTTGAATTCACTTGGGACTCGCCACAGGGGCAGTGATAGACATCAGCTGGTGGGGTAGGGGCAAGGAATTCAAGAGCTATGCAGACCATTCAGGACTGGGGACCTGGAAGGCCTCCATAATTAGGATTGTTCAGACCCGGTTCTCTGAGCCCTGCTGCTCATGTTGCAGTGGGTGTGCCATTGCCCAGTGCTGGGTCGTGGAAACAGAGTGAACCACAGTGATGAAGGGAGAAGACCCAGGGTCTCCAGCCCAGGCCCCTGCCCACCCATTCCAGCTGTAGCCATGCCATGTCTGTTTGTCGTCCACGGTAGCTTCAATACCTAGCACAATGCCTGTCAGGGACTTACTAAATATTTGTGGAATGGATATATTTGCCGTGATCTTGACTACCATGTCCCTCAGGGTCAGGGAATGGGTTTGTGCCTGTACATCTATCAGGACCTGGTGCCCTTTGTCAGGGACGTTGTTCTCTCTGGACCAGGACATGTCATAGGCCCAGCCTTGCTATGCTGAGGCCTAGACCCTGGACCACAAAGAAGGGCTTCCCTCCCTAGCATCTTTCAGCTACAATACCCTAGAGCCTTCCCTCCAAGCCACCCCTGGCCATCTCAAAACCTCAACCTTTGGCAACCACTTTCATAAGAACCGCCTGCCAACAACAGTGGAACTGCTGGCCACAGGCCTGATTGGATCTCTTTATCTGCTCAGCTCCAACGGCCCCCATCAAGACAGCTGGGGTGGATCAGGGCTCAGGGCCTGGTGGGCCTGCTCCTGCTCCCAGGGATGCCTGGGAATGGGGTTCCTGACCCTATTTTCATGACAAGAACACTGAGGTCTGTAGGAGAAGCAGCTTGGCTTAAAGCACAATGCCTCAACTGCTGTGCCAGAGGCTGGGACTGGGCCGGGAGTGTGTGCATGTGTGTGTCCCAGAGCTGAGGACTCCCCTCCTGAGGGGAGCAACTCTGAGGGCTCTGTCTTTGGTGAGGCAGGTGGACAAATCCCAGTCTGGGGACTTGGAGAACTGATTGGTCTGGAAGCCTAGCACCACCCCTGACTGTGTGACTTTGGGCTTGACCTCTCTGATCTGCTAATAAAGTTAACAAAGGGCAGGAGGGCTCAGGAAGAAGGAGGGATCTTTGAGGAGCACTTGAGGATTGCACAAGCCCAGGGGGTCAGCTGAGGGCAAGCGCACCTCCTCTCACTCCCCTCCTCCTTGGCCTTGTGTGAGAGCTAGTACCTTACCTTCTCCATCAGATTGGGCACTCCCAGGGTCAGGGCTTGGGCTTACAGATAAGGCAGACCTTGCTTTGTGTCAACGATACAAGGAGTGAGAGGGCTCAATGGGGCATACAACCTGAAGCTCACTGTTCGTATGCAGCTGCTTGCATCTATGAGGTAATTGCAGCCCTGAGGCTGCTAGGTTTCAGAGAGAAGGGTCATGGCTGGCTCAGGTGATTCACTGAGCCCTGCTGTGTGCCAGGCATGGTGCTCTGTGCTTTACCGCCCTCACCCCACATCCTCACAGCAACCCTATGAGGCAGGTGCTCTGTTTTATTTTTGAGTACAGAGAAAGTTATGTGTCCTGGACTCAGAACCAGGAAGGGCCAAGCAGAGATCTGAGCCTGGGTCTGACACGACAAACTGGTTCCTTCTCCCCAGGCTCCTAGGGCACAGATGTGGCCTGATGGGAAGGTGTCTCAGGCCTGGTGCCCCTGGTGGGTACTGGGGGCGGGGGTCTGACAGGCCAAGCTGCTTCAATTGTACTGAGTCCTGGGGGAGGTCGCCCCAGTGGGTAGGCTGGGCTGCCCCAGCCATACTGGAGCACTCTGGAGCAGGGGTTGGGCAGAGGAGGAGCACAAAAAGGTACAGGGGCTGGTAGATAAGGAAGTCAGAGAGCTACATTGTCCCTCAGCCCTCGTTAGCCCACACACTTTAAATAAAAATCTAACACAGTTTCTTCCCAAAAAAAGGCCCACAGGATTCATTTTGTATCCTAGCATCTCAAGACATTTAGAAAGAATGACTGCCTGAAGGCTGTAGAGATTTAGACACTCTACAGAATGAAAGGGTGAGACAAACAGTGTCTTTGCCTGGGACACTACAATCTAGAAGGTTAAAAAATGTAAAACAACTATTTAAAAGATTGTACGGGTTTTACCCCCTCTTCGTAGCTTCAGCCCCCTTCCCAACATCTCTCTGGTGGTGGTGATGAGCATGGAGGTAGTGATCTTGGTGGTCCCAGCGCCTTAGAAGCACTAAGGTGGCTGCAGCCAGTGTCCAATGTCAGCCCTTTGTGCTCAGGAGAGGGCTGCTCTCTCTTTCCACTCTCTTCCTGTCCTACCCCTCCCAGTGTAGTCTCCTGGTAGGCATCATGGGAAAGGGACAAGCTCCTTTCTTCTCCTCCTCACTGTCCTTAGAAGACACATCACACATGACAATATGTGTATAAAATTTTGTATGAGAGATTAACTTGAGCTGTAAACTTATGCCTAAACTACAATAAAAAAATAAATTAAATAAGATAGTGGTTCTGTTTATATCTAATTCAAATATGACACAAATTATGATTTGTTTGACATTAAAAAAACAAAACAAAACCAAGAAACCGAACTAGTTGCTGTTGAGTTGATTCTGACTCACAGCAACCCTAAAGGATAGAGTAGAAGTGCCCCATAGAGTTTCCAAGGCTGTAATCTTTACGGAAGCAGACTGCCACATCTTCACCCTGTGGAGCGGCTGGTGGGTTCAAACCGCTGACTTTCGGTTAGCAGCCAAGAGATTAACCACTGCACCACCAGGGTGCCTTGCCCAGAAAGATTACAGCCTTGGAAACACTATGGGGCTGTTCTACTCTGTCCCATAGGGTCACTATGAGTTGGACTCAATAGCAACAAGTTTGAGCTTGGTTTTTTAATCTTTATGAAAGCAGACTGCCACATTGTTCTTCCATACAGTGGCTGGTGGGTTTGAACAGCCGACCTTTTAGTTACCAGCCAAGCTCTTAACCACTGTACCACCAGGGCTCCTCGGAAGGCGCATTAGTCAACCATGAATGTGCACTTACTATTCCGCCTGTGACTCCAGTTCTGTGTCCACCACCCCTCCTGGGCTCTGAGCAAGGACAGGCCTTAGCTTTCTTTGTGTCCATCATGATGAAGGTTCTATAAATATGTGCTTGAATGGAATCAGGCTTTGTGGACTTGAATCCAGAATGGAATGCAGGATTATTCTCGAAGAGTTAAAGCCAGGAGCTCCCCAGTGCTCCTCCCGGCACTGCCCAATTACTGAAGGCTTATTGGGTTGGTGGGCACACTCTAGACCTGGAAGGTCAGAGTGTCTGTCTTCAAGGACTAATTTTGTTTATTCTACTATTTAAACTAGTATTTGTTTATTCTTTCAACAAATATTTACGGAGAGCCTTCCGTGTGCTAGCACTTTTGCTGGTTGCTAGGTTTGTATTTGTGTTTTTGATAGAGCTGGCCTCAAATAGTCCTGCTTTTTTTAAATCACTATACATAATAATGCTTTCATGCCTTTCTTGAACGAAGGATCAAATGCAGAAAAGTGGTAGGGAAACTGAGACAAACACAGGACACATGGCAGATGGGCATGCTACATTCAAAAGCCCTGTACCAGAGCAGTCAGTAAAATCCATCGGTAGTGGCCATGAATTGGTTTTTTAGTTTGATTTGTAACTGTACGTGCACGTATGTTTGGTTTTATGTCACAGAAGAGAGAAGAATAAGGAACTTGTATCTAGCTTTGTGTTGGTACATACTTAAATAATATCACAAAAATATTTTAAGTCAACAGTAGGGACTCACAATACATTTTTCCTTTTTTTTTTTATTTCCCCCTTTCTCCATATTAGTCAGGTTTGGGAAACACTATGTAAACTATTTAACAAGGTGCCTCAACCCATTGAGGAATAAACAAGAAAAGATTCCTTTCCTTTTTCTTTTTCCCAAAACTCTTCCCAATGGTACCTTGTCAAACTCCCTTCCCTGCTGGGAGCAGCCTCCCTTAACAATCTCTCAGTCCACTTCCATAATTTTTCATCACTTTTGTTATCTACAACAGTCTCATTCTGATTTTTAAGACTATCTTTTTTTAAAATTTTTTTTTATTGTACTTTAGGTGAAGGTTTACAAAACAAATAGTTTCTCATTAAACAGTCAGTACACATGTTGTTTTATGACATTGGTTAACAACCTCACAACATGTAAATACTCTCCCTTCTTGACCTTTGGGG
>NW_004443990.1:5019180-5023689 GCF_000243295.1 Trichechus manatus latirostris
CAAAAATTTCTACATGTATAATTCAGTGACATTGATTACGTTCTTCCAGTTGTGCTGCTATTCTCACTATCCTTTTCCAAATTATTCCATCACCATTGTCTTCAACTCACTGTCCCCTAGGCTTCCCATCAAATCTTTTGAGTTTCTGTTGTCAATTTGATCTCACATAGATAATTCTTTTTGTTGTTGTTGTGCTTTAGATGAAGGTTTACAGAATAAAATAGTTTCTCATTAAACAGTTAGTACACATATTGCCCTATGACAATGGTTAACAACCCCACTACATGTCAACACTGTCTTACTCAACCTTGGGTTCCCTATCACCAGCTTTCCTGTCCCCTCCTGCCTTTTAGTCCTTGTCCCTGGACTGCTGTGCCTCATTAGTCCTGTTTTGTTTTATGGGGCTGTCCAATCCCCGGCTGAAATGTGAACCTTGGGAGTGACTTCACCACTGAGCCAAAAGGATGTCCGGGGGCCTTACTCTTGGGGTTTCTCCAGTCTCTGTCAGGCCAGTAAATCCGGTCTTTTTTGTGTGTTAGAATTTTGTTATACATCCTTTTCCAGCTCTGTCCAGAACCCTCTGTTGTGATCCCAGTCAGAGCAGTAAGACTATCTTAATTATTAAAAACATCACCTCATATTTGATTCCAAGTCCTCGTACCTCTCAATTCGGGGAGCCTCATGGCTCAGACAGCATGGAAAGTGGAGTAGGGGTGGTGTGATCTCTTCTCTCACACTTCTTCCTCCCTCTTTCCAGCACTTCCCATCTGGTGTTGGTGTGGGGAGGAAGAAAATGGAAAATGATGTGCCTTTCCTCAGGAGAGGTCTCACTTCAAAGCAGCTGGCCTCCTGGTATTTGTGGCTTCTCTGTCAGTTCACACTGTGGGGAAAGCCCAAGGGGCTGTGGGCCCCACGTCCATGTTCCTGGGACGACTGTACAAGAGCCTCCACCTGCACATTCCCTATCATGGGAGATCCAGCTCCAGCTCAGCCTACTTCTCCCAGCTCAGCCTTCACCTCAGTGGTCATCCCATACCTGCCTGATTGAGTCCTGGACAGAGTCAGAGAAAGCATGAGGTTCTCTTTCCTACTGCTCCCCCATCTCCTCTCCCACACGCCCTTTGCTTATCTCTCCTCTCCAATTCTGACTCTTTCCCCACTTTCTCAGGGTCCCCACTGTATCACACATATAGGGCTTAAGAAGAGCAGAGTGAGTGGAGCAGCTCACCTGGCAGGGAGGAGTATTTTATCTCTGATATTGTTTAGAATTGCCTGAGCATGGTGATAATAAAAAGCAGATCAACTTTTAGTCAGTTTTATTGTTGTTTTTTAAGTTGTCCACAGAAAAATAATTCCCTTATAGCCTGCACAGGGACCCACTGCCCTGTCCTTGATATGTGTCTGCTTACATGATATGTAAGAGACGTGGTTGTAGGCAAACATCCAAGGCAGGCATCAGTCATTGTCCTTGGTTGTCCCAGTTGCCTCCTCTTCTGCTTTCAGCTCTTCCTTTATCCTAGCTCCTTCAGTTCTTACTAATGGCTCCTACTGGGTCAGCCACTGCCATTGCCATGTGTGTCCTCTCAGGATGCCCTGCTTCCTCAGGCTTCTGGACCAAAAACAAACATTTCTTCCCTTGCTTCAGTCAGACAAAGACACGATTATTCCCAAGGAACTTTCCCTAAGAACCTAGGGAAAGAGGGCAAAATAGGACAGAAGAGGGTAAATTGTAGGCATTCAACAAATATCTGTTAATGAATGAATAAAAACACAAATTTCTAGACATAAGAACAGTCCCTTGGTTGGTGCAATTTAAGGGGTGCACTGCTTGTTCCTTTCATGGTGAACATGTTCGGGGGTGTCTGTCCACTCATATTCTCTTTCTCTGGGAATAATGACACCCACAATCCCTTCTGAAGGGGTAGCCCTGGATGGTCATTCTTATATCAGATGACTGCGTATTTCTCAGCTATGTGGGAAACATGACTCAACCTCAGCCAATCAGATTATTCTCATAGGAGTTTGGAATTAGAACTCTGATGGGCTGAGCTGGTTAGCTCTGGAAAACAGAACATAAAAGTCAAGTTTTGGGGCAAGTATTTCATTTAGGTCATGTGCAAGATGAGTGCATGGGAAAAGTGGGATGAAGGAAGGGAGGAACAGAGACCAGCTATGTCCGTCCTGACACCTCCTAATTCCCTCAACATCTGACTACATTTCACTTCTGGGAGATCTTTATATCCTTGAAATAAACTTCCTCTTTTTGTTTAAACTTGTTTGGATCTCAGCTCCTTGCAACTCTAACCATAATCTGTTTCTTCTCTTCAATTCTGCCTGACAACTTGATCCCAAATGCCCAATCTGGTTGTGGAAGAAAGACATAATAGGTGTGTGGCAGAGAGTTCTAGGCAGAGAGAAAGCAAGGCACACCAGTGAATCTGAAAAAACAAAAAACAGGCCCAGATAGATGTAAACGTTGAACTGGCAGAAATCAATGTAGGGAGAAAGTGAAGGAGGAAGGGATAGGGATATATAGAATGATATAAAGAGTCAGCAAACCTTGATAGGACACTTTCTGTGGATAAAGTATGGCATTAGCCCCCAAATGCATGTTTACAAATGTGAATGAAAGAATGAATGAATGAACAAAAAATAGATTAATTTTCTGAATCCTGCTTGCAAGAAATACTAGTCTGAATATCATTCTCAAAGGACAGAGGTTGAAAACATTCCCTCTGAGAACAGGAACAAGACAAGAATGCCCTTTATCACTACTTCTATTTAACATTGGGCTGGAAGTCCTAGCTAGAACAATAAGGCAAGAAAAGAAATAAAGGACATCCAACTGGTAAGGAAGAAGTAAAACTATCCCTATTCACAGAAGATATGATACTATACACAGATAACCCTAAAGATTCCACAAGAAAACTACTGGAAGTAATAGAAAGATTCAGCAGAGTAGCAAGATACAAGATAAACTTACAAAAATCAGTTGGATTTCTACACACCAATAAAGACAACTATGAAAAGGAAATCGGGAAAGCAATACCATTTATAGTAGCCCCTGAAAAAAAAAAAAGACAACCTAGGAATAAATCCAACCAAGGAGGAAAAGACTTACCCAAAGAAAACTACAAAACACTACTGCAAGAAACCAAATGAGACCTACTATCTTAAGCTGGGTTCTCTAGAGAAGCAAACCAATAAAGTGTATAAATATATACAGAGAGAGATTTATAGCAGAGAAATGGCTCATGCGATTGTAGAGGCTGGAACATCCCAAGTTCGTGGATTAGGATAGAGGCTTCTCTTGATTCACATAGCTGCAAAGGCTGGCAAACCCAAGATCGGCAGGTCATAGAGCAGGCCTCCACTCACAGGCTGTGAAGGTCGACTAACCTCAAGATTGGCAGAAAAGCTGATAGCTCAAGTCCCAAGAAACAGAGGTCAGATGAACAGGAGGCAGCTGCAGGATCCAGAGTGAGCAAAAAGCCAGAACCTCTGCTTATATTCAGATGCAGGCCACATCCCCAAGGAAACTCTCTTTCAACTGATTGGCTACTCACAGCTGATCTCATCATGGAAGTGATCACATATAAACACTGAGAATTATGGCCTAGTCAAGTTGACACACAATCTTAACCATCACATCTACATAAATTGAAAAACATACCATGCATGGATAGGTAGATTCAACGCTGTGAAAACAACAATTCTACCCAAAGCAATCTACAGATACAATGCAATCCTGATCCAAATACCAACAGCATTCTTTAACAACATGGAAAAACTAATCATTAACTTTATATGGAAAGGAAAGAGGCCTAGGATAAGTAAAGCACTATTGAAAAAGAAGAACAAAGTAGGAGGCCTCAAACTACCTGACCTCAGAAACTACTATACAGCTACAGTAGTCAAAACAGCCTGGTACTGGTACAACGACAGATAATTGACCAATGAAACAGAATCGAGAACCCAGATGTAAATCCATCTACCTATGGCCACCTGATGTTTAACTAAGATCCAAAATCCATTAAATGAGGAAAACACAGTCTTTTCAACAAATGGTGAAGGCAAAATTGGATGTCCATCTGTAAAAAAAAAGAAGCAGGGTCCACGCCTCACACTATACACAAAAACTAATTTAAAATGGATGAAAGACCTAAATATAAAACAAAAAACTGTAAAGATCATAGAACAAAAAATAGAGTCAACACTAGGGGCCCTAATATATGGCATAAACAGGATACAAACCATAATTAACAATACACAAACACCAGAAGATAAGCTAGATAATTGGGGTCGTCTAAAAATTAAACACTTATGTTCATCAAAAGATTCACCAGATACTTCCGGCAAGATGGCGCTCTAGGCAGAAACACCACGCCGTCCCTCCACAACAAAGATCTGAAAAACTAAGCCAAACAGAGAATCAACAATCCTGAAACCCTAGAACATCAAATGAAGAGATAAAGAACTCAGCCGAACACCAAACGGAGTAAGAATAGT
>NW_004443990.1:5037478-5050611 GCF_000243295.1 Trichechus manatus latirostris
GTTATTCAAATACCAGCAGGGTCACTCAGGGTGGACAGGTTTCAGCTGAGCTTCCAGACAAAGGCAGACTAGGAAGAAGGACCTGGCAGTCTACTTCTGAAAAGAATTAGCCAGTGAAAACGTTATGAATAGCAGTGGAACATTGTCTGATATAGTGCCAGAAGTTGAGCCTCTCAGATTGGAAGGCACTCAAAATACGACTGGGGAAGAGCTGTCTCCTCAAAGTAGAGTTGACCTTAATGACGTGGATGGAGGTATTTTGAATCAGACAATCATATGGTCTACTATGCGGGGAATGACAACTTGAAGAGGAATGGCATTGCATTCATCCTCAAAAAGAACATTTCAAGATCTGCCCTGAAGTACAATGCTGTCAGTGATAAGATAATATCCATATGCCTACAAGGAAGACCAGTTAATACGACTATTATTCAAATTTACGCACCAACCTCTAAGGCCAAAGAGGAAGAAATTGAGGATTTTTACCAACTTCTGCAGTCTGACATTGATTAAACATGCAGTTAGGATGCACTGATAATTACTGGTGATTGGAATGCAAAAGTTGGAAACAAAGAAGAAGGATGGGTAGTTGGAAAATATGGCCTTGGTGATAGAAATGATGCCAGAGATCGCATGATTGAATTTTGCAAGACCAACGATGTCTTGATCGTAAATACCTTTTTTCACCAACGTAAATGGGGACTATATGCGTGGACCTCGACAGAAGGAATACACAGAAAACAAATCGACTATATCTATGGAAAGAGACAATGGAAAAGCTCAATATCATCAGTCAGAACAAGGCCAGGGGCTTACGGTGGAACAGACCATCATTTGTTCATATGCAAGTTCAAGTTGAAACTGAAAAAATTAGAAAAAGTCCACAAGAGCCAAAGTACGACCTTGAGTATATCCCACCTGAATTTAGACATCTCAAGAACAGATTTGACAAGTTGAACACTAATGACCAAAGACCAGACCAGTTGTGGAATGACATCAAGGACATCATACATAAAGAAAGCAAGAGGTCATTAAAAAGACAAGAAAGAAAGAAAGAAAAGACCAAAATGTAGGTCAAAAGAGACTGAAACTTGCTCTTGAACATCGAGTAGCTAAAGCAAAAGGAAGAAATGATGAAGTAAAAGGGTGAACAGAAGATTTCAAAGCGGGGCTTGAGAAGACATAGTAAAGTATTTCGATGACATGTGCAAAGACTTGGAGATAGAAAACCAAAAGGGAAGAACAAGCTCAGCATTCCTCAAGCTGAAAGAACTGAAAAAACAGTTCAAACCTCAAGTTGCAATATTGAAGGAGTCTATGGGGAAAATATTAAATGATACAGGAAGCATCAAAAGAAGATGGAAAGAATACACAGTCACTATACCAAAAAGAATAGGTAGGCCCTCAACCATTTCAGGAGGTAACATATAATCAGGAACCGATGGTACTGAAGGAAGAAGTTCAAGCTGCACTGAAGGCATTGGTGAAAAACAAGGCTCCAGGAATTGACAGAATACCGACTGAGATGTTTAAACAAACCAGTGCAGCACTGGAAGTGCTCACTTGTCTATGCCAAGAAATTTGGAAGACAGCTACCTGGCCAATCGACTGGAAGAGATCCATATTCATGCCTAGTCCCAAGAAATGTGATCCAATCGAATGTGGAAATTATTGGACAATATCATTAATATCACATGCAAGTAAAGTTTTGCTGAAGATCATTCAAAAGCAGCTGCAGCAGTACATTGACAGGGAACTGCCAGAAATTCAAGCTGGATTCAGAAGAGGACGTGGAACAAGGGATGTGCTGATATGAGATGGATCCTGGCTGAAAGCAGAGAATACCAGAAAGATATTTACCTGTGTTTCGTCGACTATGCAAAGGCGTTCAACTGTGTGGATTATAACAAATTATAGACAACATTGTGAAGAATGGGAATTCCAGAACACTTAACCGTGCTCATGAGGAACCTGTACATAGATCAAGAGGCAGTCATTCAAACAGAACAAGGAGATACTGCGTGGTTTAAAATCAGGAAAGGTGTGTGTCAGGATTATATCCTTTCACTATACCTATTCAATCTGTATGCTGAGCAAATAATCCAAGAAGGTGGACTATATGAAGAAGACTGGGGCATCAAGATTGGAGGAAGACTCATTAACAACCTGCATTATGCAGATGACACAAACTTGCTTGCTGAAAGTGAAGAGGACTTGAAGCACTTACTGATGAAGATCAAAGACCACAGCCTTCAGTATGGATTACATCTCAACATAAAGTAAACAAAAATCCTCACAACTGGACCAATAAGCTACATCATGATAAATGAGAGAAAACTGAACTTGTCAAGGATTTCATTTTACTCAGGTCCACAATCAACATTCATGGAAGCAGCAGTCAAGAAATCAAAAGACACATTGTATTGGACAAATCTGCTGCAGAAGATTTCTTTAAAGTGTTGAAAAGCAGAGATGTCACCTTGAAGACTAGGGTAAGCCTGACCCCAGCCATGGTGTTTTCAGTCACCTCATATGCATGTGAAAGCTGGATAATGAATAAGGAAGAACAAAGAGAATTAATGCCTTTGAATTGTCGTATTGGCGAAGAATATTGAATATACTGTGGGCTGCCAAAAGAACGAACTTATCTGTCTCACATACTTTGGACATATTGTCAGGAGGGATCAATCCCTGGAAAAGGACATTATGCTTGGTAAAGTAGAGGGTCAGCGAAAAAGAGGAAGACCTTCAACGAGACGGATTGACACAATGGCTGCAACACTGGGCTTAAGCATAACGATTGTGAGGATGGCACAGGACCAGGTGGTGTTTCGTTCTGTTGTACGTAGGGTCGCTATGAGTCAGAACTGACTCGATGTCACCTAACAACAACAACAACATACACACAATGGAATACTGTGCAATCATAAAGAACAATGATGAATCTGCAAAACATGTCCAAACATGAATGAATCTGGAGAGCATTATGCTGAGTGAAATAAGTTAATCACAAAAGGACAAATACTGTATGAGACCACTATTATAAAAACACATGAAAATGTTTCCACACAGAAAGAAACAATCTTTAATGGTCACGAGGGAGGGGAAGGGTGGAGAGGGAAAAACACTAACTAGGTAATAGATAAGTGGTAATTTTGATGAAGCGTAAGCCAGTACACAATATGGGGATATCAACACACCTTGACCAGAACAAAGTCATAGAAGCTTCACAGACACATCCAAATGTCCTGAGGGACCAAGCTACTGGGCTGAGGGCTGGGGACCATGGTCTCTGGGGACATCTAGCTCAACTGGCATAACATAGTCTATAAAGAAAGTGTTCTACATCTGACTGTGATGAGTAGCATCTGGGGTCTTAAAAGCCTGCGAGCAGCCATCTAAGGTACATCTACTGGTCTCATCCCTGCTGGAGCAAAAGAAAATGAAGAAAACCAAAGACACAAGGGAAAGATTAGTCCAAAGGACTAATGGACCACAACTACCACAACCTCCACCAGACTGAGCCCAGAACAACTAGACGGTGCCCGGCTACCACCACCAACTGCTCTGGCAGGGATCAATCACAATAGAGGGTCCCAGAGAGAGCAGAGAAAAACGTAGAACAAAATTCAAATTCACACACACAAAAAGAAGGCCAGGCTTGCTGGTCTGACAGAGACTGGAGAAACTCTGAGAGTATGGCCCCCAGGCACCCTTTTAACTCAGTACTGAAGTCACTCCTGAAGTTCACCCTTCAGCCAAAGAATAGACAGGTCTACAGTGCCACCAATAATACACGTGAAGAACGTGATTAGCATTTCAATTACGCATACAAGACTAATGGGAACACCAGTCCAAAAGCAAAGACGAGAAGGCAGGAAGGGACACGAAAACTGGACCAACGGAAACAGGGAGCCCAGAGTGGAGAAAGGGAGAGTGTTGATACATCGCAGAGATGGCAACCAATGTCACAAAACAATTTGTGTATTAACTGTTTAATGAGAAACTGATTTGCTTTGTAAACTTTCACCTAAAGCACAATTAAAAAAAGAAATACTAGTCTGAAGTTAGTAATAAACCCTTGTGGACATGGCCCTGTATGTATACTCATTGTCTATTATCCATCTCCCCGTTGGGTGTATCGGAAGGTCCCTCTGGACTTCAGCCCCCACCCTCTCCATGCCTCCCTCACTTCATATAGGACTTTTTGTCCTCTTGCCGAAACTCTATTCAACAGATGAAGGAATAAATGTCAGGGATAATAATAATAACAATAACAATAAGCCATACGCAAATTCTATGGTTAACAAAATATTTTCTCCCACATTTTAAATTTGAATCCCCTAACAAACCTGTAAGGCATTTGGGGTAGTTTTTGTTTTAAGCCAGTTTGGTAGGCAAGAAGCCATGAGGCCAAGAGGGGTTAGGTGGCTCATCCAAGGTCATCAGTTTAGGGCTTCAAACTCCGAATTCTGTGCTCTTTCCAACACTCCAGATTTGCCGCAAAAAAAAGTTAAAATAAGAAAATAGAAATGCTGTTACTGGGGAAATGACCTCATGATAAAAAGAAACTGCCCTCCAAAAAGTGAAGAAGGAGTTATGGTTTCCAGGGGCCGTGTGAACATTTCTTATTGTCATGGGAGTGTTAAAATCACCCATCACAAACAAAAATGATTTTTTTTCTTTTTTCTTAAAAACCTTAGTTTAAAAACTCATTTGCTTCTCATACCATCCTCACAACACTTCCACAAGCTATGAAGAAAGAAGATACAGTAGCCTTCTCCACTTTACCAATGGGAAAATAAAGCCAAAGAGAAGTGACCTACACATTGTCATTCCTTTTTACAAACTAGCCAGCGCTTCCCTAATCTCTTCACTGCTGCCTGCATCTCCTGGTTCCTCAGGGTGTAGATCATGGGGTTGAGCATGGGGGTCATGACCGTGTGGCTGATGGACACTGCTTTGTCCATGGAGAATGGGGTGAAGGGACGGGCATAGAGGTAAATACTCGGAATGAAGATCATAGACACTACAATGATGTGGGTGGTGCAGGTAGATGCTGCCTTCCTCCTTGCCTCTCCTGAGTGGGACCTCAGCATCACCAAAATGATCAGGTAGGAGGTCAGAAGGAGAAAGAACCAGATAGCATCCAGCATCCCACTGTTGCAAATCATGAAGAACTCCAAGATGGAAGTGTCAGTGCAGGCCAGTCTCAGTACTTGAGGAACATCACAGTAGAAGTTATCCAGGATGTTGGGGCCACAGAAAGGGAGTGGCAGCATCACAGCCAGCTGGGAAATGGAATGAACGAAGCCTACAACCCAGGCAGTCACCACCAGCCCCACACAGAGCTGAGTGTTCATGATGGTGACATAGTGGAGGGGCCGGGAGATGGCAATGAGGCGGTCATAGGCCATCACTGAGAGGAAGAAGATCATGGCGCCTCCCAGAAAGTGGAAGAAGAAGATCTGGGCCATGCAGCCCTGGTGGGAGATGGTTTTGTTCTCAGAAAGGAAGTCAACCAGCATCTTTGGGGCAGTAACTGAAGAGAAACTGAGGTCTAAGATAGCCAGGTTTCGGAGCAGAAAGTACATAGGTGTGTGGAGCCGGGAGTCAGAGGTCGCTGTGATCACAATGAGGAGGTTTCCCACAACAGTTGTGGTATAGACAAACAGAAACACCAGAAACAGAAAACGCTGGAGTGCTTGAGTCTGTGAGAGCCCCACGAAGATAAATTCCGATACCCAAGTAATGTTCCCTGGATCCATAGTATTTTCTCCTTAAACTTAAGGAAAGTAAGCCACAGACATAGATGCATTAAGTCACTACTTGACATTTTAGTGCTCGGAAGCTCAGAACTGATTTATCTAGGTCCATATGATGGGCGCCTTCATGGACAGATCATAATACCGGCGTTGATTAACGACCCTATCTTTGAGTAGTTTACAAATTGGGTGCTGGAATATACATAAATTAAAGCCACCCAGAAGCATATGTAATATGCCTCCATGAATTCAGTGTAATGTAGTGGAAAGATGCTTGGAGTCAGATGACCTAGACTCAAATGTCAGGTCTTCCATTTCCAGCAACTTAACCTTGAGTAAATACTTAATCCCTTTGGGTCTCAGTTTCAACTTCTGTAAGGTGGGAGTAACATTGTTTTCTTTATAGAGTTGTTTTGGGGCTAAAAGAGAATGACACATATAAAGTTTCTAGATCAGTGCCGGGAACAATAAATGGTAATCACCTTTCCATCTCTCCGAAGTCTTCTGATCTAAACACATCCTCTTTTCTTCCAATCACCAATAAGTTTTTTACCAGTAATTTTCCAAACAGCATTTATAATGTTGATGAACTTTGCATGTTTCTATGTTTTTTCTTCTACAGTTCAGCCATAAGCTTTAAATGCCGTAGATCTGGATTTACAATTACACAGTGCCCATCCTTGCCCATGGTCAGTATTCAATAAATATGGGGTGCTGACTGCTGGATGGGTGAATAGTTACATGGCAGGCAAGTTAGTGCAAGTGAGCCGCTGGATGGATGGACATTGAGCCTTCCAGTTGACCTCCCCAATGTAAATGGCTCCTTACTGGGTAAGGCCAGAACGCATGTAGTGTGTTTGCTAAGGAAAGAGACAGAGCAGAGGAAAATCCATTAGATTAAGAAATAGATGATGGATGTTGTTTCAAGGTGACTCTGAGAGTTTTTCTGAAAGGGACAGCAATTTTAGACAATGTTACTGAATCCAAAGATAGAAGGAAAAGGGAGATGTTGAAATAAGAGAAAGAAATAGATGGTGATTAAGAGGAAGAGAAATGGAGGAATAGAGCAAGTGAAGGAGGGGAAATGGAAAGTGGGAGGGGAGGGATAGGACCAAAGATGGAAGAACAGATGGAGGGGGAGAGATAGAAGATAACAAGGAGGGGGGTAATTTGCCTCCCTGTTCCCCTGTCCTGACTTAATCCCTTATCCTTTCTCATCTGGACTATTAACTCTATTATCTATTACAGATCGTTCCATTCTAATATTCTGCTTTCATTTGTTTCCACTCCAGTCCATTTTCTATCCTGCTGCGAATGAGATCTTTCTAAACTCAGATCTGATTAGGTCTCTCTCCTGCTTATAGTCTTTTAGTGACTACACACTGGTGCTGCTTGGGAGCCACATCAAATCCTTTGTGGATCAAATCAGGATAGCAAAACATACTTATACATGTGCATGCAACACTCCCTCAGCATGTCATACAAGGCAATAAAATGTAGTCTCCATTCACCTTTCTAATCAGTATTCTTTCCACCCAAGAAGCAATCGCTGTTTAAGGAACTTATAGCTTCTCACATATACGATATATTTGGCTATGTCCATATCTTTGGTTGTTGGCTGTTTTCTAAAATACCTTTTGCTACCTTCTCCACCTAAAAGCACTCAGATATCCCCTTCTTTATGACTCCTTCCCCCATTTCTCCCACAAAGAATTAATTCCTCATTTCTCTGGGTTCCTATAACACCTGATAAGTACCTCTCCTTACAGCATTTATCATATGCTTTTACTGTTGCTTCCTCACACACACACAACTAGATTGTAAATTCAGTAATTTAGAACAATAACCTAGGATGGCAACTCTGATTTAGCAGTTGCTCAAAAAATGTTTGCCAATTTAATGCATTAAGTAGGTAATTACGTGACCTTCACTATGTGGGGAATTTTGGAGTGAGTTTGCTTATCCTTTGCTCTCAGCATCTTCACTCTAATTCCTAGGGCAAATTCTATGCTTGGTTATTAAAAGCTGCTTTTCACATGCAACCTGAGGCAGCTGTTTTGGACAACGCATCCTCCTGCATTACTTCCTGATGCTTTTCTCATGTTTTAGACCTACAACCATCAAGTCTATGTCCAGTTTCTATTCCTCCCACCCTCCAGCAGGTGTTGCATGATCCTTCTTACAGTAGACCCCTCTGCAGGTGAAGAAACCCTGGGTCTCTCACCTTCCTTTAGCCCAGAATGGGCGAGGGGTTTCAAGTCCTACGTCTTCTTGGAGCTCCTTTCCCCACAGCTTCACCTTTTTCCAGCCCCTGCCCATACCTCAGTACACTACATTGGGAGTGACCCTAGAGGAAGCGAGAATACCCTTGGGGAGAAACTATTGGACTAGGCTCAGGAAGCAGAGCTGGGCTGATTACCGCTGGAGGTGAGGGAGCAATGGGAGTTGTTAAAAATGATTTTAAATGTCCCAAAAACATACAGTCTTTGAGAGGTCTGCCTTGGGGGCCAAAGGCACCTATGACATTGAAAATGTTAGAGATTTGGGGAGTGTAGGATTAGCAGGCCAAGATCCAAAAGGACAAGAGTCATGTTGTAGAGAAAAACTTGAACGTTGTTTCAGTTAAAACAGAGAGGTTTATTAAGGGTTTAAAACAATTGCAGCTGGGGAATTACTTACGAAGCCCACTGAAAATGGAACCAGGTAGTCCTGGGGAATTTTGGTTATACAAGTATCCTCACGGAGTAAAAAGAGGAACCAAGCCATAGGGAGGGCAACTGCAGGAAAATCAATGAATATTGCAATAATCACACTCTGATTGGTTACTGATTATTAATAGTATAGTTATTGATTACAAATAGTTTCACAGGATGCTCAGATCATGGTCACAAGATGCTTACATGTATTTTCTTTGTTTATCTTGCAAAAATATCTTGCTGGCAACAGCACTTAGACTCTTCCTGAATACGTGTATTTTAAAGAGTGCAGATGGTCACTTGGTCAACACCTTTCGGGGCATATGGTTTCACATCCTGGTTTTGACCACCGAGGAAAAACATGTGTTTTTTTTTAAACAAAAACAAAAACACACGTAGCCTTTAGTCTAGAAATCCAGATAAAATTAGATCGCATGATCAGCATATTATGTCTCTGTTTCACTGACTGCGCTGAAAAGTTTCTCTTCCTGAGACAGTAGTTTAAAAGAAACCGACTCTCTGGGAGTTTTGAAGAACCCATTTTTTTACAGTGGTCATTCTTATCCTTCAGAGTGCATCTGAATCACCTAAAGGGCTTGTTAAAAAAACAAAATTGTTGATTCAGTAGGTCAGGGGTAAGACCAAGAATTTGCATTTGTAACAAGTTCTCATATAATGCTGATACTGCTGTTCTGGGGACCACACTTTGAGAACCACTCATTTCCCCGTGTTGCAGGTCTCAGTTTGCTCATCAGCACAATGGATCATTCTCTTTCATGGAGTCATCAAGACAACTGGTTTTCTTTCTTCCTTTTTTTAAAAATGAATTGACCTTTACTTGGACAAAGTAACAGGTGGAAAAAAGTTTGTATACTACATTAGAAACCAAATATCTTGTAAACCCTGCCCTTTATTTTGTCAACCAGACCCCAAGATTTGTCCCCCATCCATATCCAATTCTATTTGAACCATCTATAAAGTGCTAGCATTCTTTATATGTGAAATATTACTCCCTTTAATACAATAATTGATACAGGAAGCCCATATATTTTCTCATTATGAAGAACTGACCAAAAATGGAATAGACTGGCATTGTAACCTGGTTGAGCTATACAAACTGTGATTTCTTAGAGCTCTCTGATCTACATAGAGTTTCCAGGTTGGTCTGAATTCTTTCATTGCAAACGTTTATACTTGGCAAAATAAATTGCCTCTGGTAGATTAAAACACAAAGTGATTGTTGCCCAATTAGGGTCCATGCCCTGGAGCAGTCGAGCCAATGAAAAGTACTCCAAATCAGAAATAGAGAGAAAGTTTATTTAGGAGGTGACACCAACGGAGAGTCCAGCAGCAACACAAGCTGTCTTTATGGAGTCCCAGAAGGCAGTTTTACATTAGAGTTATATATTTTTGTCGTAAGGGGGACATAGTGTCTTTTAGGCATGTAGCCCATAAATGGTATGGCCGGATGAGTTACTCATTACAAGATAATCACAAAAGACTCTGTCAGACTAAAGAGATACATGCTGGACATCTCCTTATCAGGCTAAAGATTTACAGACTGGACATCTGGGCTCTAATCTTTATGTGGGGGGTTGTAAGTCACAGGTGGCTGAACAGAACAAAACAAAGCCATTAACAACAGTATGCGGAAAGGAGAAGGCAGGTAGAAAAAAAACTTATAGGTTCATCATGGTGTTAATTATGTCAAGCTCTCAATCGCCCATTTTGAAAGGGAGAAAACATGTTGCAAAGTATTATGGTCACATGGTGCTCCTCCACTTACAATAGATACAGATTTTTTAAAAGAGACTAATTCTTCCCAATATTTAGGGCTTTAGTTGATTTTAAAATCGAGCCACTTGGGAAAGTAGTCTCTGTTGATATTGGGGAAGGGAATATGCCTTGTCAAACTCATTGACCATCAGATGGATGATTCTGAGTTACCTGGATTAATTATTTATGATTCTGATTTAGCTGTCAGTAAGAGAGACTTGGAGCCAAAATGTCAGCAGTTTGAACCCACCAGCTGCTCCTTGAAAACCCTATGGGGCAGTTCTACTCTGTCCTATAGTGTCGCTATAAATCAGAATCAGCTTGATGGCAATGGATTTGGTTTTTCGGTTTTAAGAGAGATCTGGTATTTTCCAGTTTATATATTTCTCCTGTCAAGGCATATGTGGGTCTATAAAATGTCTACCAGACCTCATCTGTTCACTGCACCCAGTAGCCAACATGATGACTGTCTAAGTGGCAGGAATGGAATAATTATACTAAATACTCAGGGAAAACTGAGCTGAGAAAATTATTTCCCTACGTACTACATTTCTAAGAAAATAAATATTTTGTCATAGATACAGCATAGCTTCAGTAAAAGATGTCTTAAATGTATAAATTCTCATGGATATAGCTGTCTTCATGTAAATGGAGGATATTTCTCAGCAAGGAGCCCTGGTAGTGCAGTATTTCAACTGCTCAGCTGCTAACCAAAAGGTACATGGTTAGAACCCACCATCTGCTCCCCAGGAGAGAGATGTGGCAGTTTGCTTCTGTAATGATTTACAGCCTTGAATTCTGGTCAACATGGTGCTATAGTCAGAAGCACTATGCTGTCTCTCCACAGCAAAGATAAGAAAAACTAAGTCATACAGAGTCACACATCAATCCTGAAAACCTAAGCATCAAATGAAGAGATAAAGAACTCACCCAAGCACCGAATGGAATAAGAAGCTGACCAAGAACAGAGAGCGAGGAGAGATACATGCAGCGGTCCCCTATCAGCTACTGCATCATGGATCCACCATCTTGGACTCCTATCGGAGATCAGCGAACAGGGAGTACGAGAAAGCAGCTTCTTGGAGCTTCCAGCAGGAGACAGAACAACCGGTAACCAGTGATATAGGCTTTCCCACCCCCACCCTTCTTCACTCCCACTTAGCCTCCTTTGCTTCCTGCAGCCACAGTCTCTTGGCTAGGAAGCACCAGCTTCACCCTGATGTTGCTTGGATTCCACCCACACGCACTGGTCGGCTCCCTGAGTGCCTTCTGTTGGCTGCTGGTGTTGCTTTTTCCCACTTCTTTAGATTTCTTCCTTACCTCTCACCACCTCCCCCTCCTTTCTCTTAAATACCTGGCTCCATGCGATATCTTTGCTTCTTCTTGAAAGGGTGCGAAACACTGCTTCACTGTGAAACTGCTTCCCAGCCCATGCCACCACACAGGTGGGACCCCCGGGGCTTTTTTGTTTGTTTTCTTTTTCTTTACTCAGCTTGGGAGCCCCTTCTAGTCGGGCAGTACCATGCAGCTTGGAAGGCACTCCCTTACTCTGCACAGACGCACAGGGACATCCCTGGGGGCATTTCTTTTTTCTTGTTTTTTTTCCTTTGTTTTTGTTTCTTTGGTTTGTTTTCTTCTCTCTCTTATTCCCTTTTTGTCTTTCTTCATTTCCAGTTTCTTGATTTATTTTTTCTTTTACCCTTTTTAATTTTTTTATTTTTGTTTTTCCCCATTTCTCAGTCTCTCATCTCTCCACTCCAATAGCAAGCTCCCTTAGCACTCTTTTTTGTTTGTGTGTATGTTTTTGGCTCCTGTTCCTCTCTCCTCTCTCTCCTCTTCCCCATACCCATCTTAGCTCCACACATCACAATCTACCCCCTCCTTCCTGCCTACCTGCACCATGCACTGAACATCACATTCCCAAGCAGCACAGGCATGGCCTACTGGAACCTGCCCTGCACTGATTCCTGGTCAGCACTGTCAGCCCTGGTACGTGCCACAAACAACCCATCCAAGCAACTCCCCTTCAGCTGGACCTGCCCTGCTGTACCATACCTGAGTGACTGACCATGCCCATTGAAGAAGGAAGTTAAAAGTATCATGCCCACAGACGAGCAAACAACAAAGAACGCACAGCCTGCCTGCTCACACATAACCAAATAAAACAAAAAAGCAGGACAAAACAAACAAATCTACAATCAATAAACGAGGAAAATAACCACTGAATGCCCCAAAGACAGCAGACAATGTCAAAACATTTACAAAAACAGGACAGGATGGTTCCAGTAGGTGTCCAAAATAAAATACCAGATGACTTTCCAGTAGAAGAAAAGGCACTAGACCTAACTGATAGGGAATTCAAATCTCTAATATTCAGAATTATCCAAAGGTTGAAGCAAAAAGCAGACAAAAATGAGGAAAAAAAAGACAAATTCATGGAAAAGGCAGAAAAATTCATGGAAAATACAGACAAAAAATGGAAGAATTCAAGAAAATAATACAGGAACAAAATGCTAAAATAAGTTCACAACTAGAAATCACATAAAAACAACAATTAGAAATCCAAAAGATAAACAACAAGATTCCAGAAATGGACAGTGTCATAGAAGGGCTGAGGAGCAGGTTTGAAACAATGGATGATAAGATCAGCAAAATTGAAGACAAACACTTGGACACAACTCTGTCTGAGGAAAAATCAGAAAAAAGAACAAAGAAAAATGAAGAAACCCTGAGAATTATGTGGGATACAATCAAAAGCAAAAATCTGTGAGTGATCGGAGTTCCAGAACAGGAGGAGAAAACAGAAAACATAGAGTATCATTGAAGAATTGCTGACAGAAAACTTCCCCAGTATCATGAAAGATGAAAAGCTGACCATCCAAGAAGCTCAATGAAC
>NW_004443990.1:5050711-5066676 GCF_000243295.1 Trichechus manatus latirostris
GGCCTGACAGACTGGAGAAACCCCGAGAGTATGGCCCCCAGACACCCTTTTAGCTCAGTGGTGAAGTCACTCCCGAAGTTCACCGTTCAGCCGGGAGTTGGACAGCCTCATAAAACAAAACGGGACTAATGAGGCACAGCAGTCCAGGGACAAGCACTAGAAGGCAGGAGGGGACAGGAAAGCTGGTAATAGGGAACCCGAGGTTGAGAAGGGACAGTGTTGACATGTCACGGGGTTGTTAACCATTGTCATAAAACAACATGTGTACTGTTTAATGAGAAACTATTTGTTCTGTAAATCTGCACCTAAAGTACAACTTAAAAAATTTTTTAAAAAAGATTTACAGCCTTGGAAACCCTCTGGGGCAGTTTTACTCTGTCCTCTAGGGTCTCTATGAGTTGGAATCAACTCGACGGCAGTGGGTTTGGGTTTTGGTTATTTCTCAACAAATTCAGTTAACAACCAAGCACCTGGTATTTTGGGACGATAGTATATTAATATGTGGAAATTTTACTTATATTTCTTCTCTTTAGGTCAATGTTATAGACTATAAGTAGTCTCTCTGTGTTTTATGCACCCTTAGAATTGATATTATGGATCATAGAAGAGTAAACTTTTCATAAATTTTAAAAAGTGACCCAAGACAACTTTTTTTTAATTGAACCAATAAATGACTTCTGGTTATAAGAGAGCAGAGGTTTCCCCCTTTTATCTTTCTCACTGGAAACAGAAATTCCATTTTCAATGAAACTAAGAGACCCCTACCACCAAGATCACAAGATCTGAAGAAGGACTGTCAAGTGCTATGAAAGGAGAAGAAGGCTGTTGCTCATGACAACTCCAGGACAATGCTGGCAGAGCTTTGCTCCAAAGTAGGTGGTACATGATGAAGGATAAACCAGCTACCTTTGTTTGAGTGGATGAGATCAGTGCATATAGACTAGATTCAGGAGCTTCCCTAAGTCCCACTTAACACCAAAAAAGGGGATGAGGGCCTGGGATCATGCCACATTTATAACTGCAATATCCAGCAATACAGTGGAGAAACTGTGGGCTGTGGATACCCCTGCAGCTGCTGATATTTATCACCTGAAGAGAAGGAAAGCCTAAGTTGCTACACACACACACATCTGTATCATTCAACATTGCACTGGGAGCCTAGGAGAATTCCTATTAATCCAGAGAATTCCTTGACCCTCCCTCATCACCACTACCACTTTTTTTGCTGCATTTCTTTTTACAGTTAGCTGATCATTGAAAAAAAATCTATTCTTTCAAAGTTCTGTAATGATTTAAAAGGAATTAGCACAGAGTCTATAAGAATTAAAGCAAAAAAGGAGGAAGGAAGGCAGGTAAAGAACACATAAATGGAAAATTTTTTACTAGAATAGAGAAGAAAATTTTTAATTAAAGAGTTCTCCAGGAATGTAGAAAACTCAGGAAAAAAAAAATGAATCAAATTTCTATATATCAAGGGTTCAAAGCAGAGTTATAAGGACTTAAGGAAAAAATGGTAATACAAAAGCAGAGATGGAAAACTGAACTGATAGAAGTCAGGAAAAAAAATAGGAGAAAAATCAAATCATCAGAAAAAATGGAAGCAACGAAAACGAGACTTGTTGTTAGTTGCCATCGAGTCGATTCCAACTAAAGTACAGTAAGATACCTCAAAGGCAGGCTTAGGATAACTGAACAAAATGGAAACGAAAAGAACAAAATAATAAGCTAAACAAATTAAAGAATTACAGTGTCAGAGCTCTGTAACCTCGATGACTATCTATCCAGCAGCAGCCCTTATACCTTCCCTTCCCCAAGATGGCTCCCTTTCTCAAATAATAATTTCCATACACAGAACAGGTTCACCCAACATATGGCTAAGACTAGGCCCAGTAACTTGCCTCTTTTTCGTTATTATTGAAAGAAGCCTCGATATTTTAAAAGGGAATGTTTAAAACTAAAAAATAAACTGGGCAACCTAACACCAGAGGTAGCTCAGAAGCAGATAGAATGAAGGGGCTCTGGGGACAAATCAGAGGCTTTTTCTATGGTAGCAATGAACTCTCAGGGAGAAACTACTATTCAAATAAGTGGAGAACCATGTAACTTTTTAATTGACACAGGTACTACGTTATCTGCAATAAACTCCACAAATTTACAAAAGCCGTTGCCCTGGAGTAATAAAACCTCAAGAGTCATGGGGGTTACTAATCAAGAACAGATTTCAACCCATTACTAGCCTGTTTCTGTCTCTTTAAGTGCTTTATAGGACATGCACCCATTTTTACTCAGCTTATTTACTCTAGTAAATTTACTAGGAAGAGATTTTTTATTCAAATGGGATTGCCAAGTAAAATTTTCAGGAACAAGAAAAATGCTATTATATTTACCTGAAGCCGATCAACAGATAGACTCCATGATAGAAAATACTTTAAATGAAGGCTATTGCTATTTACAAGCACTCACCTTACCATCACAAGAAGGTCATTCTTCTACTTTATCCGGTTCTATGGAATGTCTTTCTTCTGTATCTGAAAGTTTATGGGCCACTACTTCTACCAATGTTGGTCAGGTCCTATCAGCTGAACCAATTAAAATTCAAATAGATATCTCTAAACCCTTACCTAAAATTTATCAATACTCTTTAAAATGAGAAGCTAAGGAAGCACTTGTTCCTATAATTCAAGACTTTTTGGCTAAAGGCTTAATAATTCCTTGCACTAGACCTTGCAACACTCCAGTTTTCCCTATTAAGAAACTGAAAAATTGGGCTGGAGATATGTCCAAAACTAGTGGGCTATTAACCATATAGTAATTCCAAGATTCCCTGTAGTTCCTAATCCTCACCTGCTCCTCTCTAATGTCCCCCCTGAAGCAACTCACTTTACAGTAGTTGATCTTTGCAGTGCTTTTTTAAATCATTCCAGTCCATCTAGATGGTCATTATTCATTTGCCTTCACTTGGGGGACCAATAATTTACCTGGAATGTCATGCCACAAAGTTTTACTGAATCCTCCACCTATTTTTCTCAAATTTTACATGCAGATTTATGAACTTTACAGTTCACTCAGGGGTCTACATTATTACAATATATGAATGATTTACTGGTCTGCTATAACTCTCAACAGGCAGGTCTTACTGATAGTATCCTGTTGTTACGACATTTGGCCAGAGGAGGTCACAAAGTCTCCAGAGAAAAATTACAGTTAGCTCAACCTTTTGTTAAGTACTTGGGACATATTGTTTCAGCAAGAGGGGTCACTATAGACCCCAGAAGAAAAGAGACCATCTTAGCTTATCCAGTCCCTACTACTAAGAAATAGTTAAGAGGATTTCTAGAATTCTGTGGCTATTGCAGAACATAGATACCTAATTTTTCTTTGTTGGCTCAACCTCTTTACTGTTATCTAAAGAGTTCAGAGCCTGACCCCTTCCAGCTCTCCTAGGATGGCCAAAATACCATCATTCAACTAACCAAAAACCCGTTGCCATCGAGTCAATTCTGACTCATAGTGACCCTATAGGACAGAGTAGAACTGCCCCATAGGGTTTCTAAGGAGCACCTGGTGGATTTGAACTGCCAGCCTTTTGGTTAGCAGCCATATCTATAAACAACTACACCACCAGGGTTTCCCATTCAACTAAAAGAAGCAGTAATTAACATTCCTGCTCTAGGTTTTCCTAATCATAATTTAGACTTTTCACTTTTCATCCACAAGATTTCTGGGAACACTCTAGGAGTCCTCACTTAAAAACATGGAGGACAACGGAGACCCATTGGTTATTATAGCAGCTGGACCCCATAGCAAGAGGTTACCCCGTTGCCTTAGAGCAGTCACTGCAACCACTAGACTAGTTGGGACCACAGCAGATAATTTCTTGGGAAAATTTCTTGATGTTTATGTCCCTTACACTGTGTCAGCCGTTTTAAATTCAACACTTACTCAACACCTGTCAGCCAGCAGACTGACTTCTTATGAAATTCTCCTTTTGGCCACTTCTAATATTCAGTTACATACTATAACCTCTCTTAATCCAGCTACATTGTTACCTTTTCCTAATAATGATGATCATCTACCTCATGATTGCTTAAATATTACTGAACCAGTTTTGTCTCCTAGACCAGATTTACAAGAAACCCCGTTATCGAATCCTGATTTAGTTCTATTTGTTGATAGTCATATTTAAAGCCCGAACCTACCACCTCTCATTACCAGGGTGAGTATGCCACGACTTCCTCAACTGAGTTCCTTAAAAGTGGCACCCTTCCTGAAGTCACTTCAGCTCAGGAAACTGAACTATTGCGTTCAAGGAGACTTGCAAACTGGCTTCTGAATGGTCAGTAAATATTTTTACAGACTCTAAGTATGTTTGGGAGTTACTCACGATTTTTGGGTGTTACGGAAACAAAGGGGGTTCCTAACTTCTTCTGGGACCCAAATTAAAAATGATCCCTTAGTAGCAGACCTCTTGGAAGCCCTTTTGCTCCCCTAGGAGATTGTTGTAATTAAAATCCAGGCCTACCAATCCAAAGGAGCTTCATGGAAATTAAAGGATATGATTTAGCTGACAGAGCAGACAAACAAGCCACTTCTCAATCACCCTTTAAAGACGCTACCCTCATTTGTGACCACCATAATTCCACTCATGATCATGATGAAGAAAAGGGAATAGATAATAATAATAAAACACTTAGGACGTCTGTAAATATGGCACCTGTAAAATGTTGCCCACCAAAATTTGACTTGAAAGAAATTTCAGAATCACTTTTTAAATATCAACAATAAGCCCCTGCAGAGGAGATTAGAGAATGGGAACAGACTGGCTGTCATCAAGATCCAACCACTAGATTGTGGATTGGACCTAATGAAAAACCCACCTTGCCAGAATGTTTACATGTTCCTATGGTTAGAAATTACTGGCATGATAATATAAGAATAATGACAGATGAAATAATCAGGGCTTTAGAAGTCCATTGGTAGGGGGATTTTTCTGTCACTGTAGATCATGTTTTTTTCTTATAGTTTTAAAGGTCACCCCCCCCCCTTGTTTCAATCCTATCAATGCTCCGCACAAGCTTTTAACAGTTATGTAATGGTCCCTTACATTGGGGGACTGTTTCAGATGATGAACAACCTCTTAACATGCTAGTAGAGAATTCTTCTAGGGCTGGAGAATTTAATTCAGGTAAATCTCCCACCTGGGAGATTTCCCTTTCTTCAGGACCAATGCTTGAATGGTAGATTGATTTTATCCAACTACCCCTTTAAAGTGGTTATAATTTTCTCACTGGGTAGAAGCTTTCCCCAGTCATTGAGCTACTGCTGCATTTATGACTAAGAAACTTCTTGCGAACATTATCCCCACTTGGGGGGTCCCAATGGTCCCTTGTAGTGACCAAAGTACCCATATTACTGGGCAAATAATTAAGGAAATACATATAATCTTACCTGTTTTTCAAAGACTTCTTTGTCCTTATCACCCTCAATCCTCTTGTCTAGTTGAAAGAACTAATGGTATAATAAAAACTCAACTGGCCAAACTTTCTAACTCTTTACAGTTGCGTTGGACTAAGGTACTGCCTCTGGTCCTTTTAAATTTAAGAAGTACCCCATTTGGACCTCACAAATCGACTCCTCATGAAATTATCACTGGATGGCCAATGGCCCTCTCTTATTTGGCAACACGCCCTGATTCAAAGTTAGTTCAATATGATTTGTTTCAATATTATAAATCTTTGATCCAATATTCTAAAGAATACATAGGTTAAGGAAGCTTTTGATAATCAAAAGTAAGAAATATCTAAATTACCTAATGTTCAATCTGGAGATTATATCTACTGGAAAAGACACCAATTAAAAGATTCTCTCAAACCTGGGTCTAAAGGACCCTATTTGGTCCTTCTCACTAATCCTTGTGCTGCTAAATTACAGGGAGTTAAGGCTTGGATTCATTTATTCCAACTGAAGAAAGCCCTGACTCTCAAATGGACTGTTGAGCCTTAAGAAGGTTTGAAATTAAAATGCAAACATCACCAGGAAGAGAAGCAGATGACGGCTGGGTAGACTGCTTTCCTGAGATCATCAGACCTGACCTGAAACTGCCTATGCAGCCTGCAGTAAAAGTTGGACTGGCTGTCCTTTTCTTTATCATTTTTTCATATCTTCACATTCTTAGCTGTTATACATGATTGTGAGATAATATCCTGGTAGTTTTGGTGATTATGTTATGCCAATTGGTATGTATGAAGTAAGTTGTTTAAATGAGGCCTTTAACTCTTTTTTAATTTTTCTTAGTCAACAGGATCAAATTTTTATTTGTGGGTATTTTGATGATTTTAATGATCTAACCAATTTGTAGTGCCACTTTCTAACCATTATCGTAATTTTTGCTTACTTTGAAATTATAACTTGCAATTGCTTTTGAAATAGCTTTCTATTTTCTAAACTTGAAATTTTCGGATGGAAAAAATTTAGCTGTACAGATACTAAGAATTCGTTTTCTGATTATCCTAATCCTTTTTATTGTCATTGGACTCCAACTGTGGGGTATTATTCCTTATTTTAATATTTTATTCTTCCCCTGAAAATCCGAACCTCGTTTTATAACACCAATTTTAGAGAATAGTTTATTTTGTCATTACTATTCTTTGTATGCTGGTAGCCTTTGTTTATTTCTTTTGGGCTGTATTTCTACACTATGAAGCCCTTCTTAAACTTTCTGCCCATACTGCAGTTCATCACTGCTCCTATTAATTCTTGGCATGAGAATACCTTTGTTAAGCTCACTCACCTAGTTGCACAATCCACAAATCTGTCTGAATGCTGGATCTTTCATCCTTTACCCAAAACTGCATGTGAGAACTCAGATCCATTAGCTACTCCCTTACTGTATTATAGCTTTGCCCCTCTTGCTACCATCAATTTTAACATCATCTCTAGGTGAGCCATATGTGTGCGACTGTGGCATCCTCCTGAGATACTGACTCAACCCCATGTGCCATGTTTCAATCTGACTCAGATTAAAGAGTGTTCCAAAATACCCTGGATCTCCTCTTCAGATTGTAAAAATAAGCCTTAATTTCAGATAATGCCCCTCCCAGATATTGGAACGTTGCTTTTCCAGGAAATTGAACAGCATGTCTACAAGGGAAAAAGGTTTTTTGTGTCCAAATATGGAATTGGCTAAGGTTAGGACGACTGTATATTTGCAACAAAATCCTTGACAGAGAATTGGCTTGAACAGATTAATCAAACCATCCCTCTCCAGGTAAAGATGCCAGGACTGGAAAAATATGTGCCTCATATGGATATGTATTCTTATGTGGTGGGCCAAGATACACTATCTTTGCTAATTCAAATCCAAATAATGACTCCTATACCTGGGCTTTATCCTGTTTCAATGGTTGGAATATGACAGGTCAATGTGCGTTAGGCCATATGGGAATCCCTTTAGACATCCAGTTTACATTGGACTGACCACTTGAAACGATTAGAAAGGAGGAGAGCAAATGGTCAAGAGATGAGCAAGGGAGAGATGGATGGAACCCTTAAAGGAGTTCCCTGGTTTATGTTATAGTATTTTGAGGATATTCTTCCCTTGCTATGGAGTAGGAGATTTAGAACATGTCATCCGTAACATCTCCAGAACCTTGGAGGGAATAGCAGATGATGTTGCCAGTTCTATGACTGCTCAAGAGAAATCATTGAACTCACTTTCCAAAGGAGTTTTGGGTAATTGAATTTCCCTAGATTTCCTGTTAGCCCAGCAAGGAGGGGTCTTTATTATAGCTAACACCTCTTGCGGCACCTGGATTAATACCCCAGGAGAAGTGGAACAAGATATTAAATATAATTCTCCAGAAGGTGACTTGGCTCCATATACCTCTATCCTCAAACTCCCCTTTTATAGATATTTTCAGCTGGCTACCCTCAGGCATTGGATCATGGGTTAACTTTATATTGTCAACTGGATTAATAATACTCATTGTCATTGTAATAATCATCGGAACTTTTAAATGTTGTATAAAACTTTTGACAAATGCCATTACCCAAAAGACTCATTTAATGCCTATGAAAAGAATAATGTACATTGACAGTGCTTATATTTCAGATGGAGACCTGGTATCATAGTGGTTAAGAGCTCAGCTGCTAACCAAAAGGTCAGCAGTTCAAATCCACCAGCTGCTCCTTGGAAACAATATAGAGCAGTTCTGCTCTGTCCTATATGGTTGCTATGATCAGAATCGACTCAACAGCAGAGAGGTTTATATTTCAGATGGACTTGAGCCCACTTCTTCGAGTAAGTCATCAGATGTCAGGTTATTCCTCTAATGTAGCCTGCCCTGCACTAACCCTCAAGTGATAACACTACAGAAGCAAAAGGCTACAGCTATGGCATGGTGAAGACGTCAAATAGTGCCCAGCTAGCTTTTCAAAATGTTCTGTTGCTATTTGTAGTGTGATTTCATTTTTCTTGAATGCACGGTTGGTGCCCCTGGAAGCAGCTGTCAGGAGATCAAATGACATGTTGCATTTGGATAAATCTGCTGCAAAAGACCTTTCTGAAGAGGACTGGGGTGCACTTGACCCGGACTGTATATTTTTAGTCATCTCATATGCATGTGACTTTTGGACAGTGAATAAAGAAAACCAAAGAATTGACACCTTTGTATTAGGGTGGTGGTGAAGAATATTGAATATGCTGCAGACTACCAGAAGAGTGAACATATCTGTCTTGAAAGAAGTACCGGGCAGCAGTTTGTTCTGTTGTGCATGGAGTCACTAGTAAGTTGAAGCCAACTCGGTAGCACCTAGCAATAACAACCTTCTCACATGCGTAGCACCCAAGGTCTTAAATATGTGTTAAATAAGCAACCATCCAGAATAAACATATGTTCCAAGTCCATGCAGAAGAAAGCCTTCTTTCAGAATAGTGGTTAGTGAACTGATCAAAGAATTTGTCTTGAAATCCTTGATTAAAAGCAGGGAACGTGTAAGGGAATTTAAAAAAATTGAGGTACGTGGTAAGATCTGAAATGACCAGTGTGAGGATTGGGTTCGACTTCTTATTTGCTGGTTCCATTTTCACCCTAGCAGGAGCCATCTTTTGTACAGTTTCTAAGAGAGTAATGTCCAATAATGGTAACGTAAGTACACTGCAACCCCTCCATGTCACATACCCATGTAACTGTCACATTGTAACCAATCCAAGAAAGAGATGTATACCCTTTTTAGCCAATCACCTTACAGAGCTTGCATTACAGGAAGTCCTGCCTTACGAGTTCTGCCACAGGACTTCCTGCCTTAAAATGATCTAGTACCAATCAAGTAATGTTTTTTGATGATATAAGTTTGTAAATACCATTCAAGTAACGTGTTTCATATCCATTGTTCCTCTCTTATAAAAAGTCACTGCTGAATTGCCATTTTGGATTACTGGATTCCACCATATGGACTTCAGTCTATTTCTAGCTCGTACCGTCTCTTTTCTTTCAATAAATCTCTAAATTTTACAGTTAGAGTGTGGATGGTTACTCTGTGACAAATCTCATCCATATCTCATGCTTCTAAACTTGGAGTCAGAGGAACCAGGTTCTACCACTCACTTGCTGTTCATCATTGAGCAAGTCACTTCTCTCTGAGTATCAGTTTTCTCATTAATAAAATGGTTAATTGAAATAACAATATATCTACTGTCAGTTTTATGATTTTTATTTTGGGGATGGAATGATTGCTGATAAGGAAGCGAGAAGGAAAGGGGAACAAAAAACTTCTGCAATATCTTCTTAGTTTTGGATCAGTGTTATACATGGCCAGGTAAGTAATGAGATAAAGATGTGAGAGTGCCTAACACAGTGCCTGACACAGGAATAGGTCCTCAATACATACTAGTTTAATCTGAAGTATCATACTCTATAAGGATTTCCCTCCATTTTTAAGATGAGAAAACAAAATTTCAACAAGATTTATCATTTAAACTCTATTTGAAGTTCACCCCGTTACAAATCACCAAGTGTCTGCCTAATCTCTTCAGGGCTAACTGCATCTCTTGGTTCCTCAGGGTGTAGATCATGGGGTTGAGCATGGGGGTCATGACCGTGTAGCTGATGGACACAGCCTTGTCCATGCGGAAGCAGGTGAAGGGCCGGGAGTAGACATAGATACAGGGAATAAAGATCATGGACACCACAATGATGTGAGTAGTGCAGGTGGATGCTGCCTTCCTCCTCGCCTGCCCTGAGTGGGACCTCAACATCACCAGATTGATAGTATAAGAGATCAGAAGGAGAATGAACCAGATGAGGACCAACATCCCACTGTTGGAGATCATAAGGAACTCCAGAAGGGAAGTTTCAGTACAGGCTAGTCTCAGTACATGTGGAACATCACAGTAGAAGTTATCCAGCACGTTGGGGCCACAGAAAGGGAGTGGGAGCATCAGACCCAGTTGAACAACGGAATGAAGGAAGCCTCCCAACCAGGCAGCCACTACCAGCCCCACACAAAGCTGAGTGTTCGTGATGGTGACATAGTGTAGGGGCCGGGAGATGGCTATGTAGCGGTCATAGGCCATCACTAACAGAAAGAAGACAGTACCACCTCCCAAGAGGTGGAAAAGAAAGATCTGAGCCATGCATCCCTGGTAGGAGATGATCTTGTTCTCAGAAAGGAAGTCAACCAACATCTTTGGGGAAGTGACTGAGGAGAAACAGGGGTCTATGACAGCCAAATTACAGAGCAGAAAGTACATGGGTGTGTGGAGCCGGGAATCAAAGGTCACTGTGACCATAATGAGGAGGTTTCCCACGACGGTGGTGATATAGACAAACAGGAATACCAGGAACAGGAACTTCTGAAGCTCCTGTGTCTGTGAGAACCGTAACAGGACAAACACTGATACCCGTGTGTTGTTCTGTGGTTCCATGGGATCTTCACCACATAACTAGAGAGAAACAATGCATAAGAAAAATCATGAAATTCAATTCACTTTCCCTTCGTGGTCAGGGTTGAGCTGGTCAAAGTCATCGCTGAGTACCATCCCAAGACATAGCTTAGGAGAGCCTTCCATGAAGATAAATTCATCTTCAAGGCTCCTACTGACTTGTTATCTCTAACCACACCATACATTGTATTATAGGCATTTATTAGTAAGTCTTTCCTTCTTTGGACCTTTGGTCCTTGTCCACAGGTTTCATGTTGGATTCCTTTTCATACCTGCTATGTCCAACGTAGTGCCTTGTGAACCATAAGCTCTCCACAAATCTAGTTAAATCAATCAATAAATGAACAAACAGATCAACAAGTGCCTGTGACTATGAAACATCATCCATCTATGAGTATAAATCTTGAGAGATTGTAGAGACTAATGGTTTCAGATAAACAAATAGATGCTTCCACATTGTGAAGGTTTGAAGGACTTCATGTGGTTCATTGCTGAAGGAAGAAACAGGTTTATTAGAAGAAATTTTCATGTACAAATTCAGAGGCAAAAGTGAAGAAAAACAGCAGATGATATTGGCTGTAGTGAAGCTAGGATGGTCAGTACTTTCCGGCACACACACCTCTCTAGTGGCATTTGTTGCCATGAGACCATCTACAGGGGTAAATTGAAGCAGCCCAGGACAAATGCAACGTTTCCTTGAACTGTCAGGTTTTCTAATAAAAAACTGCTGTGAATTTCCTATTATACATATAGTATTCCTAGATGATCTATGGGAGGCTTTTAAGAAAACATATTGAGTTTATTAAACTTACAGAAAATAGAGGATGGGGGAAACATTTTCCTTTAATTCAGTAAACAAAAGTTCTAGAAGACACTTACTTGGAAAATAAACTGAGTTATTTGGTGTTTAAATCATTCAGTTGGGTTACACTTTTTCTGAATTGTTTTCTCTAATTTGCCTTGAGACTCCACCCTGCAAAGACAATAGAGCACAACAAGATCTCTCCTCCCGGACTCCCACCTGATATATGGAGGGGCAGCCACAATTTTACTGCTGTTCTGTGTGTGTGTGTGTGTGTGTGTGTGTGTGTGTGTGTATGATAAATATATGTGTAACAAGACATTTGCCATTTCAACATTCTTCACATATACAATTCAGTGACATTATTATCATGCTGGGCAGCCATCACCATTATCCATTTCCCAATTTTTCCAACACTCTTAACAGAAGCTTAGTGTTCTTTTTTCCCAAGGGAATTAAAATGAATGTATATAAAGAGATCTCTATCAACTTCTGTAGGCAAATATAAAGCTGAATTATCTCTAAAAGAATCTGTGAGGGATTACAGTACTCAAAATGTTGCCATGTTTTGGATGAAACTGGAGGACATTATGCTGAGTGAAATAAGTCAATCACAAAAGGACAAATATTGTATGAGACCTCTATTGTAAAAAACCATGAAAAAGTTCACACACAAAATGTAACAATCTTTGTTGGTTACCAGGGATGGGAGGGGTGGGGGGGAAATACTAAATAGGCGATATATAAATGGTATCTTGGGTGAAGGGTGAGACAGTACACAATACAGGGGAAACTAGCACAACTTGTACAAGGAAGTGTCATGGAAGCCCCATAGACACATCCAAACTCCCTGAGGGACTGAATTGCTGGGTGGAGGGCTGTGGGGACCATGGTCTCGGGGAACATCTAGCACAATTGGCATAACACAGTTTATAAAGACAATGTTCTACATTCTACCTTGGTGAGTAGTGTCTGGTGTCTTAAAAGCCTGTGAGTGGCCATCTAAGATACTCCACTGGTCTCATCCCTTCGGGAGCAAGGGAGAATGAAGAGAACAGGATACAAGGAAAAGATTAGTCCGAAGGACTAATGGACCACAGCTACTAAGGCCTCCACCGGACTGACTCCAGTACGGCTAGATGGTGCCCGGCTACCAGCACTGACTGCTCTGACCAGGATCACAACACAGGGTTCTGGACAGAGCTGGAGAAGGATGTAGAACATAATTCTAACTCACAAAAAAAAAGACCAGATTTACTGGCCTACAGGAGACTGGAAAAACCCTGAGAGTATGGCCCCCAGACACCCTTTTAGCTCAGTGGTGAAGTCATCTCCGAGGTTCACCATTCAGCCTGGGAGTGGACAGCCCTGTAAAACCAAATGGGACTAATGAGGTACAGTAGTCCAGTGACAAGGGCCAGAAGGCAGAAGGGGACAAGGAAGCTGGTAATAGGGAACCCAAGGTTGAGTAAGGATATTGTTGATGTGTTGTGAGATTGTTAACCATTGTCATAGGGCAACATTTGTAGTAACTGTTAAATGAGAAACTAGTTTGTTCTGTAAGCCTTCATCTTAAGTGAGAATAGCAGCACAACTGGAAGAGCGTAGTCAATGTCACTGAACTGTGCATGTAGAAATTTTTGGAATGGTGTATCTTTGGCTATGTGTATTTTCACTAAAAAAAGAGGTTGAGAAGTTAGTGGGTTGAAATGTTGTGGGGTTGTTAACCAATGTCATAAAACAATATGTGTACTACTGTTTCATGAGAAACTATTTGTTCTGTAAGCTTTCACCTGAAGTACAATAAAAAAAAAATTGCCATGTTTATATAAAGCTCACTCTTATCCTCAAATACTTGAGTTAAAACGATACTCCAGGAAGACGCATTCTTTATTCTGTGGCTGCACTGACCCCCAACATAGGACCATTCGAAAAACGTCTCCACGGGCAAGTTAGAGCCCCTCCGTTATATCACCAGGCGCTTCAGCAGGAAGTGATGTGATGAAACATGATTAGAACGGCCTTGTCCCCACACAGCAGAGCAGGAAGCCCTGAGACAAGGCAAGAGTGAAGCAGACACTCATCGCGGAAGCAACCCCAAAAGAGGGTAGTAAGTTTTGTCTCTGGCTTTGTGTCTTTTTTCTACTACATGGTGTCAAGGTTAGATTGGTGGGGGGTAGTTTAAACAGTATGGTTTTGGCCTCTCTGTGAAAGCTCCAGACCCCTGATTCTTCACTCCCAACCTCAACCCTCCAACCTGATCACTGATTCCTAAAATGCCAGCATCATAGCTTCATTATTTTGTCTTAAGATCCTTATCTCTATTAAGATTACGACCACCATACACTTTTAAATGTTTTTATCAGAGATGCACACTGAAGGCTTTACAGATAGATGAAGGGATAAGATGTCTTAGCCTTGATTTAAGATACTCTATTAAAAGGGGAGGGATAATATGGAGCAAAATTGGCAAACTTAATAAGAAGGGTAATGGATGGGTACATTAAGTTTCATTACTCCAGTCTCTCTACTTTGTGGATATATAAAAATTTCCATGATAAAAAGTAGGATTAATAGTTTCAGAGGCACTCTAGTTTTGATCCTGATAATTTCTTGTTACTTGGGTATTTTTACTTCAATGAAATATACACAAATGCTGATGGAAAGAAAGAATTTGAAAATAAAATAACATGTGAGGGAATTTTATCATCTAGAAACACATGCAGTTATTTTTTAGTTCTTATCACTGTATACAAAATTTATTTACAGTATACCAGATATGAAAATTTCACAAAAGGAAAAGTGTACCAGCATCACCATCACACCATTCCCGGGTACCACATTACACTCTTAGCTGCTGTTAGCAATTTACCTGTTTAGTGCAAACAAATTTCCATCCTTCCCTGAGAGCCAGTTACAATTGTGAGAGATTTGATAGGCACCAAAACCTGAGGGAAGAGAGAAAGGCAACAACGATGTAAGAAGATGCTGTCAAATATAAGAAAAGTTGAATGATGCAAAACTTCTCTTTGAAAAATGTTCATGGCTTCTTACTGCCTGTGGAAAAATAATTCAAATTGTATCTGGAATTCACTAATCATCCGACAAGTTAAAATTAAAATAATAAGGGTCCATTCATTTTTAAAAGTATCACATTGACAAAGGTTTTTTGTTTTTGTTTTGACTTATAATACTCAGCACTATAGAGAGTTTGAGGAAATAGGTATATCACTGGTAGTATAAGCTTTTTAGGAGACAATTTGAAAATATGTACCAAATCTATAAATTGTTTATACTCTCTATCCCAGTAATTCCTCTCTTAGGAATTTGTCTTAAGGAAACAATCAAAACTATTTTAAAAAGATGGATGTTTAAGGGTGTTCATCACAGTATTATTGTAGTATTGATAAACTGGAAACAATATAAATGCACAACCATAACAAATTGGTTTAATAAAATATGGTACTTCCATGTGATACATAAAATAGTAGTTAAGTAATAAAGTCATAATATCCTAAAAAATGTTTAATTATGTATTGGGATTTTATTTTACCATGTAGTGTTCTTGCTTTACAGAGGGAACTTATAAAACATTTTGTCAAAATATGTTATAAGATTCGAAGGAAAAAGATGGAATGGCTCTAACATCAAAATGTTAACACTGTTCCTAGTGGTTATCTCTGGTTGATGAGATTGCTTGACTATATATGTTTTATCTCTACAAATTTTTATATTTCCCATATTTTATAAACAGATATAACTGAGTCACAAAAGGACAAATATTTTATGATTCTGCTTATATGAAATATCTAGAATAGGCAAGTATATACAGACCTAAGTTTATTAGTGGTTACCAGGAACAGGTGGGAACAAGGGGGGAAGAGGACTCATTGCTTAGAGGACACTGAGTTTCTGTTTAAGGGTGATGAAATATTTTGAGAATGGATAGTGGTGATGGTTGCACAACATGGTGAACACAAATAATGTCACTGATTTACACGTATGAAGAATGTTGACCAATGACAGGGCTCCAAAATACGTAAAACAAACTCTAACAGCACTGAAAAGAGAAATTGACAGTTCCACAATAATACTAGGAGACTTCAACACACCACTCTCAGTAAAGGACAGAACAACTAAGAAAAAACTCAGCAAAGATACAGAAGACCTAAAGGGCACAATCAGCCAACTGGACCTCATAGACATATATAGAACAATCCA
>NW_004443990.1:5071478-5083130 GCF_000243295.1 Trichechus manatus latirostris
GGGGGGGCAAGGAAGGGCAGGAGGTAAGGGGCATGAGGAAGCTTTTGGTCATGATGGATTTGTTTACTTTCTTGATTATGGTGATGGTTTCACGAGTGTATACATTTACCTCTAAACTTACCAAATTGTACAATGTAAATGTGTGCAGTTTATTATCTGTCAAATATACCTCAATAAAGCTGTTTAAAAGGAAAAAAAAAAAAAAAAGAATGTTGAAATGGCAAATGTTGTGTTGTATATGTATTTACTACAATCAATTTTTTTTAATTAAAAAAAGCAAAAGAAGTATTATAAGGTGACTAAAAAAGAGAATTCATGAGCTGACAAACTTCTCAGCGTTGCTCAGCATCAGCCCTCTCAAGGGCTAAGATGGCCCTGATGTGTAAGGGGAAGAGTTCAGGGAAGGAGACACTTTAGCACACTGAGGTAAAGGGAGAGTGAGGAAGAGGAGAGGAGAGACACAGGTGGGGGGGAAGACAAAAGGTTCCTCCTCTGAATAAGAGAAGATAGAGATTCCCAACACCATCACCTACCTCCAGCCCAAGCAGCCCAAGGTAGCCAAGGGGACTTAGCTTCCCATATTCCAGGCCACACTTCTCCTGCAGCCCCATCCTTCTCCTGGCCTCTCTCAGACTAGGACCACATATGGGATTGTCCTTAAGGGAAGGGACATTCCTGAGGGGACAAAACTTAGGCTTAATTCATGAAATAAAGATGGGCCCAGGCTGTCGAGGGCAAAGGAGCAATGGGAGTTATTAAAAAGTTGTGAGCTGTTGCATCAGATGCATTTAATCATTGACAGAGTGTCTAGGGGCTAAACACTGCAGAGGCACTGATCATGGGACCAAGACACAGAAGGCTAAGAAATCGCAAGGGAGATGAATTCCTACAGAGGTTTAGGAAAGAGCCAAACCCCGTGAGGTTCACACCACGAGCAGTGCAAGGCCTCCACTCTCTCCTACCACTGCTGTAATTGGAAAAGTGAGTTGTGTCTAGGACATGGTCCGGGTCACCCCCTCTGTAAAGTAAACCCCAAAGTCTTTTCCGCACATACTATTGCTAAAACACCTCTCACCCCAATCTCTAATCTTCTCACCTCACTGTAGCCACAGTGACCTTTCCAAAATAAATTGGCTGAGGTCACCTTTAGCCCCTGTTTAAAGCACTGTTGGGCTTCACATTGCAGTTAGGATAAAAATAGATTTCCTTAATGTGGCCTGAAATACCTGTGAGGCCTTGTCCCTATCTGCTTCATCTGCCTCCTCTTGCAACACCCTCTTGCTTTCTGTTTCTATGGATTTGCCTCTTCTAAATATTTCATATAAATGGAATCATACAATATGTGAGCTTTTGTATCTGGCTTTGTTCACTTAGGATAATATATCCAAGGTTCATTCATGTTGTAGCACATATTAGAACATCATTCCTTTTTAAGGCTGAATAATATTCTGTTGTGTGGATATACCACAATTTGTTTATTCATTAATCTGTTGATGGGCAATTGGGTTGTTTTTACCTTTTAGCTATTGTGAATAATGCTGTAATGAACATTGGTATACAAATATTGACTTGAGTCTCTGTTTTCAAATTTTGGGGGTATGTACCTAGGAGTGGAAATCTTTGGTCATATGGTAATTCTATGTTTAACTTTTTGAAGAATTGCCAGACTGGTTTTCACAGCAGCTTCACCATTTTACATTTCCACCAGCAATGTACGAAGGTTCCGATTTCTCTACATCTTCAATAACACTTGTTATTTTGTAAATGCCTTTTATCAGGCTCATGATGTTCCCTTCTATCACTAATTTGTTGGGTCTTTTTTATCATGAAAGGGTGTTGTATTTTGTCAAATGGGTTTTCTTTGTCTATTGACATGATGAAGGAGCCCTGGTGTAGCAGGGTGAAAGGATGGTGGTTTGAACCCACCAGCAGCTCCAAGGGAGAAAGATGTGGCAGTCTGCTTCTGTAAAGATTACAGCCTTGGAAACCCCATAGGGCAGTTCTACACCTATAGGGTACTATAGTATATATACTATAGTACCCTATAGTCCTAAAAGGTCACTATAAGTCAGAATCTACTCAATGGCAGTAGGTTTGATTTTTTTTTTATATGATCATGTGATTTCTGTTTTTTACTCTATTGATATGATGTTGTTGTTTTTGGGTGCGATTGAGTCGATTCTGACTCATAGCAACCCCATTTGACAGAGTAGAACTGCCCTATAGGGTTTTCGTCAATATATTCCTTCAATATTGCAACTTAAGCCTTGAATTTTTTCTTCAGTTCTTTCAGCTTGAGAAATGCTCTTACCTCTTGGTTTTCTAACCCCAGGTCTTTGCACATTTCATTACAATACTTTACTTTGTCTTCTCGAGCCACCCTTTGAAATCTTGTGTTCAGCTCTTTTGCCTCATCATTCCTTCCATCTGCTTTAGCTACTCTACGTTCAAGGGCAAGTTTCAGAGTCTCTTCTGACATCCAGTTTGGTCTTTTCTTTCTTTTCTGTCATTTTAAAGACCTTTTGCTTTCTTTATGTATGATGTCCTTGATGTCATCCCACAACTCCTCTGCTCTTTTGTTATTAGTGTTCAGTGCATCAAATCTGTTACTGAGATGGTCTCTAAATTCAGGTGAGATATACTCAAGGTTGTACTTTGGCTCTTGTGGGCTTATTTTAATTTTTTCAGTTTCAACTTGAACTTTCATATGAGCAATTGATGGTCTGTTCCACAGACAGCCCCTGGCCTTATTCCGACTGATGATATTGAGCTTCTCCATCACCTGTTCCACAGATGTAGTTGATTTGATTCCTGTGTGTTCCATCCGGTGAGGTCCACATCTATATTGTCGTTTATGTTGTTGAAAAAAGGCATTTGCAATAAATAAGTCATTGGTCTTGCAAAATTCTATCACGCCATCTCCAGCATCATTTCTATCACCAAGGCCATATTTTTCAACCACCTATCCTTCTTCTTTGTTTTCAACTTTCTCATTCCTATCACCAGTAATTATCAATGCATCTTGATTCCATGTTTGATCAATTTTAGACTGCAGAAGTTGGTTAAAATCTTCAATTTCTTCATCTTTTGCCTTAGTGGTTGGTGTGTAAATTTGAATAATAGTCATATTAACTGGTCTTCCTTGTAGGCATATGGATATTATTCTATCTCTGACAGTGTTGTACTTCAGGATAGATCTTGAAATGTTCTTTTTGATGATGAATGCTACACCATGTTTCTTCAATTTGTCGTTCCTGGCATAGTAGATCATACGATTGTCCAATTCAAAATGACCCTTACCAATCCATTTCGGCTGACTAATGCCTAAGGTATCAATCTTTATGAGTTCCATTTCATTTTTGACAACTTCCAATTTTCCTTGATTCATACTTTGTACATTCCACGTACCGATTATTAATGGATGTTTGAAACTGTTTCTTCTCATTTTGAGTCATGCTACATCAGCAAATGAAGATCCCAAAAGCTTTACTCCATCTGCGTCATTAAGGTCAACTCTACTTTGAGGAGCCAGCTCTTCCCACTTGTATTTTCAGAGCCTTCCAACCTGAGGGGCTCATCTTCTGGCACTATATCAGGCAAAGTTCCACTGCTATCCATAAGGTTTTCACTGGCCACTTTTTTTTAGAAGTAGAAGTAGATCTCTAGGTCCTTCTTCCCAGTCTGTCTTAGTCTGGAAGCTCCACTGAAACCTGTCCACCATGGGTGACCCTGCTGGTATTTGAAATATCAGAGGCATAGCTTCCAGCAGCACAGCAACATGCAAGCCACCACAGTATGACAAACTTGTCAGTCAACATTTCATTCATCCTGATAGGTGGTGTTAGTATAGCTCAGAGGTGTCAGTATAGTTCAGCCCAACAACTAGCCCTAGATTCATACTCAGCCATGACGTGATGCAGTTGATGTTTCTATTGATTTTTTGGGAATTCTTTAATATAAGAATCATAAATTCATTCACCTTGCAGGGATGATGTAGAAAAAAGTGTCGCCCAAGTATTGGGTGTTCCTGTTGGGTAATGGTATCCCATGGTCCCTGCAGAAAGCGCCTCCAGTAGCACTCATGGACTCTTTTCCATAGGTCCTTCAGAGTTAAATTTCTTCCGTCTAAAAAGATTTCCCCAAAGTAAAGCACAGGCACTTGGTAGCTACAGGAATGCAAGACATGACACTAATATTTAATCACTTCCAGTGTCGCTGCAGTCTCTGTCACTTCCTACTGGGAATAGCTCTAAAGCCTCCTCAGTAGGAAAGCATGTCTGTACATGGACAGATGTTACTGGATGTGACCCTACAGTCCCATTTTTAATTTGAAAATGTGTTTTGATCATGTAGCCATCAGAACAGCCAGTTTAGGAGGCTAGAAGTCTGAATTCAGGGCACCAGCTCTATTGGAATTCTTTCTCTCTTTATCGTCTCTGAAGGAAGATCCTTGCCTCTTGCGAGCTTCTGCTCCTAGATGATCTTCATGCATCTTGGCATTTCTCTTCCCCCATCTCTGCTTCAAGTTGCAATATTGAAGGATTCTATGGGCAAAATATTGAATGACTTAGGAAGTATCAAGAGAAGATGGAAGGAATACACAGGGTCACTGTACCAAAAAGAATTGGTTGATATTCAACCATTTCAGGAGGTAGCATATGATCAAGAACCGATGGCACTGAAGGAAGAAGCTCAAGCTGCACTGAAGGCATTGGCAAAAAACAAGTCTCCAGGAATTGACAGAGTATCAATTGAGATGTTTCAACCATCAGATGTAATGCTAGAAACATTCACTCATCTTTGCCAAGAAATTTGAAAGACAGCTACCAGGCCAACCGACTGGAAGTGATCCATATTTGTTCCCATTCCAAAAGGTGATCCAACAGAATGCAGAAATTATCGGACAATATAATTAATATCAAACGCAAGTAAAACATTGCATGAAGATAATTCAAAAGCAGTTGCAGCAGTACATTGACAGGGAACTGCCAGAAATTCAATCCAGATTCAGAAGAGGACGTGGAACGAGCTGGACAATGAATAAGGAAGATCGAAGAAGAATTAATGCCTTTGAATTACTGTGTTGGCAAAGAATATTGAATATACCATGGACTACCAGAAGAACAAAGAAGTCTGTTTTGGAAGAAGTACAGCCAGAGTGCTCCTTGGAAGCGAGGATGGTGAGAGTTCATCTCACAAACTTTGGAAATGTTATCAGGAGGGACCGGTCCCTGGAGAAGAATGTCATGCTTGGTAAGGTGGAGGGTCAGCAAAAAATAGGAAGACACTCAATGAGATGGATTGACACAGTGACTGCAACAATGGGCTCAAACAGCGATGACTGTGAGGATGGTGAAGGACCGGGCAGTGTTTCGTTCTGTTGTACATAGGGTCACTATGAGTCGGAACCCATTCGACGGTTCAACAACAACAACAACAATCTTTATGGGAGCAGATCGCCAGGTCTTTTCTCCCTTGGAGCTGCTGGGTGGGTTTGAACTGACAACCTTTTGGTTAGCAGCCAAGCATTTAATCATTTTGCCACCAAGGCTCTTTATTGATATGATGTATTATATTAATTGACTTTCAGATGTTAAATCAACCTTGCATTCCTGGGATAAATCCCTCTTGGTCATAGTGTATAATTCTTTTTATGTGTTGCTGAATTTGGTTTGCTAGTATTTTGTTGAAGATTTTTGCATCCATATTCATAAGAGATATTGGTCTGTAGTTTTCTTTTCTTGTGATGTCTTTGTCTGGTTTTGGTGTCAGGGTAATACTGGTCCCATAGAATGAGTTGGGAAGTATTCTCTCTTCTACATTTTGGAATGGTCTGAGAAGGATTGGTGTTAATTCTTCTTTAAACATTTGATCAAATTCTCCAGTAAAGCCATCTGGTCCTGAGCTTTCTTGTGTTGGGAGGTTTTTGATTACTGATTCTATCTCTTTATTTGTTACAGGTCTATTCAGATTTTATTTTTATTCTTGAGTCAGTTCTGGCAGTTTGTGTGCATTTCTAGAAATTTGTCCATTTTTTGCTAGAGTATCTAATGGTGTACACTTGTTCATAGTATTCCCTTATAATGTTTTTTTATTTCTCTAAGATTGGTAGTATGTCTCCACTTTCATTTCTGATATTAGTAATTTTAATCTTCTCTTTTTCTTCATCAGTCTAGTCAAAGGTTTGTCAATTTTCTTCTTTTTTATTTTTCAAAGAACCAACTTTTGGTTTCATTGATTCTCTCTGTTGTTATTTTATTCTCTATTTCGCTATGGAAAACCTGGTGGCATAGTGGTTAAGAGCTATGGCTGCTAACCAAAAGGTCAGCAGTTCGAATCCACCAGGCACTCCTTGGAAACTCTATGGGACAGTTCTACTCTGTCCTAAAGGGTTGCTATGAGTAGGAATTGACTCAACAGCAATGGGTTTTTGGTTGGTTTTCACTTATATCCACTCTAATCTTTATTATTTCCCTCCTTCTACTGGCTCATGATCTCCTTCTACTAGACCATGAACATGGTGCAGGACTGGGCAGCATTTCATTCTGTTATACATAAGGTCATCATGAGTCAGAACCAACTCGATGGACGGCAACCAACTACAAAATTAATGGCTTTGAGTGTAGTTTGACTTCCTCAAGGTATAAAGTTAGGTTTTTTTATTTGAGATCTTTCTTTTTTTAATGTAGGCTTTTAGAGCTATAAATTTCCCTCTAAACACTGTTTTCGTTGCCTCCGAAAAGTTCTGGTGTGTTATGCTTTTGTTTTCATTCATCTCAAAGTATTTTCTAATTTCCCTTGTGAATCTTCTTTTACTCACTGGTTGTTTAATAGTGTATTGTTTAATTTTCATATATTTTGGAATTTTCCAGATTTACTAGTTTTACTAGATTTACCATTGATTACTAGTTTCATTCTATTGTTATTGGAGGAGATATTTTGTATGATTTCAATATTTTAAAATTGATTGAGATTTGTTTTGTGGCCTAACATATAATCTGTCTTAGAGAATGTTCCATGGGCACTTGAGAAAAATGTGTATTTTGCTGTTGTTGGATGGACAGTTCTATATGTCTCTCAGGTCTAGTTGGTTTACAGTGTTATTTAAGACCTGTATTTCCTTGTTTTTATTCTGTCTGGTTGTTGTATTCATTATTAAAAATGGGATATTGAAGTCTCCAACTATTATTGTAGAACTATTTCTCCCTTCAATGCTGTCAGTTTTTGCTTCATATATTTTGGGGCTCTTTTGTTATGTGCACATATATTTATAACTATTACATCTTTCTGATGGATTGGCCCTTTTATCAATATATAATGTCCTTCTGTGTCTCTGGTAACAATTTTTTACTTAAAGTCTATTTCATCTGATATTAGTATAACCACCCTAGTTCTCTTTTGGTTATTATTTTCATGGAATATCTTTTCATTTTCAGTCTATTTATGGTTTTGGATCTAAATTGAGTCTCTTATAGATAGCATACAGTTGGACCGTGTTTTTCCAATCTGTTTTGCTGATCTCTATGTTTTAATTGAAGAGTTTAATTCATTTACATTTAATGTAATTACTGATAAGAAAGGGTTTACTTCTGCCATTTTGCTATTTTTTAACAATATATGCTATATATCTGTCATGGATTGACTTGTGTCCCCCAAAAATATGCGTATCGATTTGGGTAGGCCATGATTGCCAGTACTGTGTGACTGTCCACCATTTTGTCATCTGATGTGATTTTCCTATGTGTTGTAAATACTGCCCATATGTTGTTAATGAGAGGGGATAGGCGGGAGTTATGTTAATGAGGCAGGACTCAATCTACAAGATTGGATTTTGTCTTGAGCCATTTTCTTTTGGGATATAAAAGAGAGAAGCAAGCAGAGAGACAGGGGGATCTCATACCAAGAAAGCAGCGCTGGGAGCACAGTGCGTCCTTTGGACTAGAGGTTCCTGCACTGAGAAGCTCCCAGACCAAGGGAAGATTGATGAGAAGGACCTTCCTCCAGAGCCAACAGAGACAGAAAGGCTTCCCCTGGAGCTGATGCCCTGAATTTGGACTTCTAGCTTACTAGACTGTGAGAAAATAAATTTCTCTTTGTTAAAGCCATCCACTTGTGGTATTTCTGCTATACCAGCACTAGATGACCAAGATAATATCTATCTATATCCATCTATTATTTATTTTATATCCTTTTTGTTCCTCAATTCCTCCATTACTGCCATCTTTTGTGTTGAATTGATTTTTTCTAGTACACTGTTTTTATTCTTTTCCCATTTCTTATACTGTACAATTTGTAGTTTTTTCCTTAGTGGTAACTTTGGGGATTATAATAAACATTAACTTACAACAATCTAGTTTTAATTAATACAAACTTAGTTTCAATAGTATGCAAAAATTTTGCTACTATACAGCTCTCCTTCCATTATATTATTGTCACAAATTACATCTTTATACATTGTGTGCCCATAAACATAGATTTATAATTATTGTTTTGTGCATTTGTCTTTTAAATCATATATTAAAAAAAGAAGTGCTACAAACCAAAAATACAATATCATTGGATTTTATATTTACCTATGCAGTTTCCATTAGCAGTATTCTTTATTTCTTCATATTGTTTCAAGTTACTGGTTAGTGTCCTTTTATTTCAGCCTGATGAACTCCCTTTAGCATTTTTTCGTAGAGCAGGTCTACAGTCTCCAGTTTTTGTTTATCTGGGAATATCTTAATTTCTCCTTCATTTTTAAAGGATAGTTTTGCTGGATATAGAATTCTTTTTTTTTTTCTTTCAGCACTCTATGTATGCCACCCCTCTGCCTTTTGAGGTGCATGGATTCAGATGAGAAATCAACTGTTGATCTTATTGAGGATCCCTTGTACTTGACAAGTCACTTCTCTGTTGCTATCTCCAAGATTCTCTCTTTGTCTTTGTCTTTCAACAATTTAATTATAAAGTGTGGATCTGTTTGGGTTTACCCTATTTGGTGTTCATTGAACTTCTTTGTTGTCCTTCATCAAATTTGGAAAGATTTCAGTCATTATTTCTTCCAATATTCTTTCTGCCATTTTCTTTCCTCACTCTGTGACTCTCATTATGCATATGTTGGTATGTTTGATGATGTTCCACAGGTCTCTTCATTCTTTTTACTTTTTGCTCCTCAGACTAGATGTTCGCAATTGGTGTATTTTCAATTTCAGTGATTCTTTCTTCTGCCTGCTCAAATCTACTAAAATCTAATGAGATTTTCTTTTCAGATATTGTACTTTTTAACTCCAGAATTTCTATTTGATTCCTTTGTGTATTTTCTGTATCTGTATTGATATTCTGTATTTGAGGAGCTATAGCTTCTCCTGGTTTCCCATGGTTTCTTTTAGCTCTTTCAGTATATTTAAAATAGTTTATTTAAAGTCTTCGTTTAGTAAGTCCAATGTCTGGGCATCCTCAGGGACTGTGTCTATTAATCTCCTGTGAATAGGCCATACTTTCTTTTCTCATAATTTTTTTTCTTGAGAACTAAACATTTTGACTATTATAATGTAGCAACCCTGGAAATCAGATTCTTTCCATTCCCCATAGTTTGTTGTTGCTGTTTGTTGTTATTTGTTTGTTTAGTAATTTTCTGACATAATTTTATAAGATCTGTATTTTTTGTCATGTGTGGCCACTGAAGTCTCTATTCTATTAGCCAAATTATAGTACAATATTTATGTACAGGTATTTATGTGAACATAGGTTTCCATTTAACTTGGGTAATATCTATGAGAGGGATTGCTGGGTCTTATAGTAAGTGCATATTTAACTTGGATTCCCTGGGTGGTGGTGCAAATGGTTAATGTGCTTGGCTGCTAACTGAAAGGTTAGGGGTTTGAGTCCACCCAGGGCACTTCGAAAGAAAGGCCTGGTGATTTACTTCTATCTTAGTCATTTAGCGCTGCTATAACAGAAATACCACAAGTGGATGGCTTTTAACAAAGAGAAGCTTATGCTCTCACAGTCCAGCAGGCTACAAGTCCAAATTCAGGGCATCAGCTCCAGGAGAAGGCCCTGCCTCTCTGTAGGCTCTGGAAGAAGGTCCTTGTGATGCATCAGTCTTCCCTTGGTCTGGGAGCTTCTCTGCGCAGGAACCTCAGGTCCAAAGGACGCACTCTGCTCCCAGAATTGCTTTCTTGATGGTATGAGGTTCCCATGTGTCTCTGCTCACTTCTCTCTTTTATACCTCAAAAGAGATTGGGTTAAGACACTATCTAATCTTGTAGGCGTCATCAGTATAACCTCATCATAATGATAGAGTATACAACACATAAGGAGATCACGTATAATCTTATCATAGTGATAGAGTTAATAATATATAAGGAAATCACATCAGATTGCACAATAATATACCATACTGGGAATCATGACCTAGCTAAGTTGACAGATATTTTGGGGGGACACAATTCAATCCATGATGACTTCTGAAAAATCAGTCATTGAAAACTCTATTGAGCACAGGTCTACTCTGACACACATGGGGTTGCCATGAGTCAGAATTGACTCAGTGGCAACTGGTGCTAGTGGGCAAATTGTACAAGGGATCTCTCTGTATTATTTTTTACAACAACTGCACAAGAATTTATAATTATTTTAGTCTGATTTTGAATTAAAAAACAAACAACACTGGACTAGAAAAACATGTGCACTACTGTCAGCTCTATTACAAATCAGCCATATGGTTTTTAGAGAGTCACTTATGCTTCCTGAACTCCAATTCTACAATCTCCAGAATTTAAAAAAAAAAAATTAGAAAAAACAGCAGAGCAATAGATAGCAAAATTAAAACACATGGACAACATTTACAATGAAGCTAGACAACAAAGTATTCCCATGACCTCATCAAGTGAGGAGAGGAAAATCCATGCACAAACCTACATGATACCCTCATCTGTGAAAGATAAAGCAGAAGGAAGCAACAGAATGCTTGATGGACTTAAAAAGAAGAAAATCAAAATTAGTCAACAGGTATTCTCTGGAAAGCAGAATAGACCAATTTGAAAGTAGCAGCTAAAACAGAGACTGGCTCTTCCAAATTAAATAGTAGGGGAATGCATGAGTTGGGGTTAAATATGAAAGGACCAGAGCAGTCTAAGTCACAGGAACTCTCAAAATTGACAAGCCAGGGCCTCCTTCCAGGACAAAGTCCACATTGAAGAGAAACTGCTGGGAGATCAAAATTGATCCAGATGGGGACAATATAGACAAAGGAAACATTAAGTCCAGATAAAAATGGTAAGGAGGAAAGAGCTAGGAAATCTCAAAAAGCAAGTCACCTTATTTTTAGATACTACATAAAAACAACAGAAGAGGGAGAAGTGTGAATCATGTCCCTTCTAAAAGTTCAGCAAAACTACTTTCACATACATAGACACACCCAAACTCCCTGAGGGACTGAATTTCTCGGTGGAGGGCTGTGGGGACCATGGTCTTGGGGAACATCTAGCTCAATTGGCATTACACTGTTTATTAAGGCAATGTTCTACATTCTACCTTGGTGAGTAGCGTCTGGGGTCTTAAAAGCCTGTAAGCAGCCATCTAAGATACTCCACTGGTCTCATCCCTTCGGGAGCAAGGGAGAATGAAGAGAACAGGATACAAGGAAAAGATTAGTCCGAAGGA
>NW_004443990.1:5083367-5128526 GCF_000243295.1 Trichechus manatus latirostris
TGTTAACCATTGTCATAGGGCAACATGTGTACCAACTGTTAAATGAGAAACTATTTTGTCTTGTAAGCCTTCATCTAAAGTGAGAATAGCAGCACAATTGGAAGAGCGTAGTCAATGTCACTGAACTGTGCATGTAGAAATTTTTGAAGTGGCTTATCTTTGGCTATGTATATTTTCACCAAAAAAAAAAGGTTGAGAAGGGAGAGGGTTGACATGTTGTGGGGTTGTTAACCAATGTCATAAAACAATATGTGTACTACTGTTTCATGAGAAACTATTTGTTCTGTAAGCTTTCACTTGAAGTACAATAAAAAAATTTAAAAAAAAACTACTTTCACATAAAAATGAGCCACAGAAAAATCTCAAGGTAAAATCCCATACAAAGTTGTTAGAAGAATTACAGAAAAAAAAAGGGCAAAATAATATCCCAAGCATCATGAGATCACACCAGAAAGACATGTCTGTCGAGCAAATCAAAACTCTAATCTAGGGTTCTAAGACTCAACCCAATTTTTCCAGCTTATTACAATTAAAAATTAAAATCTGAGGATTCAGAATTGCAAATAGCAGGCAGTTTGGGGAGGAAAGTCAAAACCTGAAGAACAACCAATATGGTAGTTAGTTCCCTAGGTTGGTTGGTTGGTTTGTTTTCTCCCATAGCCCCCAGCTTGGACTCTAGAGCAGACGGAATCCCAGAGGTGTGCAGCAGGCATGGACAAAAGCTCCAACAAAAGCCCTCTCTTTCTGGCCAGAGGGCTGAGAAGGGGGCCACTGCAGGCCTGAGAGTGTATAAGGAAATGCACTCCCCCCCACCACCACTTTTTTTTTTTCCTTTCTCTTTTTAGTCTCCGGGCCCCAGTCATGAGGCTACAATCCAGCAGCAGCTGCACAGGCACTTAAAACTCTGAAAGAAAATTCTTCCTTTTTTCCAGGACCTGGAAAAAGGAGCTCCTGTGGTTGAAATCTCTATGATTATTTTCTCTGTCTTTACTCACCACTTTGCCATCAGACAGACCCTGTCATGGGGAGTCTATGACACCACAGGGAGTCTAAATCCCCAGCTTTATAGGCAGAGCACAAGGGGCCCCTATGAGCCAGACAGTGTAGGGGAAATCACAGAAAGAAGGCAGCTGGAGAAAAGGGTTCTTAAATCTGCATATTGATGGGAATGACTGGAAGCAATATAGCAAAGGCTTTGGGAACCGAGCTGAAGTGTAGGCCACAGCCCAGGTCCCAGACTTGCCTGTAGGTCGCACACATATGGCGCAGGCCTGAACTGCACTGCAAAGACTTTGAAAACTACATTGACATTGGAACCACATGTCACATGAGGTAGTTCAGGACTTGCACATAACCTGAACTTAGCAGGGTTAATTAATAGCTAAAATAGACAAAAATCAACATTCTCTAGAGGATGTTAACAGGACTCAGATTATCACAATATAATATAATACAATAAAAAAGTATTCAACATGCAAAAAAAAAGGTGGGGGGGAACATGACTCAGGTGTTGGAATTATCAGACAAAGACTTTAAAGTGACTAGTATAACCATGCTCCATGAGGTAAAAGTGAACACTTTGGAAACAAATGGAAAGACAGCAATTCTCAGCAAAGAAATGAAAGATATAAAAAAAAGAAACAAGTGGAAATTTTAGAACTGACAAATACAATAATGGAAATAAAAAAATTTACTGATGACTGGAGGAAACCCCAAAACTATGGCCCCCGAACACTCTGCTAACTCAGAACTGAAGCCGCTCCTGAAGTCCACCTTTCAGTCAAACATTAGACAGACCTATAAAAAAATAATAACACTCATGAGGAATGTGCTTCTTAGTTCAATCTAGTATATGAGACCAAATGGGCAACACCTGCCCAAAAGCAAAGACAAGAAGCAGGAAGGGACAGGTAACCTGAACAAATGGACATGGGGAACCTGAGGTATAAAGGTAAAGGGGGAGAGGGCCGACACATTGCAAGGATTGCAACCAATGTCACAAAACAATTTGTGTATAAATTTTTGAATGAGAAACTAATTTACACTGTAAACTTTCACCTAAAACCCAATAAAACTAAAAAAACAAAAATTCACTGAAGCTGCTCCATAGCAGAATGGAGATGGCAGAGGAAAGAGTCAGTGTACTTGAAGACAGATGAATGCAGATTACCCAATCTGAAAACAGAAAAAAGATCACAACCATGGCTCAGAGTTCACACATGGTCATAGTTCACCTGGAATATGTTGCAACTGGGCCTGATGGTCTGGACTCATCATCTTCCCACCTCTCCAGGACCTCTGTTTGTCCTTACTGTGTGTATGTGTGTTTCAGTGTTTTCCCTTTCCTTTTTTTCTTTAAGTGTCACCCATTTGCTGAAGTAGATGACAGTCAACAGGAGCTCAAGAGTTCTGTGGTCTCTTAGCTTCTTATTTAAAAAAATCTCAACTCATTCTGGTTTCAAACTTAATCAAATTATTTTACTGATTCACAAAACTTTCACATCCCCCCTTGGTTACGTGCCTGTCTTGTTTACTTGCCATACGTTATCTTTCAGAAATTATCTCTGTTTGTGAAATCAGTTTTATTTTCAACTCACTTTTAAAAGCTGCCTTACTCAATATTAAGAGTATGTGACCAAGTTTCATTCCTTTCTTCCAAAGGAAAAAAATTACCTAAAAAGTGACTTTCCCCCAAACTTTCCAGCTCACTCTTCCCTGTGGCTCAGATTTAAGTGCAAAGTGCAATAGCTCTGTCCTTTTTTTTTTTTTTTTTAATCCACCTTCTCATCTCATCCAGCTCCCTGTTCCTAACCCCCAGCAAAATCTTTCTATGCCAACAATGGATAGGGGAGAAGGAGGCAGAAGCTACAACGTCCACTCATCCTAGAGGAAAGAGTTCTCCTGGAGGAACACATAGATTATTTGTGGTGTGATGGGATAAGCACTGGACTAGGGGCCAAGAGACCTGGATTCTTGCTATGGTTCTGCACAAACAAGTCATATAATTTTGAGCAAGACATAAAATAATGGAATTTTGAAGCTCTACAAGAGCCTTCAGTGGTCATCTAATCCAACTTTCTAATTTCACATGTGAGGAAACTGAGGCCTAGAGACATGGTATAGCTTGCTCAAAGGCATGTTATTGGTTAATGACATAGTTGGGTCTTTCACAAAGGACTATTACACCAATACTCTTCCAATTATCCCATGCCAAATGCCTCTCCATTTTCTCATCTGCACAATAGGCACAGTAAGGATTATAGATGATATCAAATGACCTAATGCTGCTATAGGAATTAGGAAATTAGAAAATAGTATTCAAATGAGAGATTATTAGCCTCACTGAAAATCCCCACTGGAAACTGACTCACTGCTGTGCCCCCAACGGAAGCTCAGAGCCCAAGGGAGGTCTAAGCTAGCTCGTCCTTCTCTCCTGGGGTCTGCAAACTTTTAATGGAAACCTTGGGCAGAGAGCTATGGCTGCTGCAGCTAATAAGGCTCACTGGAACCACTTTAAAAGTTGTTCTGTTTGAAAATACTGGAAGTAAATACCCAGATCTCAGCAACAAATGTGTCATGGGATGTGGGGTTCTGGGTGGTTTATCGTCTTCCTTTCTCTGTTTTACAAATGATTACAATGCGATTTATTGTTTTGGTATATCATATCTGGCCTATTTGGGAAGTTCAGTAAGTTTTTGTCAAACATGGAATAAATAATTTAAAATAAAATTTGAGTAAATAAAAGTTATCCTCCATGAAGAGTTACAGAGCAGTGAGATGTATTGTAGGGTACTCCTCTATGCTCTACAGTGATGGTACAAAAACAAAACAAACATTCTACTCTCAAGGAACTCACAGTCTGATGGGGGAGACAAGACAGACCCAGAAACACATAAAGGCACTGTAGATAGAAAATGGCTCTACAGGAGGAATGCTCAAAGGCTAAGGGACTAAACAACTTAACCTTGTCCAGGAAGGAAGGAGAAGCTTCCCAAAGGAGGTGACCTTTGAACAAAAAGTAAGTTTAGGTGTTTTAGGCAGGCAGTGGTGGGGGAAGTGTGTTTTTGGCAGGGAGAACAGAGCCCTGAGATGAAATGGCACAGCATACACTCCAGGAACCCCCAGTGCCCCAGCAAGGCTGGAGCACAGAGGACATGGCAGGAGATGAGATGAGGGTAGAGAGGAGGCAGCGATCAGACTGTGAAGACCTTTGAGAGATGACCTTAATGAATTTAGATTTTATCCTTTAGGACATGAGAAGCCAGTGGAGAACATTATGCAGGAGAATGACCTGCAGAACAAGGCCATGCTGGCAACAGGGAAGATGGGAGATGGGAGAATCGAGAAACCAGACACAGGAGGACCAGCTTGTTCATTTATTCATACCTCATCTTGTTTCAGAAAAGACTTAATGAGACCATGTAAGGGCCTATAACATCCAGTCTAAGTTTCACATCCCGTAAAGATAAGAAGGAGGAGAGGACAAGAGAGGAGAAAGGGAAAAGAAGATGGGAGATAAAAGGAAGACAAACAGGTAATTAAGAAAAATCAGAGAATCAAAGCCAATGAGCCAGCTGAGACTCAGTGGCTCAATAATATCAAGACGTATGTTCAATGACTCTGTGATGTTCCTGCCTTTCCTCATGAACCAAAATGGCTTTCCTGGCTTCAATCATTGTAAATGTCCTCACACAATCTCATTCTCACAGTTTTTATCCTCCTGCATCTCTTGCCTTTAATCATGGAGGAGAAATCTTCCCCTAAAACACTCCAGTAAACATTCCTATGTCTTACTGATCATTACTGGATTGGTCACATGATTACTCCTAGCTGCTAAATGGTCTGGGAACATCAATACCTGGCTTTTCCAGACATTTGGTAAGAGACAAGCAAGGGAGAAAGGGTTCGGAATGGCTGATGCATCTCACAGTGTCAGCCATGTTCTTGTAAAGCTCTTGGCAACAGGAATAAATCTGACAGGTCATAAGCAAGAGAATCTTGGCAGTGATGTAAAAGTCTGTCTTGTACAGAAAAATTTCTTGTAATACCAGAGGTCACAAACTCAAATGCAGGTAATATAAATGAGAGGACATAGATGGGAAGGACGCTGTGTAAAAGGAGACTGAGTCTCATCACTATTCTCTTACCTAGCAATAACTCTAGCATCTAACCTAAAGATAAGAAATCAAAATTTTTTCTTAGTGAAACAACAACCCACCAAAAAACAGACCTCCACATACTGACTCTTGGATGTCCTCCAGTGAATTGCTGACTTCCCACTTGATTCCCTAAAAGGAAGTCCATCATATAAAACCCTGTCCATATATAGAAGTTCCAATTAACATTTTGGTGCTCTATTCTTAAATGGAAGGAGCCATGGTGGCACAGCGGTTAAGCACTCAGCTGCTAACCGAAAGGTCGGCAGTTCAAACCCATCAGCAGCTCCATGGGGGAAAGATGTGGCAATCTGCTCCCGTAAAGATTTAGAGCCTTGGAAACCCTACAGGGCAGTTCTACTCTGTCCTAACGGGTCACTATGAGTCAGAATTGGTAAAAATCTTCGATGTCCTCATCTTTGGACAGGGGAGGATTAACAGTAAGCAAGGTACCATGGGCTTAACTGTGCTTACTTACTAATCTGTAGTGCACAATTTCCAAGAAAAACAGGTTAAATTGTGCACTACAGATTAGTAAGCAAGCACAATTAAGCCTATGTGTACCTTCTTATTGGATAATTCATCCCTGTTTTGGCATTAGTGTTTGGTTGGTAAATTTGAATAATAGTCTACCTGTCTTTCTTGTAAGCATGTGGATATTATCCTATCACTACAGTGTCGTATTTCAGGATAGATCTGGAAATATTCTTTTTGATGCTGAATATGACGCTGTTCCTCTTCTATTTGTCATTCCTGGCATAGTAGACCACATGATCGTCCAATTCAAAATGGCCAATACCAGTCCATTTCAGCTCATTAATGCCTAGGATATCAATCTTCAAGTGTTCCATTACATTTTTGACAACTTCCAATTTTCCTTGATTCATACTTCATACATTCCGTGCTGCGATTATTAATGGATGTTTGCAGCTATTTCTTCTCATTTTGTCATGCTACAACAGCAAATGAAGGTCTCAAAAGCTTTACTCCATCTGTGTCATTAAGGTCAACTCTACTTTGAGGAGGCAGCTCTTCCCCTGTCGTATTTTGAGTGACTTCCAACCCGAGGGGCTCGTCTTCCAGCACTATATCAGATAAAGTTCCACTGCTATTCGTAAAGTTTTCATTGGCCGATTTTTTCAAAAGTAGATCACCAGGCCCTTCTTCCCCGTTTGTCTAAGTCTGGAAGCTCTGCTGAAACCTGTCCACAATGGGTGACACTGCTGGTATTTGAGATACTGGTGGCGTAGCTTCCAGCATCACAGCAAGATGCAAGCCACCACAGTACGACAAACTGACAGACGAGTGATGAATTTGATATATGCTTGAGCCAAATTAATGTTACTATATAAACTAATTTAATAAACCAAATTAATGTTATTATGTAAAATGCCCTAGCAATATCAATCTTCAGGGTATGAAACAGGATTTGGCATTTTGTTTCTATTTTTATTTTTATTTTTTACAGGGAAGTTTGAGTTGGAGCCTGTCTGGCAGGATTCCATACTTCTACCAAACCACCTGTCTTGGCAGAGACAATGGAATCAAAAGTCAACTTCTTTATGACTGCACCTGCTTTGTAAGCTCTTCCAGAAGATCTGATTTTTTCCCGTAGCCAAACTCTACCCAAAAACCATAGGACTTTGCACCCAAAAAGTGGGTACATACACCCAAAAATTTGGCTGCCACAGATTCAGGAGGACAAAATCCCTTGCCATCAAGTTGACCCTATAGGATAGAGTAGAACTGCCCCACAGGGTTTCCAAGGAGCGGCTGGTAGATTTGAATTGCCAACATTTTGGTTAGCAGTCGAACGTTTAACAACTGTGCCATCAGGGCTCAGGACTAGTGTTCAATTTGATTCATTGAACACTAATGAACAAAGACCAGAAGAGATGTGAGATGACATCAAGGACATCATATATGAAGAAAGCAAAAGGTCATTAAAAAGACAGGAAAGAGCCCCCACACACCCTTTTAGCTCAGTGGTGAAGTTACCTCCGAGGTTCACTGTTCAGCTTGGGAGTGGACAGCCCCGTAAAACCAAATGAGACTAACGAGGTACAGGAGTCCAGTGACAAGGGCCAGAAGGCAGAAGGGGACAAGGAAGCTGGTGATAGGGAACACAAGGTTGAGTAAGGATATTGTTGATGTGTTGTGAGATTGTTAACCATTGTCACAGGGCAACATTTGTAGTAACCGTTAAATGAGAAACTATTTTGTTCTGTAAGCCTTCATCTTAAGTGAGAATAACAGCACAATTGGAAGAGCATAGTCAATGTCACTGAACTGTGTATGTAGAAATTTTTGAAACGGTGTATCTTTGGCTATGCGTATTTTCACCAAATAAAAAAGGTTGAGAAGTTAGAGGGTTAATATGTGGTGGGGTTGTTAACCAATGTCATAAAACAATATGTGTACTACTGTTTCATGAGAAACTATTTGTTCTGTAAGCCTACACCTGAAGTACAATAAAATATATATAAAAAAAAAAAAGACAGGAAAGAAAGAAAAGACCAAAATGGTTGTCAGAAGAGACCTAAAACTTGCTCTTTAACGTGGAGTAGCTAAAGCAAACAGAAGAAATGATGAAGTAAAAGAGTTGAACAGAAGATTTCAAAGGGTGGTTCGAGAAGACAACGTAAAGTATTATAACGAAAAGTGCAAAGACCTGGAGTTAGAAAAACAAAAGGAAGAACATGCTCAGCATTTCTCAGGCTGAAAGAACTGAAGAAAAAATTCAAGCCTCAAGTTGCAATTCTGAAAGATTCTATGGGCAAAATATTGAACAACCCAGGAGGCATCAAAGCAAGATGGAAGGAATACAGAGAGTCACTGTACCAAAAAGAATTGGTCAACATTCAACCATTTCAGGAAGCAGCATATGACAAAGAACTAACAGTATGGAAGAAGTCCAAGCTGCACTGAAGGCATTGGCAATAAACAAGTCTCCAAGAATTGATGGAATACTAATTGAGATATTTCAACAAATGGATGCAGCACTGGAGGTGCTCACTCATCTATGCCAAGAAATTTGGAAGACAGCTACTGGCCAACCAAGTGGAAGAGATCCACATGTGTACCTATTCCAAAGAACGGTGACCCAATGGAATGTGGAAATTATCTAACAATATCATTAATATCACATGCAAGTAAAATTTTGCTGAAGACAATTAAAAAATGGTTGCAGCAGTACATTGACAGGGAACTGCCAGAAATTCAAGCCATATTCAGAAGGGGACACAGAACAAGGGATATCATTGCTCATGTCAGGTAGATCTTGGCTGAAAGCAGAGAATACCAGAAAGATATTTACCTGTGTTTTATTGACTATGCAAAGGCATTCGACTGTGTGGATCATAACAAATTATGGATAACATTGTGAAGAAAGGGAATTACAGAACATTTAATTGTGCTCATGAGGAAGCTGTACGTAGACCAAGAGGCAGTCGTTCGAACAGAACAATGGGATACTGTGTGGTTTAAAATCAGGAAAAGTGTGCATTAGGGTTGTATCCTTTCACGATACTTATTCAATCTGTATGCTGAGCAAATAATCTGAGAAGCTGGACTATATAAAGAAGAATGGGGCATCAGAATTCGTGGAAGATTCATTAACAATCTGCGATATGCAGATGACACGATCTTGCTTGCTGAAAGTGAAGAGGACTTGAAGCACTTATTGATCAAGATCAAAGACCACAGCCTTCAGTATGGATTGCTCCTCAACATAAAGAAAACAAAAATCCTCACAACTGGACCAATAAAAAACATCATGATAAATGGAGAAAATATTGAAGTTTTCAAGGATTTCATTTTACTTGGATCCACAATCAACACCCTTGGAAACAGCGATCAGGAAACGAAAGGACATATTGCATTGGGCAAATCCACTGCAAGAGAACTCTTTAAAGTGTTGAAAAGCAATCACGTCACTTTGAGGAGTAAGGTGCGCCTAACCCAAGCCATGATATTTGCAATCGCCTCATATGCGTGTGAAAGTTGGACTATGAACAAGGAAGACCGAAGAATTGATGCCTTTGAATTATGGTGTTGGCGAAGAATATTTAATAACCGTGGGTTGCCAGAAGAACAAATAAGTCTGTCTTGGAAGAAGTACAGCCAGAGTGCTCCTTGGAAGCAAGGATGGTGAGACTTCATCTCATAAACTTCGGAAATGTTATCGGGAGGGACCAGTCCCTGGAGAGGGGCATGATGCTTGATGAGGTATTGGCTGCAACAATAAGCTGCAACAATGGGCTCAAACATAGCAACTATTGTGAGGATGGCACAGGACTGGGCAGTGTTTCGTTCTATTGTGTATAGGGTCACCATGAGTTGGAACCAAATCGGCGGCACCTAACAACAAGAACAACTTGAATACAGAAGGCAAATAATGAAAGTTTGTGATTTATTTAGCTTTCTAAGCACCAGTAAATCTTTTTAAATTCAACCTGTACTGTTACAACTCTTTACAAAATGTATTATTGCACTTTCCTGCCTAAATACATTACTCTGTACATAATTTAGCCTTTATTTGGTATCTTAAAACACTATAAGAATATAATTACAGTCATTTTTAGCATGAAATAATTTACATACTTAAGTATAGGAAACTGAGCTGAACTTACAGTGTCCCTAATAAGTTCTTGTATTATTTTTTTTTAGATCCTTTATATCTGCTTCTTTCTTTTAATTTATGTCTAAGTCATAAGCATCCAAAAACCCAACCCATTGTCCTCTAGTCGATTCTGACTCAAAGCGACCCTATAGGACAGAGTAGAATTGCTCCATAGGGTTCCCAAGGAGTGGCTGGTAGATTCGAACTGCTGACCTTTTGGTTAGTAGCCAAGCTCTTAACCACGGCACTACCAGGGCCCCAGGTCATAAGCATAGTGCAGAAAAAAATTCCAGTTAATTTAGTATTTATTCTATTTTAATGAAACTTTTCCTATAAAACTCCGGTTCTGGTTCACTGGTAGAATTCTCGCCTTCCACACAGGAGAACCAGGTTGGATTCCCAACCAATACACTTCATTCACAACCAGTTCCCATCTGTCAGTGAAGGCTTGCATGTTACTGTAATGCTGACCAGGTTTCAGTGGCGCTTCCAGACTAAGGCAGACTAAGACGAAAGGACTGGTGTTCGACTTCTGAAAATCCTATGGATCACCACAGTCCAATGTGCATGGGGTTGCCATCAGCCAGGGGCTGACTCAACAGCAGCTAACTACAATAAAAGTAAGGAATAAAATTGAGAATAAAAACTCAGATACTAATTAACCTTCTTGCTACCGAGATAGCCCAACAAAAACAAGAATATATAAAGAAAGAAACCTCAACTATTTACTTTAAGCACTTTCTCAGAAAGTCCATCCCAGAGAAATGAAGGCTAACAGTCATTCCATGCTTAAGATCTCAAGACTTTGTCCAATAGCCTCAATAACTGTATAAAGATATTAGGAGCAAAAGGTCAAAAAAAGAACCATGAACATCAGACAAGGCTGCTGGAAGTGACCCAAAACATCACACAGTAATGGTAATAACAGTGACACTGAGTGTTTATCCCTGCCTTTATTCCAAAGAGTTTCAAATGCTTTGCAGACATCTCTCACTAATCTTTATTAGGACTTGGGAAGAAACAGTTTTCCCCAAGAGGTGCCTTCAGAGAGGAAGGACTCTTTCCAAAATCAATAAAAAGGAAAACACTTCCTCCTCTCTATCACACACACCACACACACACTTCTCCTGATGCCCACTGTGTTGCACTGGTGATTGAAATGGGTTATAAAACCACACACAAGTGTTAAAAGGATAAATACAGTAATCAAGTTTGCTTCTAAAAGAGTTATAAGCTGTGTATGTTTAATCGTAACACGTAATGGGTAAGTAGAAAAGATGAGGAAACCCATAATTACCTTTATCCCATCATTTACCTATAGGGTGGGGGGAGATTTCACACTGGTTAAGTTACCAAACACTGAATACAGAATATTCCATATTGCAGAATATTAGTCTCTGAGATGGTCTTTACCCAAAGGGCACTTCAGGGCCATAAACAGTTGATAGGTGCTATGACTGAAACCCCTCCAGTAGAGCATGCTTCATTCTCGTTTTGATCCAACGCTCCTCAGATGGGAACTGGGAGTCTCAGGGACTTGTGGGATAATTTCCAAGCAGGCTATAGAATCTTATCTGCTGAGCTTCAGAGAACTACACGCTGGACCAGCACAGTACAGAGTATAACAAACTGGGTAAATTAGTCCTCTTTACAATCCTGAAGTCCTTCCCTCCCAGCCCTTAGAAACATGGTTGCAAAGCTGTACACAAAGCTGAAGCATCACCATTTTGAGCAATTGTTTAAGGCTAGCAGTACTTATATACACCAAAATTTCAAAAAGGGGTGGTATTTAAGAGTGAGATATGTGGTTCTACGGTCCCTCAGACTTTGAGAAGTAAAAACTTAGAAAGCAGCTGTTTTGTGTCAGCAATCATGCAAGGAAGCCAATGGATGGGCTTACCAATGTAGAAGAGCCACATGCATAAAGGTCCAGGGAGGGCGAGGGATTCACCATGGCACAAGCAAGACAGTTAATAGGACTTAAGTTCTCACCCCAGAGCTTATACATTGTTAGTCATTCTCTAAGCCACCAAGGCTACCTGTGCAACATTATGGTAACATTTAATCAGCCCTTTGGCTCACAAAACTTTGAAGCTAAGCTTTGTCTCTTTAGCTACATAAAAAATACAAGTAGCCTTGCTAAGTTGTTTTAGGCTAATGTAAAACTGAATTCAATTGGTTAACTGAGTCTAAATCAATAACCTTCATACTTAATAATATTTCTTACAGTAAGTAGGTGAATAAGGAGGTGCTCAAGTCTAATTTCTATTAATACTAATAATACCTTATATTTACAGTTTTCAAAGATCATTCTCATATATTATTTCATTTCAGGTAGGCAGGCCATTTATTACTATTATCCCATTTTACTCATGAGGACACAGGATCAAAGAGGTTAAACAATTTTCCTTAAAGTCATAAAGCTAAGAAGGATCAGAGCTGAGATTCAAATACAAGTTTACTGAGAGCTCTTTTCACTGTAGGATGTTACCACTCATGTTAGAAGGTCTTTTATGCCTTATTTTCATATTAAATCATTACATGTGAATATTGTGCAAAGAGCACCCTTTGGTGGGTATATTATATACAATTGTTGGATTAGTGATGGAGATTATGTTCTTAGGCCAGCAGGCCTCCAATTATACACAAGTCTGAAGATAATGAAGTAATTCTGCCCCATAGGAACCCAAGAAAAACTGATAATTCAAAAAGAAAAAAGTTCTCATCAAGGAAATAAAATTTCCTCCAAAACAACTGCCTAATCATAGAATATTCAACCAGTGGCTTGAGTGAATGATAGCTTCTCACTCATGGAAACTTTGCATGGTGGTCTGACTCAGAGATAGGTACCTGATCTCTTTTGGGCAAATCATACTCATCTTCATGATCACTGGATGTGTAATGCACAAGATAGCCATGAGAAATGTTTTTCAAATAATAAATTATCAAATGATTCATTATCATTCATAGACCCTCACAACAGTTTTGAAAACCAGGTGAACCAGAGAGTAACATCTCATGTATTTGATAAGGAGTAAAATAATCGTTGAATGCCATGCAGAAAGATTAGCCTAGAAGTCAATGGGAGAACTAGTACTAGTACTCCTGAAACTGAGACAGCCAAGTTTTAGGGTATATGTACCCCCTTTTTGGGTGCCAAGTACTATGGTTTCTGGGTAGACTTTGGCTATTGGAAAAAAATCAGATCTTCTGGCAGAGCTTACAAAGCCAGTGCAGTCATAAAGAACTTGATTTTTGATTCCATTGTCTCTGCCAGGACAGGTGGTTTGGTAGAAGTATGGAATCCTGCCAGACAGGCTTCAACTCAAACTTTCCTTTAGAAAGCCAAACAATAAAAATAGAAACAAAATGCCAAATCCTGTTTCATACCCTGAAGATTGATATTCCTTGAAAAACTAGGGCATTTTATATAATAACACTGATTTGGTTCAAGCATACATCAACACCACTCGTCTGTCAGTTTGTCATACTGTGGTGGCTTGCATCTTGCTGTGATGCTGGAAGCTATGCTACTGATACTTCAAATACCAGCAGGGTCACCCATGGTGGACAGGTTTCAGCAGAGCTTCTAGACTAAGACAGACAGGGAAGAAGGACCTGGTGATCTACTTCTGAAAAAATTGGCCAGTGAAAACCTTATGGATAGCAGCAGAACTTTATCTGATATAGTGCCAAAAGATGAGCCTCTCAGGTTGGAAGGCACTCAAAATACGACGGGGGAAGAGCTGACTCCTCAAAGTAAAGTCAACCTTAATGACATAGACAGAGTAAAGCTTTCAGGACCTTCAGGACATTTGCTGATGCGATACAACTTGAAATAAGAAGAAACAGTTGCAAACATACATTAATAATAGGAATGTGGAATGTACAAAGTATGAATTAAGGAAAATTGGAAGTTTTCAGAAATGAAATGGAACACTTGAAGATCAATATCCTAGGCATTAGTGAGCTGAAATGGACTGGTATTGGCCATTTTGAATCAGACAATCATATGGTCTACTATGCCAGGTGTCTTAGTTATCTAGTGCTGCTATAACAGAAATACCACAAGTGGATGGCTTTCACAAGGAGAAGTTTATTCTTTCACAGTCTAAGAGGCTAGAAGTCTGAATTCAGGGTGACAGCTCCAGGGGAAGGTTTTCTGTCTGTGTCAGCCCTGGAGAAAGGTCTTCGTCATCAATCTTCCCCTGGTCTAGGAACTTCTCAGCACAGGAATCTAGGGTCCAAAGGATGGACTCTGCTCCCGGCATTGCTTTCTTGGTGGTATGAGGTCCCCCTGTCTCTCTGCTCTCTTCTGTCCTTTATATCTCAAAAGAGATTGACTTAAGGCACAATCTAATCTTGTAGATTGAGTCCTGCCTCATTTAACAAGGTAGGATTTACAATACATAGGAAAATCACATCAGATGACAAAATGGTGGACAATCACACAATACTAGGAATAATTGCCTAGCCAAATTAACACATATTTTTGGGGACACAGTTCAATCCATGACACCAGGAATGACAAATTTGTTGCATTCATTGTCAAAAAGAATATTTCAAGATCTATCCTGAAATATGAAGCCATCAGTGATAGGATAATATCTATACGCCTACAAGGAAGACCAGTTAATATGGCTATTATTCAAAGTTACACACAAACCACTAATACCAAAGATGAAGAAACTGAAGATTTTTACCAACTTCTGCAGTCTGAAATTGATCACACATGCAATCAAGATGAAGAGCATTATGAAACCTCTTCCTTGCTCCTCAAGTCAAACTAGAGAGTTTTCTGCTGGAGTTCTCTCTGTCCCTGCCTATGTCCACTTTGGGTTTCAGGCAGCATTGAAATCAGGTTGGGGGATACCAGAGGAAAAATTAAAGTAAACTCACGGCTGGCTGGCTGATTCTTTATATATGTTCTCTGTCCTCAATCTACTTGCTTCTACTTACTTCCAGAATCTTTAAATAGATGCTGCTTGCATTCTGCACAGGATTTACAGCTGCATTCGTTGGGAGAGACAGTGGGGAGTGTGCTTATTCCATCTTACCTGAAACTGGACCCTCTCCCTACTGGGATTTTGATTGGAATGACATTGAATCTATCGATCAGTTTGGAAAGAACTGACATCTTAACAATACTGAGTCTTTTGACCTGTAAGTAAAGTGTATCTCTCCCTTTATTTAGGTCTTCTTTAATTTTTCTTAGCAATGTTTTATAGTTTTCAATACAGATTTTGCATATCATTTGTCAGATTTATTGCTAAGTATTTCATTTTTTGATGCAATTGTAAATGGTATTATTATATTAAATATCAATCTCTGATTGTTGCTAGGATATAGAAGCACAAATTATTTTGTATTTTGGCCTTGTATACGGCAACCTTGCTAAACTCACTTATTAGTTCTAATAACTTTTTTTGTAGATTCACTAGAATTGTCTACACGTATGATTAGGTCATATATGAATAGAAAGTTTTACTTCATCTTTTCGAATTTTGATGTCTTTTATTTCTTTTCATTGCCTCATTACACTGGACAGAACCTCCAGTACAAACTCCAGCTGAATAGAAATGGCAAGAGCAAACATTCTTGCCTTGTTCCTGATTTTAGGGGGAAAGCATTCAGTCGTTCACCATTAAGTATGATGTTAGTGATTTTTTTTTTGTTTTGTAGATACTCTTTATCAGGGTGAAGAAGTTCTCTTCTATACTTTGCAGAGAATTTTGTTATTGCTACTAGTTTTTTTGTTTTTGTTTTTTTAAATCAGGAATTGATGTTGGATTTTTTCAAATGTTCTGCATTTAATGAGAGATCATACAATTTTTGTTTCTTAGTTACGGCAAATTTTGTTGATTGACTTTCAAATATTAGACTGACCTTATTTTCCTGGGACAAATTCCACTTGGTCATGGCCTGGGAGGGTGAAAGCCTATTCCCTAGCATGTGCCCCTCATGTTGACTTGGGGAGTATGGGGGAGGTAAGGATGGTGGACAACTCAAGCCCTAGACTGGAGAGGCTTTGGGGCTACAATCTGGGTCCATCCACTCCCCATTTCCTCCCTATCCTCAACCAGAGAACCTTACCCATTAGGGAATCTCCACGTACCTGCATCCACGCAAGAACTGCCCTGTAGGTCATCATATTATAGCTCTCACGGCAGAGGAATGGACCTGTTGCTTCCACTACTTACCCTGGCCGGAGTCCAGCGCCACTGTATAACATCCCTGCACAAAACTGACACTGGTCTTGAGATGCTATTTTCCTGCTTTGCAGTTATTACAGGATAGGCACTGAGCTGACAAGGGCGACATGGTGCAGAGAGGAATCCATGACGAGAAAGCTTTCCCAGCCCTTGTGGAGGCACCTGGCCCTGCCCCACTCTCCTCTTACTCTGTTTCCCTGATCAGGTCCCAGTCTCCTTCTGTCTCCCTAGGGGTTTCCCACAGTTCTTGCTGTTTGCTGGTCACCAACAATTTCCCTCTCACTTCCATGGCATCTCTAGGATCAGGTTTGATAGATGGATCCTGAAGCCCATGTGAATTCTGCTTTGCTTGAAATAGGAGTTAATATCTGTATTTCAGGAACTGGAAGACTCCTTGTAACAGAAAACTTAACAGCGATACTAGATGCCCAAAGTTAATGGAGCGATATCTTCCAAGGCAGAAGGGAAAGGAATTTGAAACTTGAATTCTATACTTAGCCAATTATCAGCCACACTACCCAAGGCTCCTACAGAGGAAACGCTCACTTCCAAATGCTACACATGTCAATTCTATCATTTCAGTCTTTGTTAGTGGTTAACCTCATATTCAAAAACCAATGTAATGGTTTCAGGGGACATCTAGATCAATTGGCATAACAAAGTTTATTGAGGAAATGTTCTGCATCCCACTTTGGTGAGAGGCATCTGGGATCTTAAAAGCTAGCGAGCAGCCATCTAAGATGAATGAAGTGGTCCCAGCCCACCTGGAGTAAAGCAGAATGAAGAACACCAAAAACACAAGGAAAGAGACAGAAAGGGCCGCATAAATGAGAGACTTCATCAGCCTGAGACCAGAAGAACTAGGTGGTGCCTGGCTACCACCAATGACTGCCCTGACTGGGAACAACAGAGAGTCCCTGATGGAGCAGGAGAAAAGTGGGGTGTGGAACTCAAATTCTAGTAAAAAGACCAGACTTAATGGTCTGACTGAGACTAGAGGAACCCCAGAAGACATGGCCCCAGGACTCTGTTAACCCAGAACTAAAATGGTTCCCAAAGTCAACTCTTCAGACAAAGATTAGACTGGACTATAAGGCATAAAACGGTTCTTATGACGAGTGTGCTTTTTAGTTTAAGTGTATACATGAGACTAAATGGGCAGCTCCTGTCCAGAGGCGAAATGAGAGGGCAGAAGGGGATAGGAGCTGGTTGAATGGACGCGGGAAATCCAGGGTGGAAAGGAGGAGCGTGCTGTGACATTATAGGGATAGCAATTAGGGTGACATAACAACGTGTGTATAAATTTTTATATGAGAAACTAACTTGAGCTGTAAAGTTTCACTTAAAGTACAATAAAAAAAATGTTCAATGCTTTTCAGATCTATGATTTTACCTTCAAAGGAGAACTGAGAGAAAAATAATATACTAAAAAAAATTTTTTTGTCTTTAAAAATACCTTGAATACTTTTAAGCAAAAGAAAATCCTGATAAGATTTTACAATTTCTGTGGAGAATCTGAATAATAAAATTTATATACAGTCTTCAAAAAGGAAGTACTTAGGAACAAACCTAAGAAGAAATACAAAGCTCTTTATGAATAAAAAATAATATTTCAATGAAGGATATAAAAGACAACATACATAAATGGAATAATATACCATATTACTCAAGAATGTAACTCAGTGAGAGCAAATAATTTGTCAATTTCTATATTCCTCCATTACCCAGAACAGTGTGGGCACATAGAAGGTACTCAGGCAACATACGTTGAACGAATGAGTGTACATAGATGGGAAGACTTAATATCATAAAGATGTTACTTGCCACCAAATTTATGTACAAATTGAATGCAATATCAATTAAAATCTCAACAGGATTTCTCATGGAACTAGACAAATATTCCAAAATTCATAAAAAAGAATAAATGTTACAATATTGAAGATTCTTTTAAAAAAGAATGAGGAAGAAGAATTTATCTTACCAGAAATCAAAGCATATTTGAAAACTTTGCTAATTGCAACGGTGAGATACCAACATAGGAACTGACAAAATGACCAGTAGATTAATAGAATAGAATAATCTAGAAGCACACACACACACATTTCTGATAAGTGATGAAAATAGTATCTCACACACACATACACACATATTTCTGATAAATGATGAAAATAGTATCTCAACTCAGCAGAGAAATGACAGATTATTCAATTAAAGAAACTGGGAAAATTGATTATCCATTAGGAAAAAATAAAGTTAGATACCTACACTTATTATCTTAGTTATCTAGTGCTGCTATAACAGAAATACCACAAGTGGGCAGTTTTAAAGAACAGAAACTTATTTTCTCACTGTTTAGGAGGCTACAAATCTGAATTCAGGGTGCTGGCTCTGGAGGAAGCCTTTCTCTCTCTGTGGGCTCTGGGGGAAGGTCCTTATCTCTTTTCAGCCTCCATTCCTTGATGATCTTGGTGATCTTTATGTGGCATGGCATCTATATTCCCCCATCTCTGCTTGCTTGCTTTCTTGTTTAATCTTCTCTTTAATATCTTAGAAGAGACTGACTTAAGATACACCCTACACTAATACTTCTTCATTAACATAACAAAGAAAACCCATTCCCAAATGGAATTATAAATATTTGCAACATACATAATAACTGAAGGATTAATGTTTATCCAGAATATATAAATAAGTGTTACAAATCAGTAAACAGAGTGACATTCCAATAGAAAAACGGACAAAAGCCAAATCCAGGGAATTTGCAGAAGAGGTAATAAAAATAAAAAGATGTCCAACCTCACTCTTAATCAGAGAAATACAATTTAAACCAATAATGTGACTCCATTCCTTGCCCATGAGATTTTTACAAAGTTTGGAGGACAATTTGGCAATATCTCTCTATTAAAACTGAAAAAATGCACCAAACCTGTGACCCACCTTCATCTTTATACTGGCAAACCTTCATGTGTGTGCACAAGGAGGCATCTTGCTGCATTGTCTTTTCTTTTTATTGCAGTAAATATATGTTAATAAAAAATTTCCATTTTAACATTTTACATGTCCAATTCACTGGCATTAATCACATTCATCGTGTTGTTCAACCACGACAATTATCTGTTTCCAGATTTTTCTATCACCCTTAACAGAAGCTCAATGTCCCCTAGTCCTACTTCTCCCTCCCTCTTGCCCATGCCAGTAATCACTAACAAACTTTGGTCTGTATATACTTGCCTATTCTAGATATTCCATTTAAGTGGAACTATATAATGTATGTCTTTTTGTGACTGGCTTATTTCACTTAACATGTTTTGCTGCATTGTTTTTAATAGTGAAAATTTGGAGGCAATGTCAATGTGCAGTTAACATCTATCAGTAGGGGAATGGCCACCTGATGGAGGTATAGCTCAACAGCCCAACAAAGGAATACTATGTAATATTTAAAAAGAGTATACTAGTCCTCTAAGAAGGTCCCTAGGTGGTGCAAACAGTTTGCACTTGACTACTAACCTAAAGGTTGGCAGTACGAACACACCTTGCAGTGCCATGTAAGAAAGGCCTGGCAATCTACTTCCATAAAAATCATAGCCAAAAAAATTCTATGGAGCAGTTCTACTCTGTAACACTTGGGGGTCACCATGAGTCAAAATCAACTAGCTGGCAATGAGTTAGTCCTCTAAATAACACATGAGGGGATCTCCAAGATATGCTATTGAGTGAAAGAAGCACATTGGAGAACAATGTGTATTGTGTGATGCCATTAATGGAAAAAAAAAAAAGGAAAAAGAGTACCACATATTTCCCACAGATTCATATATATGAATGAATGTAAAGCAAAAGGTTTGGAAGGACGGACACAAAAAATGGTAACAGGGCTTATATATAAGGAATGAAAGAAGGGGACTGGAATTGGGGATGGTGCTATAACCTAATCTAAAGAGAATTTTAATCTAATCTGTAATACTTTAATCTTATGCAGACTATATCCAGCTATTGCTTATATAATTAAAAATTAATTTTTAAGGGGAGAGAAAACAAGGTCTATGCGCTGAGTGCAATTGGCATGTCTGAGGAGTCACTGCCCCAACCCCTCCCCAGCTTCTATAAAGCCTGCAGGGGCACCTCCTTCTCTCCAACCACGCACACAGGAAATCTGGCTGTAATTCCAACTGAACTGTGTCCTCAACAGCATTAAGAAAGAACAAGCTATTTTGCAGTCAGTAGCAGAGAGGGCCCGTTATCCCACAGGCAGTTGGACTTCACCCTGGGGGTAGGAATGTTTGAGAAAGGTAAGTGGAGACAAGGGAGTACTGTGCGTGTTTTTGTGAGTGTGTATATATGGGGTGGGGGGTCCTTCAAGTGACCACAGTCTCTGAGATGTAGTGGTGTCAGCAGTGCCCTCTAGAGGCCGCCTCCAGGATGGGGAGCTGGAGGGTAATAATTCTCCTTCTGATTCACAAAGAGCCACTGTCCATGGTCACATACAGCAAGTCACTGGCAGAACAAGGCTGGAAGAAGAGTCTCGTCTCCCGTGGGCCGCTGGGCTCCGCTTCCCAGCAGATGACGGGATCCCTGGGCACGCTGGGAAGATGTCCCATGTAAGATTATTTCCTCTGTTCCTTAACCAAGGTGTGGTCTGGGCACAGGAAGTAAGAGGGAGTGGTAAGAAGGTGGCTAGAGGTGGGAGGTGTGGCTAGACCACGACAGGACATGGGAGCCATGGTTGGCACGTGCCCAGCCTCTCGAGCACCCAGGAAAGTTGACAAACACAGTCATAAGTCATAGGGTACTTTTCCTGCCTGAGAACAAAATCCCCTTTGCCAGCCTTCCTCAGGGAGAAACTTCCCCCTCTTCTATTTCAGAATGATCCTAAAGTTTAACCCAAACCCTCCCAACCATCCTGATCTTGACACACCCTGGGCTGCGTCACCCAACTGACCACAGCCACAACCAGTTCTGCTCTCTCCCATTTCCTGAAATCCAGGAGCAGATGGTGTGGATGTGGGGACAGCCCCCTACCAAAAGCCAAGAATAAAGGGAAGAGTGGGGAGGACAGAGGAAGTTAGCTTGGTCTTGAGCCTCTAGCCCTCAGGATCCTCCTTCCTGTGAAGCCCAATGGTATGAAATATCTAGAGTAGGCAAATGTATAGAGACCAAAGTTTATTAGCAGTTACCAGGGGCTAGGGAAAAGGGGGATTAAGAAGATATTGCCTAAGGGGTATGGGCTTCTGTTTGGGGTGATGAAAAACGTTTGGAAATGGGTGGTGGTGATGGTAGCACAACATGGTTAATGTAATTAATGTCACTGAATTTTATGCTTAAAAATCATTAAAATGGCCAACTTTTGTTATATATATATTACTACAGTAAAAAATTGTAAAAGCATTGCATCATGGTTTAATTGGTAGCATTTTTCTAATGATACAAAAATGAGTTTTCTTACAATTGAAACCTAGATTTGACGAAATATGATATTTCTGAATGATGGAGCTGGATGGTTCATTGCTTTCCTTTTTAAACTTTTCCATGTGGCTTAATTTTTATAATAATTATGTATCATTTTTATTAAAACATCAAGTCATTACTCTTTTTAATGAAAAAAAGAAATGTGTCTATGCTTTCTAACAGTCTCTATAATTCTTGCTCTCTCTCTCTTTATATGTATCTGTGTGTGTGTGTATTCTCATCCCCTTTTATTTTTGTCCACCTCCTCATTCCTTAGTTAGTTCAAGATCTCTGAGACATGTTTGGCAGGAGTCACCAGTGTCCCTAAACCAAAAAAAAAACCAGTTGCTGTCGAGTCAATTCCGACTCACAGTGACTCTATAGGACAGAGTAGAACTACCCCATAGGGTTTCCAAAGAGCAGCTGGTGGATTTGAACTGCCAGCCTTTTGGTTAGCAGTGGAGCTTTTCATCACTGCACCACCAGGGCTCCGGGTTAGAAGAAACATCCACGTCCTAAAGAGCAATGATGATGATTCAGGACCAAGGACAGTGGAATATGGGCTGTGGATGCCAACAAACATGCTCCCACCTTCACCCTGAAGGTCCCTCTTGGAGGGCCAGCCGAGGCTAGCAGTGAGTGCCTTGTGGATGAAATGCATCGTCTTCCTCCAATACAGACTTAGAAAATCCTTCCCAGAAAGATATCAAGCCCCTGTTTCATGGTGTGTGGCTGGTGTCTGTGGGCACAACATTGGGCACAATCTGGATGAGGGCCGCTTGCTGCCTACGTATCTGGGTAGACAGTGTAGGCTAATGAAGTTTTGCTTGTTTTATTCTGTTACAATTCTGGGCCACTTATTTATCTATCAACCTTTCTTTCCCTCCCCTAATTTCCATCACTCTCTCTAGAGCCTGAAACTCCAGTGAAGATAAGGCTCTGCTTTCCTGCAACTCCATTCCTAGCCCTTAGTACCTAACACTTCAGATTTTGTACTGTACGTATCAAACCTTTTTCAACTCCAGCCTCCAACCCTACTCTCTAAACAAGTACAAGCATCATGAAGGAGAAAACCACTTTTCCCTTTGGCTCCTCTTAAGTACCTAGCATAGTGCCTGGCTCTTAGTAGTGTCTCAGTAAACGGATGAATCAATGAGAACATAAGCTCCATGAGGGCAGGCAGTTTGACTGTTTTGTCAACTGGTAAGCACTCAATAAACATCATTGAATGAATGAATTAATTAATTTACTACAGCAAAGAGTTACACCTAGGTGCTCATTAATTCATTCAACAAATATTTATTAACCACTTATCATGTGACATGCACTATGAATATTACTGTTGTTGTTGTTAGGTGCTGTTGAGTTGGTTTTCAACTCACAGAGACCCAAAGGAGCCCTGGTGGTGCAATGGTTAAGTGCTCGGCTGTTCACTGAAAGATTCGAACTCACCCAGCAGCTCTGCGGGAAAAAAGACCTGTCTGCTTCTGTAAGGATTACAGCCTAGAAAACTCTATAGGGTTTTCTTTGTCACTCTGGGTCACAATGAGACTATGCATATAACAGACAAAAATCCCTGCCCTGTTAGAACATACATTCTAGTGGAAGAGACAGACAAGAAACAAGTAAATACACAGAAAAACCTAATATAATTTGAGGTAGAAAGTGCTATAAAGAAAAATAAAGTAGGGATGACTAGAGGTAGTTATTTTAGATAATGTGACGGGGAAAGGCCTCTCTGAGAGATAACATTTGAGCAGACACCTGAGTAAAGAGAAAGACTGGCTCAGGCAAAAATTGGGGGAAGAGCATTCCATGCAGGACAAGTGCAAAGGCCCTGGGGCTGAAGTGAACTTTGTGTGTATGAAGAACAACAATGTGGCTGTTACAGCTAAGAGCGGAGGAGAGTGGTAAAAAAATGAAGTCAGACAAGTTATGTTAATTAATTATGCGTTAATATTTAGACCAGTTCTGAACCACGTGAAAAAAGACGAGAAGTATAGATACATAGTAAATTCTCCCTCCTATCCGTACCCCCAGCCACTCAGTTCCCTTCGTGATAGGCAACTAATGTCACTGGTTTCCTGTGCGTATATACACAAATGCGTACTTTTCTATATTAATTTCCTCCTTTTACATAGTAGTAATATACTATGCACTGTTCTGTACTGTGCCCTTTTCATTTAACATTGTGTCTTGAAAATCTTCCTAAATGTTTTGTTTACAGTTACATACATTGTGAGGATGTTCTGTAATCTATTTAACCAGTCCTTTACTGGTGGACCTTTATATTTTCAATATTTTGGTGCAATGAAAAACCTACTACAGGCCTTTAGACATAAGGCCAAGACTTCGGAGTAAGCTCAACCATGGTTCGAATTATGATTTTTATTTGCAAGCTAAATGGCTTTGGACAATTTATTTGGGCTCTCTGTGCCTCTGTTTCCTCACCTGCAAAATGAAGGTAATAATACTATATGACAACCTTTCAGGGAGGATCAAATGAGAAAATGCACATAAAACATTTAGCACAGTACCTGACCCATGACAGTAATAATACCAACAAAAGCCACCATGTATTGAGTACTTACTACGTGCTGGGCTCTGTGCTGACAATTCACATGTTATCTCATTCCATTCTCACAATATCTCTACAAGGTATGGACTACTATTTCCACATTTACCAAAGAGTAACTGCGAGGTTAACCAATATGTCCCTGTTATGGATTGGGTTGTGTCCCCCAAAAAATGTGCATCAACTTGACTAGGCCATGATTCCCAGTATTGTGTGATTGTCTACCATTTTGTCACCTGATGTGATTTTCCTATGTGTTGTACATCCTACCTCTATGCTGTTAATGAGGCAGGATTAGAAGCAGTTATGTTAATGAGGCAGGACTCAATCTACAAGATTAGGTTGTATCTTGAGTCAATCTCTTTTGAGATATAAAAGAGAGAATCAAGCAGACAGACAAGACGACCTCATTACCACCAAGCAAGAAGAGCCAGGAGTATGTGCATCCTTTGGACCTGGGGTCCCTGCACTGAGAAGCTCCTAGACCAGGGGAAAATGGATGACAAAGATCTTCCTCCAGAGCCAACAGAGAGAGAAAGCCTTCCCCTGGAGCTGGCACCCTGAATTTGGACTTCTAGCCCCCTAGACTGTGAGAGAATAAACTTTGGCTTGTTAAAGTCATCCACTTGTGGTATTTCTGTTATAGCAGCACTAGGCAACTAAGACAGTCCCTCAGCTCAGGAAGCAACAGAATTGATCAAAACCCATGGCTTCCTGACATCAGAACCCTGCTCTGAATCATTACATCCATCTTGTGGTGCTCAACAAATATAGCTATTATCACTACCATCATTATCATCATCACCATCATCAAAGAGGAGTCTATGTGTGATTTTTCAGGCCTGACCGTAGGCAATTACAAAGGCTTTACCTGGCAGGCCTCCCAGGGTAAAGCTTCCCTCTCCACACCAGGCTTGGTGCACAACCAAGGCATTTCAGTCTCTGAAGGGAGTTGGGGTTAAGGACTCAGGTCTCCCTGGCCAGCTGTGCTCTTACACATATCTGCTTCCTAGCCCAGGTGCCTCCATATGGAGGTCTCTTTTCTGAGGGCCTTCAGCAGAGGCCTTCCTCAGGTGCCTCTGCCAAAGCTTCCTTATCAGGGGGAGAGGCATACGTTCCCGGCTGCGGTTAAACCACGCGATGCGCTGCCTTCTTGGTTCAGCTCCCATGCTGTAAATACGTGTCTTTTTCACAGTACACTTAGTGCTACGTTTTCACATTTTTGTGCTTTTTGTTGGTGATTTTGCTGTTTAAAATGGCCTCCAAGCATGTGTTGAAGTGCTGTCTAGTGCTGCTAAGCTGAAGAAGGATGTGCTGTGCCTTATGGAAAAAATACATGTTTAGATAAGCTTCATTCAGGTGTGAATTATAGTGCTGTTGGCGTGATTTCAATGTTAATAAATAAACAATATATATAAATAGGGTGGCTTCAAACTGAAATACACATAAAACAAGGTTATGTATTTATTGATCAGTTGATAAAAATGTTGTGACTAGAGGCCAAGGCTTCCAACAGGTTAGTTCCGGTTCAAACCTCTGCTAAGAACTTGCATTTCCATCCCAAATGTACGGAATCAGAATCCACAGTTTAACAATATCCTCAGGTGATTCTTATGTATAATAAATGTTGAGAACCACTGCTCTACTAGTGGTTCTCAGAATTGGTCCCTAACCAGCAGAATTAGCATCGCCTAGGCACTTGTTAGAAATTCAGATTCTCAGCAGGGGTTCAAACTGGAATGAACCAGTTCAAAACCCTGCTGGAGGCTCACAGGAACCTAACCCTGTATTTACTCTAGGAGCAATGGCTCAGTATTTGCTAATTAAGTGTTTGTGGCAACTTTACAGAACAGAACTACTGCAAATAACAGGAATTGACTGCGCATCTGTACTCAACACCATCAACTGTCCTCCCACCTCCAGGCCCTGCTATGGTGACCCCTGGAGTTGTCCATGCTCTGGATCCTTCCTAACACCTTCCTACCAACCCTCCCACAAACAAAACCCTTTGCTGTTGAGTAGATTCCAACACATGGCAACCCCATATGTTACAGAATAGAACTGCTCCATAACGTTTTTCTTGGCTGTAATCTTTATGGAAGCAGATAGCTAGGCCTTTCTCCCACAGCACTGCTGGGTGGGTTCGAACTACCAACTTTTAGGTTAGCAGTCAAGTGCAAACCATTTGTGCCACCAGGGACCTTCCCCAAACAGAAGTCAGTGCTAAAAGGAAGTAAGAGCTGGGCATGAGAGATAGAGGAGATGAACAATCCAGGGGCCAGATCCAGAGCGGGCAAAACCGCTTCAGAGAATCCCAAATAGATTGGTTTGGCTAAATTATGGAGAGAATGAACATGGGTGATAAGAAATAAGAGTAGAAAAGTTAGGTTAGGATGAGATCATGGAGGACCTGGGGTGCCAGGAAAAATGAGTTTAGCTTTTATTGAGCAAAAATATCAGAAGCCTTTTGTCATGGATTGAATTGTGTCCCCCCAAAATATCTGTCAACTTGGCTGGGCCATGATTCCAGTATTGTGTGATTGTCCAGCATTTTGTCATCTGATGTGATTTTCCCATGTGCTGTAAACCCTACTTTATAATGTTAATGAGGTGGAATTAGTGGCAGTTATGTTAAGGAGGCAGTACTCAATCTATAAGATTAGATTGTGTTTTAAGCCAATCTCTTCTGAGATACAAAAGAGAGAAGCGAGCAGAGAGACAGGGGGACCGCATACTACCAAGAAACAAGAGCCAGGAGAATAGAGTGTCCTTTGGACCTGAGGTTCCTGCACTGAGAAGCTCCTCGACCAGGGGAACATTGATGACAAGGACCTTCCTCCAGAGCCAACAGAGAAAGCCTTCCCCTGGAGCTGACACCCTGAATTTGGACTTCTGGCCTACTAGACTGCGAAAGAATAAACTTCTGTTTGTTGAAGCCATCGACTTGTGGTATTTCCGTTAAAGCAGCATTAGATAACTAAGACACCGCTGAAGGACTGAGGGAAAAGGATGCAGTCAAATGTGGGTCTCTCAAGGGCCCCTCTGGCTTTAACCTGAGGGAGGGATGGGACAGGGAGATCATGGAGGTGGGGAGGCTTTTGGACAGCCCAGGCAGGGGTGAGGGAGCAGCATGGAGAGGAGGGGACTGCCCAACCAATGAGCAAGCTGGGTGGGGGCAAAGGTTATCAACACCTGCTAACTCCCCTATACACAGACACTGACACACAGATGCCTCCTTCAGAGTATCAAAGGTGGGGCCCTTCTGTTTGGGTGAAGCTGGTGGGAGTGTGTCCGGAAGGATCCAGAGCATGGGCAGCTCCAGGGGACATCACAGCAGGGCCTGGGGGTTCCTTAACCTCTCTGAGCCTCAGTTTTCTCATCTGTAAAATATCTACGTTCAGGCTTGTGTGAGGATTAAAGTGAAATAATAATAGCCATAATAAGTTAATTGTATAAATGGCTACATATTCTTGCCCTCCTGTATCTTTGCCCTTGTTGTGTGACTTTGTAGCTCCTCTCATCAAGAAGTGGAGTCCATTTCTCCACTACTTGAATCTGGGTTGGTGACTTGCTTTGGCCAATGGGACGAGAGCAAACATGATGCAAAAATAGACTTGAAATGTGCTCGTGCACAGGGCCTTATGCTCTCACTCTCATGGAACCTAGCCGCCATGTGAACAAGCTCAGGCTAGCCTGCTGAATGATAAGAGACACGGCCCAGTTGCCCCCATCTCCCCAGTCAACAGCCAGCAAATTCCCAGGAAGCAGCGCCACCTAGCCGACCAGCGGGTGACTGCAGACCCACGAGTTAGCCCAGCCAAGACTAGCAGAAGTCCTGCCCAGCCGCAAACACCAAACTGAGAAATCATGAAAAAATAAATGGTTGTTCTTTTAAGCCACTATGTTTTGTGTGTTTTGTTACACAGCAAAATCTAGTAGATAGATTTATGCCTCTGCCCAAGATAAAGTAATGGGGATCAGATTTATCTTCCAGCCTAAAACAACCAAAATAACCATGCAAAACTCTGGACAATAGATGAGTAATGAAGGCTGGCAATCAGTGAGAGACAGCAAAATAATGATGTGAACTCTATGAGAGCCTTAGCTTACTGTCTAAACAGTCTCTAGGCTGCAGTGCAGGTAGAGGGAACCCAGATGGAGCTCAGGGGACACCGGAGTTGAGAAGACAGAGCTGAGAGTCCAGGAGGCCAGAGTTCTCAGGACAGAGCACTGAGAAGATAGAGCTGCACAGAGACAGAACCCCAGAGATCTGCACAGCGTCCCCTTGAGTATTCCGCAGAGTACTTATCTGTGCATGAGTATGAGGAAACTACCCAAGGCCAGGGAAAGAATCATCTAGAAGAATTAGATAACAATGTACAGCACTCACACAAAGCCAGGAATAGTGCCTGTTATCACCAGTCAGACTGTAAAAACTCATAATTCACGGGCATTGAGTAGAATACGCAGGAAGGTCATGGCTCAGTGGTGGGGAATAACCAGTCCTAGACAGGGCACTGTTACAGACCCTCCTAATAAATCAAGACCTGAAAGGATCAGACTGCATTCAAATAACTGCATCCCAGAAAATCTAACTGATATGATAACTAAAACTTATGGAGTGCTTACTGTCTTCTAGAAACTTTACATCTACCCAAACCAAACCAAACTTGTTGTCTTCAAGTCTACTCTGACTCATAGTGACCTTATAGGACAGAGTAGAACTTCCCCATAGGGTTTCCAAGGAGCAGCTGGTGAATTCCAACTGCCAACATTTTGGTTAGCAGCTGAGCTCTCAACCACTGTGCCACCAGGGCTAACTTTACATATATCTAAGGATTTGATATATATTACTATATTTATATTACTTTATTTGCAATAACCCTTTCAAATAGGCGCTATTATTGTCCCCATTGGACAGATGATAGAGGTTAAGATAATACATATAAAGTGCACTGCACATAGCATCTTCAATAAGCGTTATTTCCCTTGACTCCCCACTTGCTCCCTGCAACCACTAACAACGAAATTTTTCCGAAGTTACACATCCATTACGAAGAGATTATGGCTCAAAAAGCCAAAACCTTCAGCCTTCAGGAGGCAAGTGGTCTGTGGGATCCTGGAAAGAGTCCTGAACAGAGTTAGGAGTGCTGGTTCCAGTCCCGGCTCTGCTACTAACTAGCAGCCTGACCTGGAGCCAGTCTTCACCTCTCCAATCCTGATTCAGGCATCTGCAATGTGAGGGAAGGGCAGATCAGATCTCCTCAAAATCTTCCATTCTATAAGCCAAGAAGCCTCAGTCACCCTCAGGCTAAAACTCTGATGGTGGACGGCGGCGGAGCGGCATCTACACCCGCCTCCCCCCCATCCCCACCTTCCGTCCACTACTTCCCCACCCCCACACTCACCCCCGCTTCAGCAGGGGTTTTTAACATAAGCAAATTCTCTCTTCTCTCCGGCTCCAGTTCAGCATTACGCACCGACGCCAGGAGATGGCGCTGCTTCCCTGAGAGGATTCAACTACAGTACATTCATTCAATATTTAATGGCTGAGCACCTACTGTGTACAAAACGTTGTGCAGAGCAGAAAGCGAGTACAAAGGCGATTGCAGTTTCAATCTTCCTTTCCAGAACCTTAACACTCTAGTCACAAAAGACCAATGATAATATGATATTAGAATGGAATTGGGGCTTTGCTGAAGGAACCAACTAACTTCTCTCATAAATTGCCAGGCACTGTGCTAGCTGCTTTACACAAATCACCTCCTTCCTTGCCAGCCACCCTTGTTTTAAAAACCAAAGGCTCTAATACTGAGCGATGATGAAAGCACAAAATAGGTGTCTGGTAGATATTGATTTGATTTCCACTTCTCTATAGCCTTCATGTCACTGGGCACTTGATCGACGATCAGTAAGTTTGTGTTGATTGGTTGGTTGATTGATTGATTGAATTGTGACAGGAGATAGAGACTGACAGGCTAAGCTGGAGTGGCAGGACCCAAGAAAGCACTCCGTCCCAGACACTACAACTCCTAGGTGAAAAACGAGGCCCAGAGAGAGAGGAAGAAAAACTATGTGCCTGGCACAAAGCACGTGCTCCCTGAACATCGACTGAATTAATAAATAAAGTGCCCTTGCCTACGTCATCACTTAATAAAGGTGAAAGTCTTTATCCCCACTTTACAGATGATAAAACTGAGGCTGCCAGAAGGGACTTGGCCAAGCCCCAATATGACTTAGAAGCACAGTGTGACCTGCCACAAGGATAATAGTTTACATTTCTCTTGTCCTTGATAGTTTGTCAAGCACATTTTCATTTATGTTAATCCTTAGAGGAATCCTGAATAGTAAGTATTATTATCCTTACTTTACAGGAGAGGACACTGAGGCTTAGCAGGACTATCTGCCCAAGTGCACATAACTGCTAAGGGTCAGATCAGAAGAGGATGTCCAGAGCATCTGACTCTGCAGCTGTTCCCCTTCTCCAGTTTATTTTTAACTGGGGCATTCTTGGGGGTACATGAATTCACTAAATTAAGTTTTCATATCGTGTTTTCACTTGATAACTTTTCTTAATGGATTCTGGATGGCTACCTTAAAACTAAGAGCTGCCTCCCAATTTTAGTGTCCCTGTTAATGTTTACCTGTGGCTTAGGCTGCTTTAATTATTCAGAGCTAACAAGGGGAAAAAAAAAACTCAGCGGAGATAGACCTGATATCTAAATGATGAGCTCACACCATGTGAAGGCCAAATGACACCAAGATGCATTGTTTGAAGGGAAGAGTTGTAGGGGTTCAAACCAAGGAAAGTGAGGGCAGAAGTGAGTGATCCACTAGGCTTGCTCCAGTACAGAATGCCCAGGGCAGAAAAGCCATGCTGTGTCTGGTGGGCACTTGTTCCTGGTGGGGAGTGTGACTTAGATACAGAAAAGGGGGGGAGGACTACGTCAGTATTGTTCATTTGAATTTTACAGGTGTTATAACTTTGTATTTAATTTGTAAATTTGCTTTTGGTTTCATGGTCATATAAGAGCTATCAGCATACACGTATATCTAGTTTTATGCTTATACAAACCAACTCATAGCAACCCTACAGGACAGAGTAGAACTGCCCCATAAGGTTTCCAAGGAGCGGCTGGTGGATTCGAACTGCCAAACTTTCGGTTAGCAGCCATAGCTCTTAACCACTGTGACACCAGGGCTCCTAAGTAATATTATTACAAAATTAATTTGTCAACAGTAGACGTCCCTAGGAATTTTTTTTCCTCTTAAAAGGATTGTACACAGTCAGGTTTGAGAAACACTGACTATACTTCCCTCCAGAAGGGGCAGTAACCACAGACGTATTTTTCTCTGAATGGGAAGGAACCCTCTCTCCAGAAAACAGAGAAGGGGTCACTCCCAGGCCATGTGAAGGGCAGGAGAAAGGCTATCCCTTCTCTCACACCCAGACCTTCCCTGCAGGCATGGGTGGAGAGGGGCTGTTTGTTTCCAGGCTAAGAGGGGGTACCCTGCAGAAGATGGGCAACTCTCACTGGGTTTAATCAGGAAGGCAAAAGGATGGTGGACCTCAAAAATGAGGGTGGACATCACCCTTGAACTTTGCATCCTCTTCTGGGGAAAGGTTAGCACCTTTTCAGTTGTACACGAGATAACTGTATTGTGTTAGGTGGAAGTATGACTTTGTCACTGCCTTTATTCGGAGATTAAGTGCGATTTACGAAGATGTGCATGGATGCCAAGACGACAAGTGGCGCACAGTGACGGTCAGTTTTCTGTGTCAGTTTGGCTAGGCTGTTGTACCCAGTTATTCAATCAAATACTAATCTGGAGGTTTCTGTGAAGGCATTTTATAGATGTGATTAACATTTACAGTCTGTTGACTTCATGTAGAGGAAATTATCCTGAATGATAGGAGGAGAAAGAGGAGGAGGTGGAGGAGGCCTGATCCAATCAGGTGAAAGGCTTTAACAAAACAGAACCGAGGTTTCCCTGAAGAAGAAATCACACCTGTGGAAGGCAGTGTTGTCAACTCCTGCCCCAGAGCATCCAGTCAGCCTTCCTGACACCTGCCCTACAGATTTTGCATTTGCCAATCCAGCTCCCACAATAGTATAAACCAATTCCTTTCAATAAATCTATACCTATCTATACAATATCTATATTATATCTATCTGTCCATCCATCTATCCCACTGGTTCTGTTTCTCTGGTGGAACCCTGACTGATACACTGATACACCACCTGAGAAAATCTTGCATATCTTGAAAGTCAGGGCTTATTTTTGACACAAAAGGGACCACTCATCTGATGAAAAAAATTGGAAACAGATAGTGGTGATGATTGCACACATAGGGAACATAATTAATGTCACTGAATTAGACACATAAAAATGGTAGCAATGGCAAATAGTTTGTTTGATATAAAAAAGGAATGTAGTGAGATATACATATAAACCAAAACCAAACTCATTGCCGTCGAGTCTATTCCGACTCATAGCAACCCTATAGGACAGAGTAGAATTGCCCCACAGGGTTTCCAAGGAGGAGCTGGTGGATTCGAACTGTCAACCTTTTGGTTAGCAACTGAGCTCTTAACCACAGCACCACCAGGGCTCCATATACATATACAGATATATATATATATAATTAATTTACAAAAAGGGATTACCTATTATATTCACCAGGCATGGCCCCAAAACTTCTGGGCAAATCCCAAGAGTTCAAAAGATCATTCTGATGGAAGAGCCAAGCAGACAGGTAGGGCAGCACCACTAGAATAATGTTCTGTCTTTCATGTTTATTAAACTATTTGCAACACATTGGATTATCCAACCTTTAAAAAACATGCTTATGTCAACTGTCTCTGAAAGAAGACACAAAATCTACTAACGTTTCTAGGGAGAGAAATCCAGTAACTGGGGAAGAGGGGTGGGAGGGAGAATTTTCACTTTTTGAACCTCTGGAACATTGAAGCATGTGAATGAATCATCTAGATTAGGGGTTAGCAAACTATGACCCATGGGCCGTATCTGGCCTGTTGTCTAAGTTCTGTTAGTACACAGCTGTGTTCATTTGCGTCTTTCACAATGCAATGGCAGCATTGAGTTGCTGCAACAGAGACCATATGGCCCACAAAGCCTGAAATATTAACTGACTCTTTACAGAAGAAATTTGCCAACCTCAATCTAGATTAAAAAAATAGAAAAGTTAACATTAAAAAATAAAGATGCCCCGGAATTGAAAACATACATTCATACAAAAACTGGATACATATGTTCATAGAAGCATTATTCATAATAGCCAAAAAGCAAAAACGACCCAAATGTCCGTCAACTGATGAACAGATAAACAGAATGTGGTATATTCATGCCATGGAATATTATTTGGCCAGAAAAAGGAATGAAGTACTGATAAACGCTACAACACTTGAAAACACTGTTCTAAATGAAAGAAACCAGACACAAAAGACTACACATTATATGATCCCATTTATCTGAAATGTCTGGGATAGGCAAATCCAGAGAGACAGGAAGTACATGAATAGATCGTCAGGGGCGGGAGAAAGAGGAAATGGGAATTAACTGCAAATGGGCACAGTGTACCCCAGAATGCAGTAGGGGATTCAGCACCTAGTGATGAAGTAGTCCTCTCTGCCACATCAAACCAGAATCAGTCCCGGCCTGGGAGTCAGGAGAGCAGGTTCCTAGATCCCAGTTGTCCCAAACCATACATGTGACCTTGGTTAAGCCTCTTTCCCTGTCTGGTCCTTAACCTCCTCTTCTATAATATGGGTGCAGTTGGGCAGAGAAGGGGAAGAGTGTGTGAAGGGGTATTTTGGGGGCCTGATTTTCTGGAATCCTTTGTTCTTTCCTCAAACTTTATCGTCATTGACTCTAATAATTTTCTTCCCCTTCTGTTTCTTTCCTTCCCCTTCTTCATCATACCTTTCCAACTTCAAAGCACTTTCACATTCATGATGTCATTGGATCCTCATCCCTTCTTTAGGGAAGACAGGTATTATCCTCATTTTACAGTTGATGAAATTGAGGCTTACAGAGGTCAAGCAACTTGCTCAAGTTTACCCAGTGGATAAATGGTAGGGCTGGAGCTCAACCCCAGGTCTTCTGATTCTAGAACCCATGGTTCTGCTCACACCACCACACTGTCTTTGCATATCTGGCTTCTCTCTAGACATGTCCAGAGGCCTCACTGCAAACACGACACACCTTTGTTTGGACAAGAGGGTGGCGGCGAGGCACCAGTGACCTGGGGTTCTGCTGGTTCTCTTCACTCTTTTCTTAATAACCTCTCTGCATTGGCATAGCAGCAGCTTGTGGGTAGGAGTATGCATCCACATTGGTGTGGACACTAGACCCATATACACCACGAAGATATACATATAGGTATGCCTGACCTCTTTGGCAGGTAATAGATCGTTCCTTATTAAGCAGGGTGGTGAGGAAGCTGTGCTTTTAGTTCAGGGGGGGCTAAGACGTCAGAACTCCAGGAGTCTGCTCTCTCTTCTAAGTCTAGAAGATTCATTATGACCTCTCCCACGAGGCTCCGAGAAGGGGAAACTCCTCAACCCTTGGTAGAGGGGAAGAGCAGTGAGAAGAAAGGACAGGGAATTCTCTCCCCTTGCTCTTGCTAAACAGGAGTCCCAGGAGAAAGAACATCAGTAGGACCAGAAATCAACTCCTAAACTCAGAGCTGAGCCTAAATCTCAAGGAGTGTCAGTAAGACTGACAAACCCAGGTAAGCCCCTGTCACAGTGCCTGGGCTCTAGTAACGCTACATGGGCTTTGGCAAGTCACTCATCCAGATTCAGTCTGCTTATCCAAAAATGTGGCTAATGACTGCTGGGTCTAGCTAAGAGGGGTGCTTTGAGGTTTCCATGGCATAAACAAACTGAAAATGCTTTAAAAATAAAATGCACTTTATGAAAACACTCTCTTTCTTCCAAGCTAGCAAGCAAGGGAGGCTAAGGCCTGAACACACTTGGGGAGTTTCCCACTCTCACTCCTTTCTAGGCAGCGGGGAATACATAGGACTGTAGCAGCAAGTGGGAGTCAAACCAAAAGCAGAAGCCTCTTCAGCAAAGGCCAGGCTGTCCTGGGCAGAGAGGCTGTCCTGGGCAAAGAGGCTGCCCATGCTTGCTTGCTCTTTTTTTCTTTCATTTGACCAGTCAACACATAGCCTTTCCTACAGGGCAGGTGCTGTTCTGTGTGCTTGGAAGCAGTGAACAAAACAGAAAAGACCCCTGCTCTCAAGGAGCTTATATTCTAGTTGTTGGAAACCAACAATAAAAAAAAAAAAAAAAAGTGTTCACAGGTGCTATGCAGAATTATACCGGGTAAGGTTGATAGTGATGGGGAAAAGGTATTATTTCATACAGGATGTCAGAAAACCCCTCTAAATAGTAGGTGTTTGAGCAAAGACCTCAATGAAGTGAGGGGACAGCCACGCCTTAGGCCCAGGGTAGAGGAACACTAGAGTCTAAGAGACACAGCAACACAGGCAAGTCCTTCCAGGCTGGTTATTCTCACTTGTGCCCCCCTACCCCACTTCAATTAATTCCCCACCCTTCCTCTACAGACATCCTCTGGTGAGCCACGCCATCTGCTTTTTGGTTGGGTTCAGCCAAAGGAAAGCCCCAGAAGTTGGGAGAAGCAGATGAGGTGGCAACATTGATACTGCCCACTCACTCAGCCTGCCATGGTTCCAGCAGTGGCTGCATTCCTCTATCACCACATCTGCCTTCCACCGCCCATTCCTCATCTCATCCCAGTCAAGGGAGTCATCATGTATCCATCCCTCTTCATCTCCTGGCTCCTCCTCAGACCCACACGAGTCAAGCACTGCACAACTCCAGGGCAGAGAGGCCCAGTGGCCAGGGCATAGTCTTGGTTTTTCTGTAACCCATACCCTTACCTCTCCGCTCTTGGGCTCCACAGAGTAAAGGCCTGTCCTCCAGGAAGCCTTGCAGGATTAGTCTTCCAGATGAGCACTGTGCACCTACCTATGCAGGAGTGTGTTGTCCATGGATGCCACTTGAATTGCCTCTCCCATCAGGGCAAAAAGAGGGTAAGTTTGGGCCCCAGAGACACCCTTACAGATGAAATGTGGACTGTGGCCTCACTCTCCAGCCCCAAGGCTCCAGTTAAATCAAAATACACCAGGAAAGGCAGAAACGGAAATTGGAGTTCTAGACTCCTTTGTCTCATTCCCTCAGGAGCTCACTACCTCAGAAGGTAGTCTTCCCCCCAAATCCAGCCCTCCCACTTCCTGAGGGAACCCTACCTACCTACCTCCAATACGCAACAGCTCACTGTCTGATTCATTTCCTTGACAGCACATATCACTATTGGAAAAAGGCTTATCAATGTGTATGCATCTGCTCCACCTGCTAGAATGTGCATGCCATGGAAGCAGAAAATTTGCCTGTTTTCCTGTGTGACCAGCATCCTAGGCCCAAATACATAAAAGGAACTCAACAAATGCTTTTGAGTGAGCAAATGATTAACAGAAATGGGGACAAAGCACCTCTGCTCCCTAATACTTCCACAAAGATTGGGGCCACAAGCCCAGATGCCAATGGCTTAGGGTCAGGGGTAGGCAGATACCCTCAGAAGGGTCCCAGGTGTGTGTGGGGAAGGGCCAAGTGGGACAACCAGAATAACCCAGAGAAGTCAGAGAATCACTCAAGTGCCACCAGAAGAGGTTCCACCTTACTGAAGACCCCCAGCTTTTCCATCTGAGTGGCTATAACAGGACTTAGCTAACAGTTACAGTCTCAAGGCTCAGGGAAGCCTAGAAAGGGGAACAGGAGGGCTACTGGCCAAAGGTTCTAAAAAGCCAAGCTCCTCTAGGCCCAGGAAGGAACCTGGGAAGACAGCATCTAATACACCAAAGACCAAAATGTGGCTCATCTGGCTATCCTCACCAGGGGAGGGAAGACTGAGGAGTTCTCCCTCACTTAAGGGGCTCAAACCTATACCTTACAACTAAGTCCTGACTCAAGCCAATCAGTATCTCTCTGCTTTATTTTTTCAACCCCTATTCTACTCCACCATAGGTACCGTCCCCACCACCCACTGTGTGGCAGCACTGCCACCAGGCCAATCCCTATACCCTCAAAGAAACCCAGACAGCTCACAAGTGCATCAATCGACCTTTAATGTCCAAAAGAGGCGTGGATGCAGAGCGTAGGAGATGTGGTGGGGTCTCAGCCCCTGCTCCAGAAATGAGGGAGAGATGAACATAAACCAGACACTTCCAACTGGCCACAAAAGTCTGGGAGGGAAGGGGAAAACACAGATTTGGACATTCATAAAAAAATAAAATAAAACAAAATCTAAAACCAAGCACTCAATCTGCCACAGATAGTGCCCACTGAGGGGTTTGATACAGGGAACTCAGTCACCACCTCAGTCCCCACCCTCCCCCACTTCCTGGCTTCGAAAAGAAAGCTCGGCGCACACTAAGGGCTTGGGGGAGGGGGCGTTCTCCCGCTCTCCACCAGCCCCAAAGATGGACTTGAAAAAAAATGACCTGGATCCCCTATCCCCCCCTCGTGTCAACCCTACACATGAGAGTTTTTAATGTGATTCATGAGAATCAGCAACTGACCCCCCACCCCAGCCCTGTTTCATCAACAGACAAGATTTCCCCAGAATTCTCCCTGGAATCTCCTCCCACTCGTGGCCCTGCTCCACTCCAGATACCTGGCTTCATCCCTGCAAGACTGACCTCCTGCACAGTTCCCCCAAAGACCCTCTCAGGCCCTTTATCACTTCTATGCTTACCTCCCACCAGAGACTGTAACCACCCCCAGTCACTTTCCCCCTCCACTGAGACCCGCTCCAACACAGATGGCAGCACAGCCATCTCTTCCCAGGTTGTACTCCTAAAGCCTTCACAAGGAGCAGACGGCCATAGGGCAAACAGAGGATCTGGGCCAGGTGGCTGGGGGGGCGGGGGGGTGACACCTGTCTTCACCCCCAGAACAGACACCTCCAGAGGTTTTTAACAAAGGCCCACTTAGAACTGTTTCCCCTACCTACCCATAACACCCTAGAGATTCCATACTATCCTGCCCCTCCCTCCCCTCTACCCTCATCCAAAACACACAAACACACAACACACATGGAGGAGAATCAAGGGAGACATTGATTTGGTTTGATTGCTAAGACCTAACTAAGGAACTACAGTCACCAGAAATTCCCTTGCCAGCCAGTAACAGGGGCTGCTCTGAGAGAACTCCAGAGGAATGAGAAAACCGAGAGCTAAGCAGGGAGCAGACACGAGGGGAGAAGAGAGAATGTAAAGAAAAAAATCAAGCAAATCCTACCCCCAACATCCTCCTAGCATGAGCACTGGCAGGAAGAATAAAAGATAACCCACAAAGACAGAGCCCTTACTTAGAAAACTCTTGACAAAAGACAGCAAGACGAGTCTGCTCCCCACTCCCACACACCACAGACAAACACGTCTCAGGGCCCCTTAAAGAATCCACCCCCCACCCCACCCCTGCTCCAAGTCGTAGAATCACAGTTCAGTGGAATATTCTCCCTGGTACTAGAGCAATCCCCCCACCCTCCTTCCTATCCTTCTCTCCTTGCCAACCCTAACACTGTCCCCCCACAGCCTCCTTGGCCTCCCAAAGCAGCATCCACCACCAGGAAGAGGCAGCTGCACAGTTTTAGTTCCACCTCCAGAGACTTATTTCTCTTCCTTAGCCCTCCTAGTCTTAGGGGCTTTGTTGAGGGATTTTCATTTTGTATAGGGAAAGAAAGAGAAAAGGGAGGGATAGGGAGAGATTTCCTAGTGCAATACAACCAAAAAAAAAAAAATTAAAGTCTCGAAAATTAAACATAAAGCAGCCTTCTTCCCCAGGCAACTAAACAGAAAGAAGTTTGGTTTTGTTTACTGCGACATACACATGAAATCGAGTATACAGTCCATGCAGTAGCACAGCCATTGGAGAGGACATCCTGGTGCTGGCCCCCAGTGCAAAACAGTCCCAGCAACGCCGCCCGCCTGCCATCGCTGCCGCCGCCGCCACTGATGCCTTCGCCGCGGCCACCTAGCCTGACTTGAAGAGGAGGATTGCAACTTGACCCAAGTAAAAATAGATGAAGTGCTTTGTCTCGTGTGTGACGTAGCTGCCAAAATTTCGGCCCACGATACAATGCCAGGTAGGGTTATATTTCTTGTCAAATTCCTAAAAGAAGAATGAAAGGGGGAGAAGAAAGTGATTAGGGCAGCTGGAGGATAAGAAATCAGAAGAGGAGTCTCTCCCTACAAGTCCAGCACTAATACCCATTTAGTTGTTATCACCCCCACACCACCCCCAGCCCATGGCCTCAGCTCCCTGAACCTCAGGAGCTCAAGTTCTAAGGCCAGCTAGGACACTCCTTCCCTCATTAATAATGTAACACCACAAAGGCTCCATTATTTCTCTCCACTGAGCCTCTAGCACTTTATACCCCATCGTCTCTCCTCCCTCTCACTACCCCACCACCACTCACCCCCTCCCCCCACTAGCAGAATCAGAGAGGCAGTGGAATAAAAGATCACTCCAACACCACACAGTACAAGTACAGAGAGCAAGCCTCCCTCACCCACTGTGTCCCCCGTCCCCATTACTAAACCAAAAACCAGGACACTAAGGAAATGAGGAACAAACATCAAGAGTACCGGGAAGAAATTCTGTGTAAGTCAATGTTAAAGGCAGTTCCATGCACCAGGCACTGTGTGGGCTGTAAGCTCCAAAACAAGGACTTTAGTCATGAGATCAAGACAATCTCCTCATTTCTCTCAGGGGCAGGAGTTCAGCATCAAAACCACCCAGGAATCCTGGAGACGTAACCAGACAGGCAGTTCTCTGCCACTTGTGGATGCAGCAGGAAACAAATGGCTCAGTTCTAGATGTATCCTGCCATAGCCATACAAGGGCAACAGCCTATGCCACCCGTCATAGGCCACCAATGCTGCCAACCCTGGGGCTTAACACACAACTTGCCAGTCTCCTCAGAGTCCCCATACTACAACTCCAAGTAGCAGAAGACAGTGGAAATGGCACGGGCCATCAAACCTAGCTTCAGTCCTGGCTCAAGACTCTGTAACAAAGGCGACAAAACCAACCAACCCTTTGCTGTCGAGTCAATTCCAACTCATAGCGACCCTATAGGACAGAGTAGAACTGCCCCATAGGGTTTCCAAGGAGCAGTTGGTGGATTCGAACTGCTGACCTTTTGATTAGCAACCGAGCTCTTAACCACTGCACCACTAGGGCTCTTAACACAGGAGAACAATAGTCAGTTCCCTAGGTCTCATTTTCCCCATGAGCAAAACGAGATGGCTGGTCCAGATAACCTAAGGGTTCTCTCTCTGACAGCCCATGTTTCTGGATTCTCTCCCTGGGTAGGACAGGAAGGCCATCACTCAGCAGGGAGCCGGCACCCCTAGCAGCTTCACTTTGGCTCTGCACTCACAAGGTCTCCCAGAACTCCAGAGTCTCCTCTTCTCATTCCATCCATCTGGGTAGGAAAGCAGAGTTCTGTAAAACCCAAGGAGACCCTACCACTTCTATGGACCCCAGTGCTACCATCTCATACACCCTGAGAATGTCAAGACTATGCCCCCAGTGGGCATGGGTCCTGGCTTGGAATCACGTCGCCTAGGTACCACTTTCTACTTCTAAGCTCAGCTGCTTCCTCACTGTGTTAACCATATCCATTCACTCAGGAATTTTTCAGGAACCAAACCCATCACCTCAAAATTGCTCATCTATTAAAAAAAAAAAAAAAGATTATTTATTCAAGCCCATCTTTTTCTTAAAAATGTAGAAAGGAAGGGATGATGCAATACCCGTGAATACTTCTTAAGACAAGGACCGAAAACCCCCTACATGATGAGGGTTATTATAGGGATATCCCACTTTAAATGATACAATTCCCTTAAAATTTGCATATGATCTTATCTGTCCAAATATCCTTGATCTTCATTTTGGATAGTTCTGAACTGAGCCATTTATATTTTATCCTGAAGTTTTTCTGCAGTCTTATCTTTCTCTGATGCCTTATAGTCACATAATTATCTGTGAACACACATACACACACCAACAGAGGTCCTCCAAAGAACTCCTAAGGTGAATGCTTTGGCAAAATAAGAACCACCCCCTAATCTGTCTGCTTTGCAAGTTCCTTGGGTTTTGTCTGCATGGGATAGATCTGCTTTGCTATGTCCCCAGCTCCAGCCCTCCCTGGAGCACATCTCAGCCGTCCACCCTCAACCCTGGCCACTACCCAAAGCTCTCCCAGCGCACCTTCTTGATATAGGCAGCAATGTCCTTCTCTATGTTGTACTTCTCCATGGCCTGTGTGGCACAGTCAACAGCATCCTGTTGCATGTCCTCAGACATGTCTGCATTCTTAATCACTGCCTTCCGGTCAGACATCGTGACACTGCAGAAGGAGCAGAGAGGTGAGGCTGATGGTCCATGGTCTGGACAATAAAAGCCATCTCCTAGGTGTGGGGCCTCAGTGGGAGAGGGGAGCGCAGGAGGCGAGGGTAACAGAAAACACAGACATGAGGCACCAGGAGAGGGAGTTCCTAAGCTTTTACCAGAGACATCGTCCCCCCTTCTGGGAAATTCAGGGCAAATAGTAAAAAAGACATAATTAGTTTTTATCATCTGTAAAATGATAAAACGTTCTTCCAGCTCTAAGCTTATTTATTTCCAATATTCTGAACAGCACTGATAGCCAACATAATATATCACCTACTAGCTGTTGTCCTTGGGCAAGTTACTTAACCTTCTTTGTGCTTCCATGTTATCTGTAAAATGGGGATCACAGGATTGTCCGGAGGATAAACCAGGTGGCATAACACCTTAACACAATAAGCCCTTGATTAAATGGCCATTAAGACATTACTGGTATCACAGTGGAAAGATGAACTCCTACAGGAGTTGAAGGAAAGTGAATAGGAAGATTAATTCCTATAGGAATCAGTAGGCCTGAGTTCTGGTTCTGACTTGAACTCTGTGGTCTTCGACAAATCACTAGCCTTTCTGCATTTGATTATTTCCATTTTAGCAATGAAAATAGCTCTTTATCTATTGGGGTTGTTATAAGGATTAACTAAGGTTATGTGATAGCATCTGTAAATAAGGACCTGTATATACAGGGGTCATCAAACTATGTTCCATTGGCTAGATTCAGCCCACCACCTGTTTTTGTAAATAAAGTTTTAAAGGAACAAGCCACGCTCGTTCATTTACATATTGACTATGGTTACTTTCACCCTACAATGGCAGAGTTGAGGAGTTGCAACAGAGGCTGTATGGCCTATAAACACTAAAAATACTATCTGGACCTTTAGAAAAAAAGGTTGCCAAACCCTGTTCTATACAAACAAAAAGGGGCAGGGTAGATTCCAGGCCACCAATGCCCAGTGGTAGCAGAAATGACAGTAATTATGCCTTCTCTTAAGTACCCAGGACAGAGATGCCCCTTAGCAATGGACAGGCTGAGAAGGCAGCCTCAAATCTGGGCAGTCACACATGCCATCACATCTCCGTCCCATCCTTTTCTCTGTTTCCCCCATCTCTTCACTACATTTATTCTTTAAAGCTCCATCTAATTTTTAAAGCCCTAGATTTTGGACCCAGCTCCAACACTAATTTGTCATTTCCCTGGATCTTTGTTTCCTCCTGTAAAATTTATTTGTTCACTCAAAGATCACTGACCTACTAAGTGACACGAAGGCATTATAATATCTTACTTTCCTCACAGAAATGCTGAAGCATTCTTTCCGCTAAACAAAAACATAGGATTGGGAAAAACATGGCATTAGAGGTTAAAACAAAAAATGGTGCCAAAGAAAAGTGAAGAGTTGTTGGTTTGTTTTTTTTTTTTAACAGCCATGTTTCATATCTCTATTATCTGGACCATGGCATTTATGCTATGGCAACCAGAATTTTGAGGCAGACCCCGCATGGTCCCTTCCTGGGATGAGAGGAATCCCAAGACAGTTGGCTGGGATCTGCCTGGTAGTCTATAGCATGCAACGTGCTTTGCAGAAGAACGTTTATGAGCTGTAAAATCCTGCCCTCTGTCCTTGATCACAGCCCCATCACACAGAGCAGCAACCCTCAAAGTGCCACTCTGTGGCCCAACCCAGTGAACAAAAGATGGTCTCATCCTAGCCCTATCTAAGACGAGGAGACTGCCTACTCAAAGAGAGATCCCTGGTATTGTTCCAGGCCACTTTGATCTCTGAGTTCACACTAGCCTGTGTGCTGCATGAGCTGGAAGGAAAGCAAAACTCACAACTACACCTTCAACCTTGACCAAATGCAAAGAACGCACACATGACAGCCACCAGTCAGGCAGCCCTTGACTGTATCCATGGTACCTTCGCTGGCACTGTCAAACTAAGCAGGGCCAGCCCACTTCAGTAGAGGCTGCCCGAGCCGAAGGGTTAGTGACCAGAACCCCTTGCCATCATGCTAGGAAGAGGGGCCCTCTGACACACCCAAGCGGAAAAGTCAGAGCCTCAAGAGGAGGCTATGAGCACCACCTGGTGCTGAGGAAAGGTGAGGAGAACCCCGTTCAAGGCCTGCCTAGGTAAATGACCTTGGGCAAGTCAACACCTTCATTTTTAAAAACAATGGTTTAAATGAGATCAATGGGCAACCTCAGTGGGTTGGAGAAAAGCTCTAACAGAAGCACAGGGATAATGTTCTGATATTACAAGGCTCTTTATATGTGAAGCAAGCTAGTGTCACCTGGTGGCCTATTCGAGGTTACCACTCAGAAGGGGGCACTGTTTACAAACCCAGGGGTGGGGGTGGGGTCTGGTTACAGACAACGAAGTGAAAGTATGAATTTGGCACGGTTTCCCCAGTAAGCTCACCTGCTCCACAACCTCATTCCCAAAGTCCAAAGGGGCAACTTTGTCATAGTACTTAAAAGCCACCTTACTCTCCAGGAGAGAGCCTGCAGTTACATAATGTTCGTCTTGTGACTACAATGCCACGATTCTTCACCCCTGGCCCCCCAGGCATCCGAGAGAGGCGAGGCCCAGCCCTCGCCACCCCTGTCCAAGGTGCCGGCGAGAAAAGGATAAGGAGGTGCCCAGCCTAGTCCCTCCCTTCTGTGAGAAAAGAAAGGGATCTGAACCTCTAGACGGAAGGATGGCAGAGGGCCCCAGGCTAGCCGCCTCAATCACGAGCCATGTGCTCCTTTGAAAAGCAACAAGGGCGCCCCAGGACAGCTCCCCTATTTTCGAGAAGAAAGGCTAAGCCTCTGGTGAGAAGGACTGCCTTCCTCCCCCCCCCCCCGCCCACCAACACACACACAAACGCCTCTATCTTCCCCTTCAGATCTCCAAGGGGGCCAAGTTCCCTCCCCCACGCCCACCCTCCCGAGCGCTGCGGTCCGAAGGCCATCACCTGGGGAATGAGAGCATCCCGCTCCCCACCTCCATCCTCGCCGCCCAGCCAGGTCCGCAGCTCCGGCCGGTCAGCCACCCTCCCCCACCCGGCCTGGAGCAGCGCCGGAGTGACTGGGCGTCCTCGCCGCAGGAAGGACGCCCCAGAGGGTGGCGGCGGCAGGAGGAGCCGCGTCACGCCCGAGCCCTCTCCACCGCCTCTCCCTCGGCCCCAAACACCAGAAGCCTCCACGCAGCGCAGAGCGACTCCCGGGGGGGACAGGGAGCGGCACCTCCGCAGGCCCAGGCCTCCAGCCGCGCCACGAGGGTAGCGAGAGCAGAGGTGGCGCAACCCAGGCTGCGCTGGGCGGAAGGGGCGCCGCGCTGCGCTGCTTGGGCCGTAGACGCAGAGGGCAACGGGGCCAGCGCTGCTCCGGGCCTCGGGCCCCGGCTGGGCCGGGCGTAGGGGAGGGAGGCCGCCGGGGCGCTGCGGGTAAGCCCTGGGCGCGTGGGGCCGCACGCGACAGGAGGGACCGCCGCACTGAGGACGCCCCCGCCAACCGTTCACCTTCAAGGAGGCGAGTCCACACAGGGCCCCGGGGGAGCAGCGATGGCCTCAGGCAGAGCGTGGGCAGGGGCGGTGTCCCCTGGGCTCCTCCTGCAGCAGCAGCCGCCGCCGCGGTCTTCGGCTCCCGCAGGCCCGGGCAGCGCGC
>NW_004443990.1:5128626-5136670 GCF_000243295.1 Trichechus manatus latirostris
CCAATCACGCATCAGCATCGCCGGCCGGACGACCAATCAGGATCTTGAACAAGAGTCCCAGTCGCAGGCCAAGGCTTCCCAGGGGAGGGAGGCTTGAGCCGACGCGCCCCGGCCCCGCCCCCGCCCCCCCCCCCCCCGCCGCGCGCGCCGCCGCCCGCGTTCGCCATTGGCTGCGTCAGCCAGGCCCCGCACTGCGGGCTTCTCCCCGCGCCGCTCTCGCCCCACATCTTGTTTCCTCCCACAATGCCTCGGGGCCGAGGGGGAGGCGGGGGAGGGAGAGGTGGCCTTAAGAAGAGAAAAAAGAAGAATGCAGACCCTTCAACCCGGGGCTGGAGAGTCCAGGCCTAAAAAGGAATAAAGAGGCCAGGCCCAGGGAGAGGGAAAGAGGGAGGAGCGTGGAGACCCCAATCCTAAAGAATAAAAAGGGAGATGGAGATTTTAGACCCAGGGTGCAGATGGGGAAGTGATGGAGGGCGATCCCAACCTCAGAGAAAGGAAGGGGAAGGGGGTGAAGTCACCAGCTTCAAGAAGACAGAAGGAGAGGGAGAGTCAGCTCTATGGAGAGAGAAAGGCATAAGCAGCCCGGGGGCTCCCCTTCTCTCACTTCTGGGAAGGGTGTTCCCTACCCTGTCCAGCTCAGCCTTTGTTCCCAAGCCTGAAGGCCCAGGACTTAAACTCCTAGGTGGGGCCCCAGCTTGTATTTCTCTTCAAAAGCGACGAAGGCAAACCCTAAGCAAAATGGTGAGGGAACGGTTTGTCTTTAGCACACAGGCCTCCGCTGTCCTTGGGCGGTATAGATGAGAGTAAGCCATTTCCGGTCAGTCTGTGCTAGCCCGGGGCCTGAGCTTCTGCCCTTACCTGTCAGATTGCAGGGGGAGTGAATAAACCCTCTAGAGGCATGTCAGAGCTATGAGGAGCAAAAAATCAACCCCACTCATATCCCTCACTTTATTAAGGAGGGAACTGAGGTATAGAGAGGGAAAAGCCCTTGCCACATCACCACAGTTTAGCCTAGGCTGGGCTTCTAGGCTCAAAGTGATGCTTTCAGGCAGCAGCAACTCTGGTGGCTGAGGAGACTCTGGGAATGTGTGTGTGTGAATGTGTGTCACTGTGACTCTGCCTGTCCCCCTCCACCCCACCCATCCAAGGAAAGAACAGGAATTGTCTGTTTTTTCTTCCGGGGCTGTTTCACACAAGAAGCGTCTACCTAAAAGGATGGTGAGAGTCCTTATTGGAAGCCAAGTATTTTGGCCACTGAGTGGGGATTGAGAAACTGGCAGGGATTCCCACCTTTCTTCTTCTATCGCCCAAGCCGTGGTCAGACTTACTCTGGCCCTGGCATGCTCTGATTAGGGGCGTCATAAGCTAGTGCTCATTATGTGTCGGGGAACCCTGGAAAGTCATCCCCTCCCTGATCCTACTTTCCAAAACTCGGTCATCTCCCAACTACAATCCGGAGGATTTCAGAGAAACAGGGAAGGCCTGGGGTATCTGCTCACACCAAAAGGTATTCTGAAGTCAGCCTCTGTGAATGAATAGGGGGTGCAGTACACGGGGGGAGGGAAGGGGAGAGAAGAGGAAGGATGGTTTACCCACCTAGTGTTTGTGGAGACCTAGTCTTCTGAACTTCTGGGAAAGGGGAGGCCAATACCCTGTTTCTCCAATGATCATCAGCTTCCAGCCCCTTCCTCAGGACCTGAAGGTCAGAACTGCCATGTATGCTTGTACAGGTTGTTCACTGCACAAGACCATCCAAACGAGGCAAGTTGGGGCTAAAACATAGCCTGCACTCTGCTTGCCAAGCTGTGTGCCCTGGTCCAGGCAGTGTCCACCCAGAGGATATGTGCCCTTTATGAATGTTCGCAAAGGTGACTATGAGCTAGAGATGGCTTTTCAAAGGCCGTGTTGCCAGGGCATTAATCCTCCCTTTGCCTGGTCTCTTTCCCTGGAGTGTAGTAGGGCGAAAGCCCTGTGATTTCCAGTCCTAGGCTGTAGTGAGATGGGGGTGGGGGCACAGAAAACTTCAACTAACGGAGTCAGAGCCAAGACTTTTAAGAAATGTGGGTAACACTGTGTGTGACGTGTGTGTGTGTGTGTGTGTGTGTGTGTGCAGATGTGTGTGTGTGGCAGGAACTTGTTAACAATAGAATGGTTTATAGATAATAACGTTTATGTTGCCCTCTCTCTGTGCCAGCCTCTAGTCTAAGTGTTTTAAATCCATTATTATATTCAATCCCAGGAACAATCTTATGAAGTGAGTCTATTACTGTCCCATTATACAGATATAGGAGCCCTGGTGGTGCAGTGGTTAAGAGTTTGGCTGCTAACCAAAAGCTGGCAATTTGAATCCACCAGCTGCTTCCTGGAAGCCCTGTGGGGCAGTTCAACCCTGTCCTATAGGGTCGCTAAGAGTTGGAAACAGCTCGACGGCAACGGGTTTGGTTTGGTTTATACAGTTATGAGCGCTGGTGGCACAATGGTTAAGAGTTCAGGCTGCTAACCAAAAGGTCGAAGGTTCAAGTCCACCAGCCACTCCTTGGAAACCCTATGGGGCAGTTCTACTCTGTGCTATAGGGTCACTATGAGTTGGAGTCGACTCCACGGCAACAGGTTTGGTTTTTTACACAGATGAGGAAACTAAGGTTTAGAGAAGTTCAGTAACTTGCCCCAAATTACCCCACTTGTTGGTGGTAGGACTCAACCCCAGACTGTTTCCAGTGCCTCCCCTCTTAGCCATTACACTACACTGCCTCCTAACAGAGACAAGAGAAAAAAAAAGTATAAACCAGGCTTTTAGCTCTCTCTCGAAGTTATACCAGCATTTCCTAAACTTGTCTGACTCCAAGTCCCTTTTTTATTCAAACATTTATTAACATCTTCAGGAACTATTTCACAGGACATAGTTCGGAAAACTTGTGCTATACGAATTACTACTATTTACGTAAAATGCTTACTGTTTAGGTTAATTACTATGCAACATAGTAACTTATAATTAATATGTCAGCATAACTTGGTGGACATTTGTATTTGATACTGCTACACTGTTCGTGATTGCCTAGTTTTCTGTTGCCCAGGTAGCAGAGGATGTCTTCTGGTTTAAAAATCACAGGGACTGTTTCTGGGTTTTGTCTCTTTTGTGGACCTTTTACCCTCTGGCTACTTCTTTAACAGGGCACTGTGCTTCCGTCACTGGTTGGTCATGGTTTCACCATGACTTGGGCCCTGATGATCCTCTAATTATATTTCTGGCCCAGACCTCCCAATTTTGGGAGGTCTCTTTAGCCTCATCACACACAAACACATATAAAGCCTGGTGGTTAAGAGCACTGGCCCTGGAGTCAGGATGCCTGGTTTCTAACCCCTCTCTACCACTCTACCAGCTGTGTAGGTCTGGCCAAGCTATTCAACATTGTAAAGTTTCATCTTCCTTATCTATAAGTTGGGCATAATAATAATACCTACTTCATAAAGTCCTGAGAAAATGCATGAAAAACTCTTGCAACAGTGCCTGGTTCATGTAAGTAATTCGTTAGTGTTGGCCATCATCAGCATCTCCCTCCCAGACTTGTTTCCTTTCTCTGTATTTCTTATCTCAGTTCATGGCACCATTATCCACCCAGGCACCAAGCCAGAAACACAGGAGCCCCTTGGATGTGTGCCTCTCTCTTCTGTCTCTATTGCCCACCTCCTGGCTATTTCTCCAGCCCATGCCCTCCATTCTCCTTATGGATACCTTGCGTCAGGCACTCATCATCTCTTCCATTTGGTTCCCTGCTTCCAATCTTGGCTCCGCCCCTCCAAATGCACACGGCAGAGATCTACCTAACGTGCAGATCTCCCCAGGCACTTCCCTCTTCCCTGCTTCAGAATAAAGACCATGCTCTTAACATCATTTACCCTTCCCCCATACACACCTGCCTCTCTGCCTCATCTCCCCACTCACACTTCCCATCTTGCTCTTTATGCTCTAGTAACACTGTCAACTGCTTGCCCTTTTCCCCCACATCCAGCTTCCACACTTTGTTCATGTGGTTCTCTTGCCTGTGAGGGTGATCCCTTTCTTTCCTGGCTAACTCCTTTGCTTTGGTGTTCTCTCCTCTAGGAAACATTCCCTGAATCCCAGGTGGGTGCATAACTTCTTTTGTGCTTCTGTTACATCCTAGGCTTATCACTGACCACATCCTATCAAGCATGTCTGTCTTATGTTTGTCTGTGGTTCCTCGCAGACAGGAAACGTATCTTATTTATATGTGGGCCACAGATCCTAACACAGTTTGGGGGACATGAGAAGTTCTCTGTAAGCATTGGTTGAATTGATCATGCCCATTCATAGCTGAAAAACACAGCTTAGAAGAACTTCACTCCTTCTCTTCCTCCACCCAAGCATGAGCTCCTAAAGAACAGGGTCCAAGATCCCTTCTCTTTTCCAGAACCAGCAACACATGCTGTTTACTCTGGTTCTTTCTGCTTGGAGCAAGTTGCCAGGCTAAGGTAAATCATTGTCAGCCCTGGGGAAAGTTCAGGCCTGACTTCTGAATTGATTTCGTCCTCACACTCCTTGCTAGGTTTTCCACTGACATCCCTTACACCTTACAGGTAAAGATAAGCAAGGACTCTCCAACCCCAGCTGACTGGGTCACCCAGAGGAAAGAGACCATGGAGGTGACAGAGGTCATTTCACCAAGCCCTTTATCTGTTGACCTTCAAGGATTCCAGGAGATTGAAGAAGGATAGGAAACACACACACTGACACTCTCATTGCAGTGAAAACCCTGGTGCCAGTCCCCACTGCAAAGTCCTCAAGGGGGTAGCTAAGGAAGAAAGCAGCATGCGTAGAGCTATTGGTGTCTTCCCCAATTCCATTGCTGATTTCCTGAGTGGCTTTGCAAGACATACTCTCCTAGGTAACCACTTAACCAAGCCCTGAATATTGCCCCTCCTCCTCCTCAAGCTCCCTGAAACCTGGAGGGCCAGCCAATGTCAACAATGTGATTATGAGGTAGTCAGATGAGCACTGGACTGGGAGTCAGAGAAGAAATCCTAATCCCAGTTTGGCTGCTATGTGTGTGCCATTAGCCAAATCATTCCACTACTCAGAATCTCCATTTCCTCATTCGAATCATCTGTAAGTTCCTTGTCAGCCCCAAAGTCTACAATTCTGACTTCAATACCCCATCACAAAGTGTACCTTCCCTGTGTGGGTCAGAGAAATTTCTCAGGCTGAGAGCCTCTATCTCTAGCCAAGATCAAATGCCCCCTTTTTCTGATCCTTCTGTCTGATCCACTCAGAATTCAGAGAGCATGTCTCAACCCTCCTACTACCCACCAACTGAGTTCATTGAAAGGTAGGATATCATTTTGGCCAACTTACAAACAACTAACAAAGTGCTTTGACATAGCTGAGATTCAGTGAATGTTTAGAGCTTCAATTAAAATATTAAAGTAAATGGTCACCACTCAGGCAACTCAGTTGCATTTTTCTTGAGTCACCCACCCTCTCTCAATTCAAATTCCCAAAGAAGGGTATCTGATTGGATTAATTGGGTCGAATGTCTACCTCTTGACTACTGATGGGGAGGGCATCCTGATTGACAGAACTTCTGAGATTGATTGAGGGAGGAATAGCTGACAGAAGGAAAATTGACATGCTGTTACAAGAAGCAGGAAAACAGGGGCCGGGCAGGCAGAAACCTCTGATGTCTACTTTCTTGAAGAGGCTCAAGAGGAGGGCAAGATCATTTGTGCGGGAAATCCTTGTGCACAGTGTCATAAAAACTGACAATATGCCCTCCCGCCTTCACTTCCTTAGAGTGAGGTGGGGAATGGTGGGGGGAGGGCTAAAGAAAGAGGTCTGCACAACTTTGTTTTCTTTTTTTTTGTCTTCGTTTTTAAGGATAATTTTGGAGGAAAATTTTGCCTATGCCAGGCGTATTGAGATATATTCAAGATGGCAAAAAACTGGGTTTTGGATCTTTGCATTATGAAAATGGAGGCCCGCCTTACATTTTGGTATGATAAGATCTCTCTCTTTCTCTCTCTCTATATATATATGTGTGTGTATGTGTGTGTGTGTATCAGTTTTTTTGAGATATAATTCACATAGCATAAAATTCACCTTTTTAAAGTATACAATTCAGTGGTTTTTAGTATATTCAGAGTTGTACAACCATCACCACTATCTAATTCCAGAACATTTTCATCACCTCAAAAAGAAACCCTATACCAATTTGCAGTCATTCCTCATTTCACCCACCCACTAGCTCTAGGCAGCCACTTTCTGTCTCTCTAGATTTGCCTATTCTGGATATTTCACATAAATGGAATCATGCAATATATGGTCTTTTCTGACTTACTTGTTTCGCTTAGCATAATGTTTTCAAGGTTTACCCATGTTGTGTTTATCAGTACTTCATTTTTTTTACTGCCAGATAAAATTACATTGTATGAGTACACCACATTTTGTTATACATTTATCAGTGGATAGACATTGAGTTGTTTCCATTTTGGGGCTATGATGGCAATGCTGCTATGAGCAATTTGTATACAAGGTTTTGTGTGGACGTATCTTTCATTTTTTCTGGGTATATAGCTAAGAGTAGAATTGCTGGGTCATATAGTAACTCTATGTTTAAACTCTTGAGAACTGCCAGACTGTTTTCCAAAGTGGCTGCACTGTTTTACATTACCATCAGCAGCATATAAGTACACCCATTCCATCACATCCTTGCCAACATTTGTTGTCCGTCTTATTGGTTATAGTCATCCTAGTGGGTGTGAAGTGGTATCTCATTGTGGTTTTGATGTGCATTTCCCTGATGCCTAATAATGTTGAGCATCTTTTCATGTGCTTATTGTCCTTTGATATCTTCTTTGGAGAATTGCCTATTCAGATCCTTTTCCCATTTTTACATTGGGTTGTCTTTTATTATTGAGTTGTAAGAGTTCTTTATATGTTCTAGATACAAGTCCCTTATCAAAGATATGATGTGCAAATATTTTCTCCCATTCAGTGGGTTGTCTTTTTACTTTCTTGATATTGTCCTCGGAAGCACAAAATTTTAAACATTTTTTATGAAGTCCAATTTATATATGTTTGCTTTTGTAACTTGTTGTCCTAGATTGAATTGTGCTCCCCCAAAACATGTGTCAAAGTCATTAGGCCATGATTCCCAGTGTTGTGTGGTTGTCCTTCATTTTGTCATTGTAATTTTATGTTACAGAGGATTAGGGTAGGATTGTAACACCACCCTTAACCAGGTCACATCCCTGATCCAATGTGAAGGGAGTTTCCCTCAGGTGTGGCCTGCACCACCTTTTATCTTACAAGAGATAAAAGGAAACAGAAGTGAGCAGAGAGTTGGGGACCTCATACTACCAAGAAAGCAGTGCTGTGAGCAGAGCGTGTCCTTTGGACCTGAGGTTCCTGTGCTGAGATACTCTCAGACTAAGGGAAGACTGATGCATCACAAGGACCTTTTTCCAGAGCCAACAGAGACAGAAAGCCTTCCCCTGGAGCTGATGCCTTGAATTTGGACTTGTAGCCTACTAGACTGTGAGAGAATAAATTTCTTTTTGTTAAAGCCATTCACTTGTGATATTTCTGTTAGAACAGTACTAGATGACTAAGACACTTGTGCTTTTCATATCATAGCCAAGAAAAACGTGCCTAACCCAAGATCACAAAGATTTACTCCTGGGTTTTCTTCTAAGAGTTTTATAGTTTTACTAAATAGGCAATAGGTAAGTGGTATCTTGGGTGAAGAGTGAGACAGTACACAATACAGGGGAAACCAGCACAACTTGTACAAGGAAAGGTAATGGAAGCTCCAAAGACAGATCCAAACTCCCTGAGGGACTGAATTGCTAGGTGGAGGGCTATTGGGACCATGGTCTCGGGGAACTTCTAGCTCAATTGGCATAACACAGTTTATAAAGACAATGTTCTACATTCTACCTTGGTGAGTAGCGTCCGGGGTCTTAAAAGCCTGTGAGCAGCCATCTAAGATACTCCACTGGTCTCTTCCCTTCGGGAGCAAGGGAGAAT
>NW_004443990.1:5137100-5171135 GCF_000243295.1 Trichechus manatus latirostris
ATGTAGAAATTTTTGAAATGGTGTGTCTTTGGCTATGTATATTTTCACCAAAAAAAAAAAAAGGTTGAGAAGGGAGAGGGTTGACATGTTGTCGGGTTGTTAATCAATGTCATAAAACAATATGTGTACTACTGTTTCATGAGAAACTATTTGTTCTGTAAGCCTTCACTTGAAGTACAATAAAAAATAAAATAAAAAAAAGAGTTTTATAGTTTTAGCTCTTACATTTTTATCTGTGATGTTAATTTTTGTGTATGGTGTGAGGTAAGGGTCCAACTTAATTGTTTTGCATGTGAATATCCCGTTGTTTCACACCATTAGTTGAAAAGATTATTCTTTCACCCATTGAATTATCTTGGCACCCTTGTTGAAAATCAATTGACCATAACTATGGATTTATTTCTGGACTCTCAATTCTGCTCTGTTGATCTATATATCTATCCTTTTTTCATTACCACATTATCTTGATTACTGTAGCTTTATAGTAAGTTTTGAAATCTGGAAGTGTGAGTCTTCCAATTTTTCTTCTTTCAAGAAGGTTTTGGTCATTTGGAGTCCCTTGCATTTCCATATGAATTTTAGGATCAGCTTATCAATTTTTTAAAATAAACCAGCTGGGATTTTGACAGAGATTGTGTCGATTTTATAGGTCAGCTTGGGAAATACTGCCATCTTAATAATATTAAGTCTTCTGAACCATAAACATGGGAAGTCTTTCCACTTATTTAGGTCTTTAATTTCTTTCATGATGTTTTATAATTTTCAGTATATGTTTTGAACTTATTTTGTTAAATTTATTCTGTTTTATTATTCTTGGTGTTATTATAAATATAATTGTTTTCTTAATTTTATATTCAAATTATTCATTGCCAATATATAGATACAACTGATTTTTGTAGGTTAATCTTGTACCCTTTCAACCTTGCTGAACTCGTTGATTAGCTCTAATAGTTTTTTTGTGGATTACATAGGATTTTCAATATACAAAATTTGTCATCTGCTAATAGAGATAATTTTACTTCTTTTTTTTCTAATGTGAGCGACTTCTATTTCTTTTCCTTGCCTAAATTCCCTGGCTAGAACCTCCAGTACAATGTTGAGTAAAATTGTCAGCAGTGGACATCCTTTTCTTTTTCCTGATCTTGAGGATTGTCTTAATTATCTAGTACTGCTATAACAGTAATACCACAAGTGGATGGCTTTAACAAAGAGAAATTTATTCTCTCACAGTCTAGAAGGCTTGAAGTCCAAATTCAGAGTGCCAACTCCAGGGGAAGGCTTGCTGCCTCTGTCGGATCTGGGGGAAAGTCCTTGTCATCAATCTTCCCCTGGTCTAGGAGCTTCTTGGCACAGGGACCCCAGAACCAAAGGACGCACACTCCTAGCTCTACTTTCTTTATGAGGTCCCCATGTCTCTCTGCTAGCTTCTCTCTTTTATATCTCAAAAGAGATTGGCTTTAGACAAAACCTAATCTAGTAGATTGAGTCCTGCATCATTAACATAACTGCCACAAATCCCACCTCATTAACGTCACAGAGGTGTGATTTACAAGACACAGGAAAATCACATCAGATGACAAAATGGTGGACAATCACACAATACTGGGAATCAGGAGCTAGACAAGTTGACACACGTTTTGAGGGGACACAATTCAATCCATGACAAGGGGCGGGAGAAGTTTTCAATCTTTTACTATTAAGTAAATGTTAGCATGAATTTTTCTGTAGGTGCTCTTTATCAAGATGAGGAAGTTCCCTTCTAGTCCTAGTTTGTTAAATGTTTTTATAATGATAGGGTGTTGGATTTTGTCATATGCTCTTTCTGCATCTATCGAGATAACCATATTTTTCCCCTTTATTCTGTTAATATGGTGTATTAGTTTGACTTCTGAATGTTAAACCAATCTTGCACTCATGGGATAAATCTCACTTGATCAGGGTGTATAATCTTTTTTACATGTTGCTAGACTCATTCTGCTAGTATTTTGTTGGGGATTTTTGTATCTATAGTCATAACGGATATTGGTATATAGTTTTCTTGTGATGTTTTTGTCTGTTTTTGGTATCTGGATAATGCTGGCCTCGTGGAATTCTATATTTTAGAAGCATTTGTAAAGGAATGGTATTTTTTTTTTTTTAAATGTTCGGTGGAAATTCAGCATGAAGCCATTGGATCCTGGGCTTTCCTTTGTGGGAAGTTTTAAAATTACCAATTCAATCTCTGTACTTATTATAGGTCTACTCAGATTATCTGTTTCTTCTTGAGTTAGTTTCGGGTAGTCTGTGCATTTCTAAGAATTTTTCCATTTCATCAGTTATCTAATTTGTTGGCATGCAATTGTTCATAGTATTTCTTATAGATCTTTTTTATTTCTGTAAAGTCAATAGTGTTGTCCCTTCTTTCATTCTTTTTTTTTTTAAATTTTTTCCCATACAAAAATTTATACATACATTGTTATGTGACTCTAATTGCTCTCCCCATACTGTGACAGCACAGTCTTCCTTTCCACCTCTGATTCCCCATGTCCATTCAACCAGCTCCTGACCCTCTCTGCCTTCCCATCTCACCTCCGGACAGAAGCTGCCCGTTTAGTCTCTTGTATCTACTTGAGCTAAGAGGCGCACTCCTCACGAGTATCACTTTATGTCCCACAGTCCAGTCCAATCCCTGTCTGAAGAGTTGGCCTCGGAAATTGTTTTAGTTCTGGGCTGATAGAGAATCCAGGGGCCATGCTTTCCAGGGCCTTCTTTCATTATTGACTTTGGTAATTTGAGTCTTCTTTTTCTCTTGGTCAGACAACTAAAGGTTTGTCAATTTTGTTCATTTTTTTAAAGAGCCCACTTTTTGTATCATTGATTTTTTTCCCTCTATTCCTTTTCTGTTAAGAAGACAGTTCTTGAGTGTGCAGATAATGCAAGCCACTTAGATTTACGGGAAGATCAGGACAGGGCTATTTCTTTGAGAAGCTGAATTCAAACTCAGCTTCTTGTCTATTTTCCTCTAAACCAGGCTTCTGTATTTCAGTGTCTTCCCCATTCCATCTACCCCTGGAGTGATACGTCAAAGAAGACAGAGACCACACTCTTAGGGGCTATCAAGGACAAGTTCATTAAATCCACAAATACTTGTTAAACATCAAAAAGCTCTGTGGAAGACATCAAGGAGGATGAGGATGAAGCTGAGTAGTCAGAGATATCCTCAGATTTCTCCAAGCTCACAGTCTAGTTGGAAAGACACACATGTGTACAACCAACTTCAACACAAGTCAGACTGCAATCAGAGCTGTGACTGAGAGTGAACAAAATGCTCTGGGGGTATGTGGTGGGGACAACTAATCTGTCTGGAAGAATCAGGGAACAAAAGAGTTGACATTTGAATGAAGGCTTGAAGTATGGGTAGAATTTTGGGGGGAAAAAAGGGAGGAGGGAAGGTTCTTCAGTCAGAGAGAAGCACATGAGCCAATGCAGGGAATGGTAGGAAGCCAGGTCTGGTAGAGACACAGTGTGCTGAGGAAGGGAACAGACTGGACAAAAAAGCTGGAGCCAGACTGTGGGAGGGCCTGAGGACATGCTAAGGAGTTAGAGATTTATCTTGAAGAAACTAGGAACTCCGTGAAGGGTGCTGAACAAGAGAATGACATGACCAGCCTTTGTTGGAATTTGAGATCACAGAACTCTAAACTGACTTTTCCAGGCTCTTCGGAGCAAACAGAGTTGGTTGCCTTCACCACTGCTGATCACTGCTTCCTTGGAACTCTCTCCTCTTTAGGCTTCTGAGGTACAGCACTTCCCTGGTTTCTCTCCTACCTCTCTGGCTGCTCCTTCTCAGTTTCCTTAGCAGATTCCTCTTCCTCTGCCCATCCCTTAGTGTTCCTCAGAGTTCTGTTTTAGGTCTTTTTCTCACTAGACCACTCTCATTTGGAGATCTTATATTTTGCCATGGCTTCAATGACCAACCATGGACTGGTAACTTCCAAATTTATATAGCCAGCCCAGACCTCTCTCCTTAGTTTTAGACTCATCAGATCTAACTACCAACTGTAACTCCATTTAAGTGCTGGGCTAATTCATTAGGATAGGTCTAGTTGCAAGTAAAAGAAAAACCCCAAGTAAAATAGCTCAAACAAGATAAAGGTTTTTCTTTCAGATAAAAGGAGTCCAGAGGTACTAAGTTCAGGTCTAGTGTGATGACTCCACAGTGTTAGGGTCCCAGAATCCTTCTATCCTGTTATTTTGCCACCCTTAGCCCTCAACTTTCACCTCATGATCCAAGATGGCTGCTCAGGCTACAGCAGGAAGGAGGAAGCAGTGAAAGGCATGCGGCCTTCTCTCTTCAAGGAAACTTCCCAGAAATCACACCCACATGTTCCTATATCCCATGGGCTAGAACCTGGTCACAGGGCCACCCGTGGCTATAAGGGAAACTGGACAATGTGGTCTTTATTCTGAGTGGACTTGTGGCCAAAAATTAGAGAGGAGAACAGATATTGGACACCAGCTCTTCCATAGAACTCAACACATCCAAAACTGAACTCATCATTTCCAACTGTCTATATCCATTCTCCCCCAAACCTCTTCTCTTCCTGACTTCTCTATCTCAGAATGGCCCCAACATCCACCCAGCTGCCCAAGTCAGAAACCTGGGAGTCACATCTTTGAAATCTGTCCTTTATCTCTATCCCCAGGTCACCATCATCTTCCAGGTCAACTGCACCAGTGCACCCTCTAGCGTCCTAACCTCCAGTCTTGCGGTCCTCAAATGCATTTTCTGGACTAGCTACTAGTCACGTGTGCTACTGAGTACCCAAAAGGTGGCTAGTCCAAAGTAAGATATACTGTAAGTGTAAAATATACAATAGATTTTGAAGGCTTAATGTAAACAAAAATAAAATATCTCATTAATAACTTTTATATTGAGTATTTGTTAAAATGATAATATTTTAGTTGTTGTTGTTAGGTGCTGTCGGGCTGGTTCCAACTCATAGTGACCTTATGTACAACAGAATGAAATGCTGCCCTGTCCTGCACCATCCTCACAGTTGTTGTTATGCTTGAGCCCATTGTTGCAGCTACTGTGTCAATTCATTTCATTTTGGGTCTTCCTCTTTTTTGCTGACCCACTACTTTACCAAACATGATGTCCTTCTCCAGGGACTGGTCCCTCCTGGTAACATGTCCAAAGTACTTGAAACGAAGTTTCACCATCCTTGCTTCTAAGGAGCATTCTGGCTGTGCTTCTTCCAAGACAGATTTGTTCATTCTTCTGGCAGTCCATGGTATAGTCACTATTCTTCCCCAACACCATAATTCAAAGACATCAATTATTCTTCAGTCTTTCTTATTCATTGTCCAGCTTTCACATGAATATGAGGCAATTGAAAATACCACGGCTTGGGTCAGATGCACCTTAGTCCTGAAACTGACATATTTTAGTATATTGGGTTAAATAAAACATATTATTTAAAATTAATTTCACCTATTTCTTTTTTTAATGTTACTATGAGAAATTTTTAAATTACATGTGTGGCTTGTATTTGTGGTTCACATTATATTTCTATTGAACAGCTCTCCTCCACATGATAGCTAAAACAATCTTTCTAAAACACAAATGTGAACATTCCACTCATCTTCTTAAAAGCTTTCAGTGGCTTTCAGGATAAAGTTTATTCTAATCAGTAACAAGTTGCCATTGAGTTGGCTCCGACTCATGACGACCCCATGTGTGTCAGAGTAGAATTGTGCTCCAGAGAGTTTTCAATGACTGATTTTTCTGGAAGTAGATCTCCCGGTCTTTCTTCTGAGGCAGCTCTGGGTAGATCCAAAACACCAGCCTTTTGGTTAGCAGTGAACACATTAACCATTTCCACCACCCAGAGACTCCAAAGTTCATTCTGTCTAACATTATTTTCAAGCCCTCATGACCCAGTCCCAGCCTCCCCATCCAACCTCGTCTCTCACCTCATTTTTCCAGCCTCACCTTAGACACATTTCATCCCCCACAAGGCCTTCCTCGACCACCCTGCTTCTCTGAGTTCCCATTACTTCTCTGTTTTGCCCTACCCACCCCACCCACCATGTAACAGTGTGCCATATAATTGTGTCCCTTTCCAGTGTGATGGGAACCTTACCTGCCTTGTTCACTGTTGTATCTCCAGCAGCTAGAGCAAAGGCTGGCACATAATCAGTGGTCAATAAGTATTAATTGTATAAATGAATAGATCAATGAGTGACTCACCCCAAAGTCAGAGAGACAAAGCTTTAGACAGAGGGTAGGGCTGGACTAGATTGCTTCTAAGGCTCAAAGAAATAGCCACCCAGCAACTATTAGGCTCTCAGTTTGGAAGATGAGGCAAAGGGAAACTTGTAACACATCGCCCTGTCTTCAGTCCTGCTCCAGGCCTGTACAGGCCCATTCATGGGACCAGGCCACTACTATCCCTTCCTCCTCCCCAGGAAAGGTAAACAACACTATCTGTCCTCCCAGGAAAGCCTCCTGGCATATGCCCTAACATTTGCAGAGGTAACTATATTGAGGACTCTTGTTGGAGACAAGCTTCCTCCTAGGTGGGAGTGAGGGTGGGAAGGAGAAGGTGAAGAGGAGAGACAGAGCAAGGACGTTGCCCCTTAGTAAGTTGCTGTTTACCCAGCACCAGGAGAATTGATGTGCATGTTGCTAATGAAGTGTGAGCCTGTCTGTGGAGAGTTTCTTTCAGGAGGCAGGAGGTGTGGGAAATGGGGGGTGGGGACCTAGGACAGAAGAAGGAAAAAAACTTGAAGTCAGGAAGCCAGAGTGGGGATCTGTGGGGCTGTGTCTTAGTTTATCTACTGCTTCTGTAACAAAAAATGCCACAAGTGGGTGACTTCAAAGAACAGGAATTTATTGTCTCACAGTTTGGGAGGCGAGGAGTCTGAATTCAGGGTGTCCCTCGCTCTCTGTTTGTGGGTTTTCAGTAGCTCCAAGTATTTCTTGGTGTTCGTTGGCTGCTTGTAGATTTATCTTTGCCTGGTGTCTGTCTTCCCACGGCCCCTCCCACCCCCGTGTGTGTCTCTCTGTTTTCCCTTTTATAAGAGATCACTCAGAAGACAATAGGTTTAGGACCGATTCTACTCTGGTAAAGGAGCCCTGGTGGTGCAACAGTTAAGTGCTCGGTTGCTAACCGAAAGATTGGTGAACCCACCCAATGGCTCTGTAGGAGAAAGACCTGGTGATCTGCTTGCATAAAGATTTAAAACCCATTGCCGTTGAGTCAATTCCAACTCATAGCAACCCTACAGGACAGAGTAGAACTGCCCCATAGAGTTTCCAGGGAGTGGCTGGTAAATTTGAACTGTTGACCTTTTGGTTAGCAGTCAAATGCTTAACCACTGCACCACCAGGGCTCCTAACAACCTGGAAAATCCTATGGGGCTGTTCTACTCTGTCACATGGGGTTGGTAAGAGTTGAAATCGACTGGAGAGCACCTAACAACAACGACTACTCTGGTATGACCGCATTAACATAACAAAAGAAAAATCCTATTACCAAATAGGGCCATATTCACAGGTACCAAAGTTAGGACTTCAGCAGTGGGGGACACAATTCAATCCATAGAAGGCTCCATTGTTAAATTGCTATGTGACCAGAAACAAGTCACATAGCCTCTCTGGGCCTCGGTTCCTCATCTGTAGTAACAAGAATCTCTGCTTTCTACACTTCTAGGGGAGGAAAGGAAGGATATAACAGGGGTTGTTGTTGTTGTTGTTGTTGTTGTTAGATGCTGTCAAGTCGGTTCCAACTCATAGCGACCCTATGTACAACAGAATGAAACACTGCCCGGTCCTGCACCATCCTCACAATCGTTGTTATGCTTGAGCCCATTGTTGCAGCCACTGTGTCAATCCATCTTGTTGAGGCTCTTCCTATTTTTCGCCTGTCCTCTACTTTACCAAGCATGATGTCTTTCTCCAAGGACTGATCCCTCCTGTAACGGGGGTAGGCTTTGAAAATACAAGAATTATAGTAAAAGTAGCATGTAAAGGCAAAGGTTTTCAGGCTGGTGTGTCATCTGGGCAGAGGATGAACGTCTAGTTGTGAGGATGAGGCTGGGAGCCCATCTTCTGTCAACAAAGGCAGGATTACATTGAGGCAGAGCTGGAAACTGGTCTCCCATCCGTGGCTCAAAAGCCTAGTCTGCTTGTTGCAAACTTTGAACCAAAAGGCAGTGTCTTAAACACAGCCTTGGAGAAAGTGGCCCACCAGGGAAACTCAGGGCCCTGGATGAAGTCCATTTTGGTCCCCCTTGCTGCTTTGACACGCTTAGACATGAGTGAACACACACACACACCATACACACGGCTTTTGCAGATGCGGCCCACACTCCAGGTCCTCTGCACAGTGCCTCACGCTCTAGAGACTCCTGTCCTCCCTTCTCAACGTGGAAGGGCTCCCAGTGGATGGACACTGTCCTTCACCCAGCCAGAGACCACCCTGCCATAGCTGCTCCATGTGGGGTCCCTGATCCCGAAGGGTCTAGCCTAGAAAAGGTTTCCCATCTGCTCTACTGAAAACAGATCTTGAAGGCAGGACACACGCTGGTGGCCCTCGCTGTTGGTGCAGGCCCTGCACCTGGCCAAGCCATTGCTCCGTGGTTTTATTTTCCTCATCTCTCTTTTCCTTTCACAGCAATGTCAGATCACACAAAGCAATCAGTAGTACCTGCAGTTCCCAACCTGGAGAATTGAAAACACATCCCCCAGCATGCTGCCAGCAGCAGCCAGGGCAGGAGGCTCTGTAATTACAGACATGCAGGGCTTTGCGTTCCTGTTCTCACTTACCTATGCAATGCTTCTGTTCCCTTCATTTCCCATGGTACTTTTAAACAGGAAACGTGAAGCTGAGGCCCTTCAGAAAAGTGCATTCCAACTCCCTGTTCCACCTGGGGCAGACATTAGACCTTGCTAGGATTCAAATCCATTCAGTCATGTATTCATTCCTTCATTTGAAACACATTTAATGGACCCCTGCGACATGCTAGCACTGGGCCTGGTGCTGGGGACTCACCAAATGTGACCCAACACCTACTTTTGAAGAGCTCACAGTCTAGTAAGGAAATGAAAGTGCATGATTTAATTAGTTCGGTTAGAATCAAAAAGGGATGTGTGGTAAGGAAAGTGCAAATAAAATCTCAGATAAGAGAAAGATAATTTTGGAAAGAGTAATTGTTTCTTGAGAGGCAATAGAGTGTAGTGGCTGAGTGTATAGGCTCAGGAGACTATAGGCCTGGGTTCAAATCCTGGCTTTTCCACTTACTATCTGTGTAACCCTAAGGAGAAATGGGGAGAATTTTGAGGTTATTACGAGGATAAAGTACGGTGTCCAGTATTTAGTAGCTGCTCAATAACATCGGCTACTGTAATCAGAGAGTAACAGTACTAGTTGCCATCAAATTGATTCCACTGCATAGGGTTTTCAATGGATCATTTTTCAGAAGTAGATTACCAGGCCTTTCTTCTGAGGTACCTCTGGGTGGAGTCAAACAGCCAGCTTTTTGGTTAGTGGCTGAGCATCAATCATTTGCACCACCCACGAACTCTATAATCAGGGAAGGAGGGATATAAGATGGATTTTCTGCTTGTGTGGAGTAAGAAGGCAGAGCATTTGGAATAATAGGGAAAAAAGAAGAAAATGCAGCACTTATATGGAATTCCTTTTGACTATCGGGTAGCCTGTGAGAAGGGAAAAAAGATGAATAAATTAGGTTGGGATTAAATTTTGGTGAGTATTGAATGCCAAAGTGAAGGTAACAAGAGGTACAGTGACATAGCCATTCTTGGTAGGGCAGTGCCTACCTAGCCCCAGGCAATGGCCTTCATCTTTAGAGCCCCATTCAGTTGGGCCAACTTCAAGTTCTCCAAAGATGGAGAACCAGCCCGTGGGGCTTGGTGCAATGTTGGCCTATGTCCTGGATAATACCCACCTGGAAAGGCATATTCGTGCCCCTTTAGGCCAACTGAGCCCTGGAATAAGAGCCGAGGAAGACAAGTCATCTCCTTTCACGTGGATTAGGGGACACGGGGAACCTCTGCCCAACACAGGGCTGAGTGTTGACCTCAAAAGTTGGGAGAGGCCTCCAGAAAGGTGGCCGATGGGGTGGGAGGTGGGGTAGAGGGTGAATAAGGCCAGGCAAGGCTGATAAGGCTCAGAGTCATTATCACTACCCTCTGTTTTCCTCGGGTGATACAGAATGGCTGCAATCCTATTTTGGGGTGGGAGAGACTGAGAGCAAAGATTCCCTCAAGTGTAAAACAAACTAAGGAGAGGTTCTGCTGGAAGCCTGCAAAAGGAGGAAGGTCCCTGAGAGTGATTCTGAACTCAGGGGCATGCCAACCCTGGGTTGCGGAGGAGGAGGGACTAAGGACCCAGGGCTCATTTCAAATAAGAGGGGCCAGATTGGGAGGCAACGTGGTACAGTGGAAACGGTCCCCGCCTGGGCGTGGGTTGGGGGGTCAGGAGGGCTCAATTCTTGTCCCCAGGTTGTGCCTCTCACTGTGTGTGGCTTTAGGGAAATCACTTCTCATTGGCCTTGGCTCCTCCTCAGTAAAACAAAAGGGTTTGGCTGGGTAGATCTTATAGGCCTTTTACCTCTCAGAAATCTTATGTTTGTACTCGAGTTAAGCACTGCCCTGTGCTCTCAGGATTTGGGGGTGATGAAATGTACCCTAAATATTGGAGGGACCCAGAACAAGCAGACCAGAAAAGGGAGAAACTAGAGGGGCTGTCCGTGCTCCCTACCTTCAGGGTCCTGGGTGCAGGAGAGAGGGCTGCAGAACAGGTGGGGAGAGGGAGGAGAACAGGTGGGAAGAGGGGAGGTGGTGAGGCATGAAACAGCCTATCTGAGCTCCTGACAGCTCCAGAGCAAAAGAAGTTAACTAGTAAGAGGTTTCTTCTCCCAGCTTGAGCTGCCTCAGGATCCTGTGGAAAAGCTGCATTATAATCGATAGCCTCATTAATAAGTAAAGAGTCAATGCATCCTGTCTCCAGCTCAGGGCTTCTTCAGGAAAATTGAACCTCGACCCACTTCTCTTTGTCCATTCTGGATGCCCACAGAGGCCTCCGGAGAGAAGGAATTCTTACAGGTCATCTTCTGCAACCCCTGCCTCTGGGCTGGCCTGCCATATACCCTATCCAAGTCGTTCCACGGACTAGGGAGGGTGCCCCTTCCCATCGCCCCACCAGGAAGGCCTCCCTCTCCTGGTAGTCTCTCTTCTCCTAGTCCTCTGGGATCCTCTTACAGGAAAGCCAGCACCCACATCCTTCAGCTCTTGTTCTTACCTTCTTTCCCTTACCCCTGGGAAGCTCTCTCCTCTCAGCTCTCTGAGTCTCACCTCTCTCCTGACTACCGCTCAGCACCAAACCATCAGCAGAAGGAGGAACGGAGTTGCTCCCCACTCCTTCCGGGTCTCCTCACCATACCCACCTCTCAGACTCCTTGTCATCCATTGTAAATGAACCCGTCAGGGCCTGACAGAGTAAATGCAATTCTGGAAGTAACAGACAAAGAAAGGTCCTTGTAACTCATTTTACACAACAGGTATGTGCCAGCAAGTTGACTGTAAGACATTTCCTTCTCCTCTGTAACTTCCCCGACAGCAATGGAGATATTTTTCCCATAGAAGAAAGTAAATCTCAAAGAACCAAGTTAAATATTTTGGGCCACAAGAGACCAAGATGGCAGCCGGCCCTGTGTGGTGATAGAAACTATCTTCTGGATGCCTAAGAATTTTTAAGGGCTTCTTGGGTTGTTAGCACAGAGAAAGGAGTTGTTGGGTTGTGATGGTCTTCTTTGTCCATAATGATTGATCATCATGCTCTAGCTGATCCCTGGGAACTGAACATTCCTTTAGTTAAAGGTTTCTGGCTAGAAGAGCTGTATCCCTGCCTTTTCTGCTCTTCAAGTTTAAAATTTAGAATATTCCATTTCCTTCTGAGTTATCCATGACAGAGTTTTAGCCCCAGCTTCCCAATCCCCACCGGGACCTCCTCATGTCATCAGCCACTATCTAGAAGGGAACAATTAGGCGGGTAAATCTGTAACCAACATACCCACAATGCTTCCCAGCACACATGAACAAAACAATGTTGTTTTGAGATATCTACACTGTAATTTCTTCTGTCCAGTACTGATAATTGGGGTCTGATTGTCCCAGGGAGGAACGCAGGCCTAGGAAGCAATCAGTAACTCAGGCTCCTAGCTCTGGTTTGGCCGTCTCTTAGCTGATAGAAGGTATATGTGGCTGCCCAAAGGATGCTCAGCTTGCTACCTTCTAAGAGAGTAGGGTGGCCCAGTATCCTAGTTTAGTGGGCTTGTAAAGCTAGTTACTAATTTGCAAGGTTGCATTAATTAATACCCCCAAATTTAAGGACATGTCAATTCAATGGGCTTCCTACCCTAGAAAAAGGCTATGAATTCCACCCCCCAATCTTCAGTTATAGCTTGTAGGGCCAAAAAGGTCTTCACGAAATTATTTGGCCCAAATAGCTAAAACAATATTGAAAGAGAAGAACAAAGTAGGAGGGCTCACAATTCCTGATTTTAAAACATGCTATAAAGCTATGGTAATCAAAACAGCCTGGCACCGGTATGACAATGGACACATACATCAATGGAATAAAACTGAGGGTCCAGAAGTAAACTCACATATATATGGTCAACCGATTTTTGACAAGGGTGCTAAGTCCATTTGATGGGGAAAGAAGAGTCTCTTCAGTAAATGGTACTGGGAAAACTGATTTCCACGAGCAGAAAAATGAAACAGGAACCATGCCTCACACCATACATAAAAACAAATTCAAAATGGATTAAAGACCTAAATGAACAAACTAAAATCATAAAATTCTTAGAAAAATAAGCAGGGGCAACACTGTCAGGCCTAGCTTTCAACAATGATTTATCTAATATAACAGCAAAAGACAAAATAAATAAATGAGACCTCATAAAAATTAAAAACTTTTGTTCATCAAAAGACTTTACCAAAAAGTGAAAAAGACAAGCTACTGATATCTTCAGAAACCATATATCCGACAAGAATCTAATAACCGAAATGTATATAAAACTTTGACAACTTAACAACAACAAGACCCAATCATAAAATGAACAAAGGTCATTTCACCAAATGGGAATAGACATTTCACCAAAGAACATATTCAAATGGCAACCTAACGTATGAAAAGATGCTCAGGGTCATTAGCCATCAGAAAGATGCAAATCAAAACCACAATGAGATACCATTTCACTAGGATGGCTAAGACGAAAAAACAAAACAAAACAGAAAATAACACAAGTCAGTGAGGATATGGGGAAGTTAGAACCCTTACCCATTGCTGGTGGGAATGTAACTGCTGCTGTTGTGGAAAACAGTGTGGTAGTTCCTCAAAAAACTAAAAATAGAACTACCATATGACCCAGCAATTCCACTCCTAAGTATGTACCCAAAAGACTTGAAAGCAGAGACCCAAAAAGAGACTTGTACATCAATGTTTATTGCAGCACTGTTCACAATAGCCAAAAGGTGAAAACAACCTAAATGCCCATCAACAGATAAATGGATAAACAAAATGTGGTACATACACACAATGGAATACTACTCAGTCAGTAGGAGAAATGAAATCTTGATACAAGCTACAGTATAGATGGAGTTTGAAGACATTCTGTTGAATGAAATAAGTCAACCACAAAAGGACAAATATCGTATAACCTCATTTATATAAAAAGACAAGAAAAGACAAATGTCTAGAGACCAAAGTTTATTAGTGGTTACCAGGGGCGGGACGGAGGGAATTAAAGGGGGTTAACGGTGATGGAAAAATTGAATTGATTAAGGGTAGGGTTGCATAGCTGATTATTATAATTGCTGTCAAAAGTTGTACACATGTAAAAAGTTGAATTGGCAAAAGTTGTGTGATAGATATATTTACAATGACAAAAAAAAAAAAAAAAAAGAGTAGCTGCTGAAGCTGCTTATGTACAACCAAACACCTCATGGGATTTGGTTCCTTGGTTTGGAGGTTTAGGGTCATGGCTTCATGGGACATCCCAGTTAATTGGCTTAATAATGTGTTTAGTGCCTCTATTCTACCTCCTGTTGCGTAGTGCCTGGGGTCTTAAAAACTTGCAAACAACCATCCAAGGCACAACAACTGGTCTCTGTTCACCTAGAGCAACAGAGGAAGAAGGAGAGTCAGGAATAGGAGGAGGATATGGAATGTGTGGCTAATTGCCTCCATGAACAACTGCCTCCTTTGCCATGAGACCAGAAGAACTGGATGGTACCTGGCTACCATTACTGAACATTTTGATCAAAGATTCTATAGAAGAATCCTGATTAAAAGGGGGAAAATTCAGAAAGAATGTCAAATTCTCATGGATTTCTAGAGCCATGGAGGGTGGATGAACCCCTGAAACTAATGCCCTGAGATAATCTCTAAACCTTAAACCAAAAATATCCCCTGAACTCATCTTAAAACCAAACAACAGTTTAGCTTAACTAGTAAAAAGAGGTCTGCCTTGAGCATTATGCTCTTTTAAGAACTATCTATGTGAGATCAAATTGACAACAACAACTTAAAAGATTAGATAGGAATCTTAAGGAGCAGTGAGTTTATGTTAATGAGGGAGGAATAACTGAAAAGGTGGGTGAGAATGGTTGCACAACTCTAAGAATGTAATCAATGTCACTAAATGGTACAAGTAGAAACTGTTGAATTGGTGTATGTTTTGCTGTGTATATTCTCAACAACAACAAAATAAATGAACTTTAGAAGAGAAATTATTTGGTCCTAGCCTCACCCTTCGAGGGGCCCCCAAGGCCCAGCCTGAAAGTGACTGGCCCAGGCTCTCATGCAGAGGTGCAGCCTCAGGCTCCTGGCTCTACCCACAGTGCAGACTGGGGCTGGCACTGAGCAAATGGATTGTGGCTGTCACTAAGGAGGAACTGGCAGCAGACACAGCAGACTCTGTTTTCTTTGCAGGCTGAGGGTAACTAGAGGAAGCCGAGAATTCCTCTGCTCTGCCTTGGTCGGGGCTGGAGAAGGGGGTGAAAGGAGGAGAGAAGGCAAGTCCAGGGGATCTCACTCCAAAGGAGGAACTCGTTTCTTCTAGGATAAAGAGGTAGTGCAGCCCAGAAATGGAAGGCAGGACAGCCCTAGGGCTCCAGTGACTCCCTAGGGTGGGTGTCAGGAGCCTGGGTCCCCGGCGTGGAACTGCTTAGGAGGAGTCATGGTGGTGGCTGTTGTTGTTAGTGGTCCTTGGGTCAGTTCTTACTCGTGGCGAACCTGTGCGTGCAGAGTAGAACTGCTCCATAGGGTTTTCAAGGCTGTGACCTTTCAGAAGTAGATTGCTAGTCCTGTCTTCCAAGGCACCTCTGGGTAGGTTTGAACTGCCAACCTTTTGGCTAGTAGTTGAGTGCTTAACCATTAGTGCCACCCAGGGACTCCTTGGTGGTGGCTAACATTTACTGAATTCTTGCTCTGTGCCAGGCACTGTGCTAAGAGCTCAATTCTGTGGATATGGCCTAAGCACAACATGACTGGATTCAAGCCCCAACTTTGCTATTCACTAGCTCTGTGACCTCGGTAAGTTACTTAACCTCTCTGTACCTCAGTTACTCCATTAATAAACTGGGAATGATAATAGTAAGTACCTACCTGATAAAGTTGTCTGAAGATTAAGCAAATTCACATACATAAAGCTCTTAAAACAGTGTCTGCTATGTAATAAGCAGTAGGTAAGTTTTTGCCATTACTACCTTGTGAAATCCTCACATAAAGCTGTGAAGAAGATATAATTATCCTCTCAGGATCAAAGAGAGCAAATGACTTGACCAAGGTCCCAAGTCTGTCTGATTGACAGGGCATGAATGCCTTCCTAACTATCTCTTGAAGTTCTCTCTGGGAGTAGGAAACAGCTTCAGAACTCCCTAGCTCCCCATGCCAGGTCCATTCCAGTTTGGAAAGTCCATAACTGCTTAATCAACATAGGAGAATCTCTGTCCTGCCTCTGAGGCCTGGCACAGCTGGCCTCTCCTGCTGGCTTCAGGGCCCAGACAGATCCCAGCCACCGACTCTAGCAACTCCCAGAGCTGGGAGCCTCCCAGACCCCACCCCACTAACTCCAGGCCTCCCACCAAGTCTCCCCTTCCCTCCCTCATGCAAGATGCCTGCTGCTGACACAGGAGGGACCCTTTCAGTTTCAGGATAAACAAACTGTGGCTCTGGCCCAGGCCTCTGCCAGCTTGCTCCACACGCCACTGCCGCCTGCCTCTTCCCCGCCCCCCTCAATCCGCAGTGCACAGTCGCTCTGTTCTCTTGCCAACTTGGCAGCTCATCTCTGCTGTTACTATCAACACCTCTGAGGGAGAAGGGAGAGGAGTCGGCTCTGATCGCCTGGCACACTGAGCAGCAAATTCATGTCAGAGCCAGCCCTGGAATGTCTCCCAGACTCCCGAGGCTCCTGCTGGGGAGGGAAAGGTGGGACCTGTGTTGCTGGGGGCAGATGGAGCAGGGGAGCGGCCCTGGGGTCTGATCCGAGCAGCCCTGGTTGCAAACCGGCCTCCTAGCAAAGCTGCTGGGCTTGGCAAAGCTGCAAGTCCCCATGGAGCATGCAGCCGTGACAGCAAGCTCTCTGAGAGTGCCAGGAGGGTGTGTCCAAGGCCTTGCAAGCCAAAGAGGAGAGGGCTGAAGGATCTCAGTCTCGCCCCAGCTCCAGTCCAGGGTAGGGTCAGCAGCTCCAGTTCCCAAGATGGCTGGTTGGGGGTGGGGCAGCCTGTGGCCAGGGTTGAGCAAACAGGTCTTTTCCTCTCCAGACTGTGAGCTCTGGAATGTGCGGACTGTGCCTTTTCTTCTATCGTCCTTGGGCTTCTTGCTCCTGGAGCCCTTGCCTTCCCTATCACATTGGTTTGGGAGCCCCTAAGGGATCACACTTTCCCCACTGGATGGAAATTTCCCATAAACAGAAACAGCCTCTTCCTTTTCCCAGCCCCCTCCCCCAGTGCCCTCCCCTGCGCCACCCCCCCAGTGGCTCCATAAAGCAGCCCTTTGCTGGCTCCTGCCAGGACTCCTGGGGCTCAGATGGGGGGAATAGAGAACCTCTACCTTTAGAGCCCCAGTACCCACCCTCTAGCAATGCCTGTCCTCAGCACAGGGTCGGCAGCCAGTCTTCTACCCCTTAAAGGGGCCAAGGATGGTCACTGTGCAACCTCTTCTGGGAGGAAATGCCTTCCCAGCTTTCTCACTGCTTGTCAAGGGAAGGCCTTTGTTCCCAGCTCAGGGATTTGGCATTAGCCAATAGGAGACGTGGTTCAGGAGAGCTTTTGAATCCCTTACACCATTCAGGCCACCTAGTCTACTCAAGGATGTGACTGTAAGTTCCCTACTCTGGGTGCAGCCGGCTTGTTTCTTTCTCTGTAAAATAGAGATAACCTTGTGCACCTCACATAAGGAAGATGTGCAGATGCAGCTTGTAAGCTCTTAGGTTGGCAATTCTAACCCACTGAGCATTCCGTGGGAGAAAGACCTGGCAATCTGCTCCCATAAAGATTACAGCCTAGAAAACCCTATGCGGTAGTTCTACTCAGTCACTTGGGGTCGCTATGAGTCAGAATCGACTCAGTGGCACACAATAACAACAGGGTTGTGCCAGCACTTAGAATCAGTATGTTTCCCTTCCCCTCCTCCTTCCTTCCCGTCTTCCTTTTTTCCTTCCTTTCCTCATTTCTTTCTCTACTTCCTCCAGGAACCTTTCTCCCAGATCTGAAACTGATCCTAAGACCTCCTCTATTCCCTGCTCCAGAAACCTGAAAACCCCCACCGAGAGAGAAACAGCCGCCTTCCTGGTAAAGAGCTCCACAGGCCCCAGAACACTAGCTGAGTTTCCAGGGAGCAGGCAACCAGAAAAGGGGCCTCATTCAGTGGGCCAGGATGTAAATAAGCCACAAAAGGATGCTCCATTCTGGGCTGCACTCGTGAGCATCCTTGGATGAAGCCCTGTCAGCGTTTCCATGACAAATTTGTATTTCCAGATGCCTCTCTTCCAGCTGGAAGAGTGTGCCTCGTGGTAAGACTTGACACTGAAAATGCTGTCATATTTTTTTCCTTGAAAAGTTTGCATGCTCTAAAAATCCACATGCTCATTAGACGTGTTTGCTCTTCATTTTGAGAGTTTTGTGGGCATTATATCTGTATGGTTTACATGCACGCATGTGATATACATGTCGGCAGTTCTGTGGGGGAGAGCTGTCATGGTAAATAGGAGTACACAACCCCCCACACAGCACAATAAGACATCTCCTCTTCCCAAAACATCTCCTGCATCCATCTACTTGTCCAAAGCCTGAAATTCCACCATCAGAGACTTGCTACTTTTGAACTTGAAGGATTGCCCAACCCTAAGAGTCTGCTGTGACGATGAATCAACCCCTGAAAAGGGTAACTTCTTAAAGCCACCAGCTACCATTTGATGAGGGATTAGCAGAAGGCCCGTGAGGCACCAGGAAGGATGGCCAAAGGCAGAAAGAGCCCTAAAAGACAAGATGAGAAGCATCCAAGATACGTAGTACCTATTTTTCAGATTTGCCAGGCCTGACTACACACACACACACACACACACACACACACACACACACACACACGCACACACACACACAGAGCCTTTTATATAGAGTAGGTAATTCCAGAAACCTAAGTGGTCATCAAATTCACCTGGGGTGCTTCAAAAAAAATGCTTCCCAAAAAGTCCTGCCCCAGACATACTGCATCAGTATTTCCAGGGCTTGAGCTGAGCCAAAGACTCTGCATTTTAAAAAAGCATCCGAGGTGATGCCGATGATCAGCCAGGTTAGAAACCACTGGCACAGGGGATAGAGCTCCAGGAGAAGAAACAGAGTGCCTGAATTTGGGTTGCAGCATCACCATTTATTGAGGGACCCTGGGCACTTTACTTTCCAAACCTGGGAAACATGTGAGACCCAGCGCCCCTGGCCTTTATGAGGACCAAATAGGCAGTAATGGAAATGCCCTTTGAAAACCATCAGAGCATGCAAACAACAGTTGTTAGCCCATCTACACACATGGCATGCAGCAGACATGTATATCCTCGTACCTGGGTTTCTCATAGAGAGGGCAGTTCTCATCATTGTCATTCCCCTTCCCCTAAGTTTATGGCTGTCTTCACCTCCAGATGGACTCTCTCACTTCAGCACCTGTCCCCTGTTCTTCTCCCCCAATAGCTTGGCACAGTCTCTGATAATTAAAAAAAGGATTTTTTTAATCTAATGGGTTCATCTATAATATATAATCTCTCAGATGTTCATCTCTTTGGGGGAGTTAGAAGAAAGAGGAGTAGTCGCTCCTGTTTTATGAGAAAACTGAGGCAGGTGGGTTTAGAGGGTATCTTAGTCATCTAGTGCTGCTATCACAGAAATACCACAAGTGGATGGCTTTAACAAAGAGAAATTTATTTTCTCACAGTCTAGTAGGCTAGAAGTGCAAATTCAGGGCATCAGCTCCAGGGGAAGTCTTTCTCTCTGTTGGCTCTGGAGGAAGGTCCTTGTCATCAATCTTCCCCTCGTCTAGGAGCTTCTCCGTGCAGGAACCTCAGATACAAAGATCATCTCTGCTCCCAGCACTGCTTTCTTGGTGCTATGAGGTCCCCAACTCTCTGCTCACTTCCGTTTCCTTTTATCTCTTGTAAGGTAAAAGGTGGTGCAGGCCACACCCCAGGGAAACTCCCTTTACATTGGATCAGGGATGTGACCTTAGTAAGGGTGTTATAATCCCACCCTAATCCCCTTTAACATAAAATTACAGTCACAAAATGGAGGACAACCACACAATACTGGGAATCATGACCTAATCAAGTTGACACATATTTTTGGGGAACACAATTCAATCCATGACAGAGGGCTCTATGTCGTTTAAGGAGTCCCTGGGTGGCACAAATGGCTAAGTGCTCAGCTGCTAACCAAAAGGTTGGTGATTCAAGTCCACCCAGAGATGCCTCAGAAGAAAGGCTTGACAATCTACTTCCAAAAAAGCAGCCATTGAAAACCCTATAGAGTGTAGTTCTACTCTGACATACATGGGGTCGCCGTGAGTCAGAATCGATAGCAACTTTTTTTTTTATGTCATTTAAACATAAAGCAGTGATTCTTATTTTTTTGAGAATTTTACCAGTGAAAATGTACACACAAAATCCTACGTACATTTTCAGGGTTTCATGGACTTCCTGACACCTTTCCATGAGTGCCCAAGGAGTCCTGGCAAAGAACCTCTGCCCCACATGGATCTGGCAGGCCAAGCCCTCTAAGCCCCCAGAGACTCATGTACCAGCACATGAGGCATCCTTTCAGCCTTGCCTTTGCTGTATAACTGACTCGTCATCCCCACCCCACAAGCTTCAAGATGAACTTGACTGACCTTCCCTTCCTCCCCAAGAAAGAGGGCTAAAACCCAGTGAAGCAGTAACACATCACCTGCATCAGGACAGAAACCTCTCAGACCAGACTGTGCCTCCCTGTTCTTGAGCCTGCAGCACAGAGAGTCCAAGCTGCCATAAGGTATCAGGAGGATGGATGGGTTTTATTGCAATCACAGAAAACCCAACTGCAACTGGCTTAAACAATAAAAGGAATTTATTGGTCCATGATAAAAAAAAATGGTCAAGGTGGGGTGGGCTCAGTGCAAGGTCTGATCCATCTGCTCCATGCTGTTTCTCTCCACTCTGTCTTCCATGGTGTCAACTTCATCCTAAGACCCTCAGCCTTCAAGGTATCAACATGGTTGCCAGTAGCAACCAAAACTGTTTGCGCCCCTGTCCACTCTCAGGAGAGAGAGCAAGCTGCAGTTTTTATAGCTCCCATGGAAGAAAGTAGAAGCTTCTTCCCAGAACCCCTCAGTCAATGCTTCCACACATCTCATTAGTCCAGATTAGGAAACAGCTCATCCCGATCAGGGCCCACCTCTGAAACTGAGGTGCTTCATGGCTGAGAAATTCAGAACATGGTAGATGTCATGCCTCAGTGCTCAGAACACCATGTCCTGGGGCTTAGCCTCCCAACCCAGTGCAATAAATTGTTTAAAAACTGCATTCAAGAAAGAAATAAAGACTCAAATCATTTTGTAATCGCTCAGACTCAGGCTTTGTCCCACCCAGGCCCTTTGTAAAAGCCTGAGCCTTGCAGGCTAAGCCATCTCAGGAAGAAAAAAGAAAGATTTTTCACTTCCTAGAAAGAGAAGGAAGCAGAATCTGCAGACAGCCCAGCTGAGCAGAATGCAGGCCACAGAGGGAGTCCGGAGGCCTGGGCTATGCCTCCCTTCTCCTTTACACAACCTGCTGAGTGATCACAAACAACTCGTTTATCCTCCATGGCCTTGGTACAAAAAGAGTAAAATGATCATCCCCCCTCCCCACACCGCCTTTATAGGGATCCTTGGGTAAATCACAACTAGAAGGAAACTAAGTCCTCAGATGATTCCATGCTTGTATGCTAGTGCACCGAAGACAGTGAGTGTGGTGTGTAGAGTGACTAGCTTCTGGCCCTTCCTCAATTGCCAGAACCATTCAGAAAGTCTTTTAGTATAACCCCAATAAAAGCAGGGGCCCCATGTGGCCCAGACTCTTCTTGGAGTCTCCTATAAAGAAACATAGTTCAGCAACTGAAAGTAACTTTAAAAGGAATCTCAATTTATTTATATCTTCTGAAGAGATATAAACACTTTGCAACATTTTCAAAAGCCCCTTTTTCTCCTCCCTAATTCTCTCACATCCATAGCTACTCAAAGGCCTTTTGCTTGAAAAACTTCCCATCCTTTTTCCAACACCCAAACGTCTTCCTCTTTCAGAGCTCTTTATTATGTAGGTTGGTTTAACCTCTTATGTCAGGCCCTCCTCCCTTTTTTCCAGTCTCTCTCCCCACCTGTTCTCCCAATTCTGCAGCCCAGAAGGTCTGGACATCAGACTCGTTAGCCAGAACTCTTCTTAGAATACTCACACTTCAATAAATCTCGTCCACGTCACATAAGCATCATTGGGTAGCAGACTTTGTCTCACATATATAAAGATTACTCTACTACCCATTCTTGAAGTAGGATATCAGCTTTAGTTGTTTTTGCAGAATTGGGGCAGAGGGCCATGAACCATCCACTTTGAGAATATTGCCTTCTAATAGCTTTCCCTTGACTCCTGGAGTTGTTATTCTGAACATGTCTGCAGGATATTCTCATTTGCTCCTCCAGCTACACTCTTCAACCTTCTCCACCCTGCTCTGGGATCCACGAGGCCGACCTGTGTGGCCTACACCAAGAGGCTCCCTTGCTTGGTTTTCTGGTTGGTTTTGGTCAATGGGAGACATTGACAAAAGATGGGAAGGAGCAGGAGGTGAGGATATTTATTCTTCAAGCTCCCTCCCTGCTGAGCTGGTGGTTGGCTGAGGCACTTGTCTCAGGCTCCTGGGATCCGGTCGGTCACTGCTCCCCACCTGCACCTTCAGCCTAGAGGTGGTAATGAGTCCCTGTTGTTGCTGGTCATTGAGTGCTTCTCCACTCTTTGCTGGTGCCCTTAAAGCTGTAAACAGCCCCTTCATCACTTACCTTACTACCCTGAGTGACAGGACCCTGACTGATTCAGTGCCCCAGGACTTTCACAGTTTTGTCACTTCATTGAGTCTCCCCTTATCATTGTAAAGTAGAGAGGGGTACGAGGAAGAATTACACTCTTATTTGTGGAGGTTCTGGCACGTGAAACTTTCAAAGAAATCAGTCAAATGTCAAGCTCTAACCTGGATCTTCAGACTAGAATGTCTACCACTTCTGGCCAAGTTAAATGTTCCATCAGTAACTAAAGAACAGTGCCTCTGTGAAAAGCTAAGTGGAAAATAGATTATCACTACCATAGTCTAACCACTAGACTACCATGGCCAGTCAGGAACTGCTAAAATTCAGAGTGGGGCTCTGTTGAGCTAGCCAGCCATCCTGCCTTTATGCTGACCACAACAAGACCAAAAAAGATGAAGAAAACCCCAAGTGCATCCTACAGAAGGCTGAGTCATTGATCAACATGACTTGAGCGATTCTGGAAAAATCTCTGCAATCCTAAAAATCTGCCCCCTCCCATTTCCATTCTAGGCTTGATTAGGATTAAACCATATCTGCTCAAATCTGAAATTTCACTAGTAGAGAGGCATAATTTTGCCTTTAGGCCAAATGTAAATATTGTTCCTTGAAAGGAGTAATTTAGTTACATTTGATGACTATTTCCATTAATGGAAGGCACTATGCTAAGCACTGGGTAATGTTGTAATCTTATCAGTTACCCTTGAGTATGAATAAACTGGATATCAGAAGAAGAAAGGGAAACCACTGAGAGATGGGGAGAAATGTGCCCAAAAAGGGAGAAAGCCGAGGACAGACTTTGCCTTTATTCTTCCTGGCTTAGGAGAGAGGCTCTGGACTAGGGATATAAATTAGGGGTCTGCAGCACATGAATGGCATTTAAGGCCATGGGACTAGATAAGGTCACCCGAAGGAAGTTTGTCTTAGTTATCTAGCGCTGCTATAATAGAAATACCACAAGTGGATGGCTTTAACAAAGAGAAACTTATTTTCTCACAGTTCAGGAGGCTAGAAGTCCAAATTCAGGGTGCCAGCTCTACAGGAAGGCTTTCTCTCTCCATTGGCTCTGGAGGAAGGACCTTATCATTAATCTTCCCCTGGCCTAAGAGCTTCTCAACTCAAGGACCCTGGGTCCAAAGGACGTGCTCTGCTCGTGGCACTACTTTTTTGGTGGTATGGGGCCCCATGTCTCTCTGCTTGCTTCTCTCTTTTATACCTCAACAGAGATTGACTTAAAACACAACCTAATCCTGTAGATTGAGCCCTGCCTCATTTACATAACTACCTACATTAATCCTGACTCATTAACATCATAGAGGTAGGATTTACAACACAGAGGAAAATCATATAAGATGACAAAATGGTGGACAATCACACAATACTGGGAATCATGGCCTAGCCAAGTTGATACACATTTTTGGGGGACACAATTCAATCCATAAGAGATGATGAGGTAACTGGAGAGGAATGTAGAGTCGAGGACTTTTTTTTTTAAGATAAGAGTTATAATATCCCACTAGTATACTGATGGGAGCCCTGGTGGTGCAGTGGTTAAGAGCTCACGCTGCTAACCAAAAGGTCAGCAGTTCAAATCCACCAGCCACTCCTTGGAAACCCTATGGAGCAGTTCTACTCTGTCCTATAGGGGGTCACTATGAGTAGGAATCGACTCGACAGCAATGGGTTTTGGAGTATACTGATAGGGAGGATCCAGTACAGAAGGAAAATTTGACAATGCAGGAAAGGGAGAGGATAATTGCTGGAGCAGTGCCTTTTAATAAGCATAAAGGGAAGTGACCTAGCGCACAACGGGAGGAGCTGGCCTCATCTAGACTCATGAACAGTCCATTCACCATAAGAGGGAAGGCAGAGTATGTGGGCCTGGATGCCAGGAGGTTGGTATTTTTGGTGGTAGAAGGATGAGGATGTTTTCTTCTGGATTCTTCTATATCACTGGCCAAAACTGAAAAGGGAGAGAGCTTGTTTGGAGGTCTAAGAAGAGAGGAGGTGTGATACAGTTTATCACAAGGAGAGGGAGAGTGACTTGACTGGGGAAGAGATTATAGAATTTCTGGGCAGCATATAGTCCCCTGAGGATAGTGGTCATGAATTTAAGGGGAGACCCTTCTGCACAGTTGTGTATTTTTCTCCAGCTACATTCAGCAGCTGGAATGTAGATGTAGAATAGGCAAAAGATTTGACCATCGCTGAGTTTTTTGCTATGCCCATAGGCTGGTGTAAGGGGAGAATGGCAATTGGTTGTGTTAGTTATCTATTACCCTAAAACTCAATGCTTAAAACAATGAACAATTGATTACCTCATAGTTTCTGCGGATCAGGAGTTTGGAAGCAGCTTGGCTGAACAGTTCTGATTTGGGGTCTCTCAGGAGGCTTCAAGAGCCTGGTAATGCAGCAGTTTAGCCCTTGGCTGCTAACCAAAGGTTGGTGATTCGAACCCACCAGCTACTCAGCAGAAAAAAGATGTGGCAGTCTGCTTCTGCAAAGATTTCAACCTTGGAAACCCTACGGAGCAGTTCTACTCTGTCCTACAGGGTCACTATGAGTCAGAATTGACTCAGTGGCAATGGGGTTTTTAACAAGTCATGAGGTGTTACGGATTGAATCGTGTCCCCCCCTAAAATATGTGTCAATTTGGCTAGCCCATGATTCCCAGCATTGTGTGATTGTCCACCATTCTCTCATCTGATGTGATTTTCCTATATGCTGTAAATCCTACCTCTATGATGTTAATGAGGCAGGATTAGACGCAGTTATGTTAATGAGGCAGGACTCAATCTATAAGATTACGTTGTATCTTGAGTCAATCTCTTATGAGATATAAAAGAGAGACGTGAGCAGAGAGACATGGGGACCTCATACCACCAAAAAAGTAGTGCCAGGAGCAGAGCTTGTCCTTTAGAGCTAGGATTCCTAAGCAGAGAAGCTCCTAGACCAAGGGAAGATTGATGACAAGGACCTTCTTCCAGAACCAACAGAAAGAGAAAGCCTTCCCTGGGAGCTGGTGCCCTGAATTCAGAGTTGTAGCCTACTAGACTGCGAAAAAATAAACTTCTGCTTGTTAAAGCCATCCATTTGTATTTGCCTTACAGCAGCACTAGATAAGTAAGACATGAGCTTCAGTCAAGATGTCAGCCAAGGCCTCACTCATCCCTTTGGGAGAGAATTATTTGGGCCCAAAATACAGGCCTTTGGACATAAACTGGAAGTTGAGAGCAGTACAAAAGGAGGGCTGAACTACGTTGCTTAAAAATTGAGAGGAATTTGTTTATTTCATTTTTCTTTTTTTTTTTTAATTTCCTAAGAGGAAATTTTAGGTTGTCGGCAATTTGAACATTACAAAACTGTCATGAACAAACATCCCTGTTGTACCTGAAACTTTAATAATGTCTCTAATTATTTCCTTGTGGCCAAACTCTAAGACATGAAATTGTTTGGTCAAAGGACGTAGATATCTTAAAGATATTTGTTACCTGGTACCAAATTTCCCTCCAGAAAGATTGAGACAGTTTATATTTCCACCAGCAGTGAGGGAGACTGCTGGTTTCCCAGGGTGCTCATATGTTTTTGAAATCTTTGACAACTAGGTAGGGGAAAGCTGCTTTAGTTTGTATTTTAATATTATCAGTGAGTTTGCACTTTTTTTCCCATGTACTTATTGGCCATATCTATTTCTTTCTTTTGAGGATTGCCTTCCCACAGACATTAGCTTCTCTTCTGTCCAGTGCTTCCCATCTCTCTGATGAGCAAAATCCCACCCACTCCTCTTCCCTGCCCTCTCAAACCACAGTGGTTTACTCACCACAACCCCTCATAGGGTGAACAACTTGTCCTGGTTTGTCTGAGACTATCTTGGTTTTAAAACTAAAGTCTAGCATCCTAGAAACCCCCTCAGTCAACCTCAAGCAAACCAGGACAGTTGGTTACCCTACCTCTCGGCTGTAGATTCTTTACCAGTAAAACGAGATCAGATGCCCTCTCATGTTCCTGCCAGCTCTTCATTCATTCATTCCACAAATAGGTATTACGCTGTACTGCTCTGGACAGGCATTCTGCTAGGGAGGTGTTACGAATTTAATTGAGTCTCCCAAAAATATGTATTGAAGCCCTGGCTCCTGCACTTGTGGATGTGATATTGTTTGGAAAGAGGGCTATTCTTTTGTTACGTTAATGGAGTCATACCAGAGCAGGGTGGGTCCTAAATGTAATCACTTCGGAGTTATAAAAAGAGCAGAAGAGACACACACACACACAGAGAAAGACAGACACCCGGTGAGGATCCATCTACAAGCAAAGGAATGTCAAGGATCCCTGGCAGACATCAGAAACTAGGAGAGAAATCACAGAAGGAATTGACTTGGTTGAGACTCTGATTTGAAATTTTAGCCCCCAGAACTTTGAGGAAATAAATTTCTGTTCGTTAACGCTACCCTCATGTGGTATTTCTGTTAAGGCAGCACTAGTAAACTAAGGGAGTTCCTGGGTGGCACAAACGGTTAAGCACTCAACTATTAGCTGAAAGGTTAGAGGTTCAAACCCACCCAGAGATGCTTCAGAAGACAGGCCTGGAGATCTGCTTCTGAAAAGTCGCAGCCTTGAAAACCCCATGGAGAAGTTCTACTCTGCACACATGGGGTCGCCGTGAGTTGGAATCAACTCGACCGCAACCAACAAGAAGCAAACTCAGACAAGAGGCCTTAGGGATTACTCAGTGAACAGGGCCCAAGTATCCCTAATGTCCCATTGATAGTTCCCTAGAGGGATACTTTTACTTATTTTCAGCTAAAGCTGTGAAGTGATTGGCTGACAGCAAATAAGGAAGCCCTAATATGGGAGCAGGAAGAATGGTCCCCAGGGTACACTTGAAGGAAGTTAGATGCCAGGAAAAACAAGAGAGGGACTGAGGCCAAAAGATAAACTTGATTTATTTTGAAGTTTGGCCGAGGGTCAACCTGTCCACAGTTCAGTCCAGGAATGGTTAACAGCGTACGTATCCCCAGAACCAGAGGCAGATGTTCAACCGTCTGAAGCTGACTTTCCCCTTCACCTTTTCCAGATTCCTGAGCCCTCAAATAGGCATTGAAAAACCTCTTCTCTGAGTTCCACACCTGTAATAACTCATCAACAACCTGCGATAGGCAGATGACACAACCTTGCTTGCTAAAAGTGAAGAGGATTTGAAGCACTTACTGATCAAGATCAAAGACTACAGCCGTCAGTATGGATTACACCTCAACATAAAGGAAACAAAAATCCTCACAACTGGACCAATAAGCAACATCATGATAAATGGAGAAAAGATTAAAGTTGTCAAGGATTTCATTTTACTTGAATCAACATCAACACCCATGGAAGTAGCAGTTAAGAAATCAAACAACGTACTGCATTGGGCAAATCTGCTGCAAAAGACCTCTTTAAAGTGTTAAAAAGCAAAGATGTCACTTTGAGAACTAAGGTACGCCTGACCCAGCCTGTGGAACTTTCAAGCGCCTCATATACATGCAAAAGCTGGACAACGAATAAGGAAGACCAAAGAAGAATTAATGCCTTTGAATTATGGTATTGGTGAAGAATACTGAATATACCATGGACTGCCAGAAGAACAAACAAATCTGTCTTGGAAAAAGTACAGCCAGAATGCTCCTTAGAAACAAGGATGGCAAGACTTCATCTCACATACTTGGGACATGTTATCAGGAGGGACCAGTCCCTGGAGAAGGACATCATGTTTGGTAAAGCAGAGGGTCAGCCAAAAAGAGGAAGACCCTCAATGACATGAATTGACACAGTGGTTGCAACAATGGGCTCAAACATAGCAATGCTTGTAAGGATGGTGCAGAACTGGGCAGTGTTTGGTTCTGTTGTACATAAGGTCACTTTAGAGCACCTAACAACAACGATAACTTCATGCATCTCTTTTATTAGCCCAGGTTTACATCTCCCAAGGTTTTGAAATAGTTCCTCTCGCTGGGACATCCTGTAGAAATGAGCACCACCGGAGATCATTTATACAGAGCAAGCACTTTTTTGCCCCACATTATTGAAAGGCAGAAAATAAATTCCACAATGCCCAAGAAAGAGCCTCAGAGAGAAGCAGCCAAGGACACAAAGCTGTCCAAAACCTCTCTCCTCACCACCGCACTCAAGTAGATCTGGCTCTTTTGATTCTAATCAAGAGGCTGATGGGAAGACTGTGAACTCACTGAAGGCAAGAACCAGGTCCTGCCTCTGATCCCCCCCACTGCAGCACTGAGCACAGAGCATTGTACACAATAGGAGTAAGTACTGAGGAAACTGAGAAGACCAGGCACAGAGGAGAGTGAGCAGGAAGGGGAGGAGGGAGCGAAAGCTCCTTCAGGCGCTGTGTGGAAGTTCTAATGAAAAGCCTGACAGACCTCTAATGAGAGCTGAACCGCCAGCGGCCTGTGATTGCTCATTGTGTTTGGTTATAATTAGCAGCCATTCTGCGATGGCAAAGGAGGCAGCAAGCGGGAGCTGGGCTGGGGAAGGGCTGTCACGCTCGCAGCCACCAGCCCCCGGTCCCGGAGCTGCAAAACCTGGGCTCCTTCCCTGGGCTGTGCCTGGCCCTGCCTGCCCTGTGCCCACAGGTGGGCCCGTGGCTGGCAGACCTAAGCACTGACACTGGGTCAATGCCGTACCCCATTCCAGGCCAAAGGGGAACAGTGTACTGTGATTGGTTGGGAACACTGGTTGGCAAATTGGGCACACCTGGGTTTGAGACCAAATTTTATGTGCAACATACGAGTTATGTGACCTCAAACCAAAAAGGAGAAACAAAACCCATTGCTGTCAAGTTGATTCCTATTCCTAGAGATCCTGTGTTTTAAAGTGTAGAACTGCTCCATGGAGTTTTCTTGGCTGTAATCTTTACGGAAAGGAGCACTGCTGGTATTTAACCAGCACTTTGCTAACTAAATGGTCAGCAGTTCAAACCCACCAATGGCTCCACGGGAGAAAAAACCTGGCAACCTGCTCCAGGAAAGATTACAGCCTAGGAAACCCTATAGGGCAGTTCTACTCTGTCATACAGGGTCGATAAGAGTCGAAATCGACTGGACAGCACACCAGAACAACAATAATCTTTATGGAAGCAGATCACTGGGACTTTCTTCCACGGAGCCACTGGGTGGGTTCGAACCACCAACCTTTAGGTTAGAAATCAAATGCAAACTGTTCGCACCACCTAGACACCTTGATGTGACCTTAGGTGAGTTATTTAAGCTCTTGAGCCTCAGTTTCCTCATCTATAAAACAGGGATAGTAATAATAGTTCTCATCTTCTTCCTTGTAGGGTGTGGTGAGGCTTGAAAGGCGTAAGTCATTGAAAGTACTTGGCAGGGTGCCTGGCACTCAGTGCATGGTGGCTGCAAAAGTGGAGGCGGTTGGAAATCAGCTTCTGCTCACTCCTTTCTGCACTGTTTGTCTCACCCCCTTGGTCAGGCTCCTACCCGCAGCGCTTAGCTTCCTGCCACTCTTTTCACCTTCCCTACCCAATCAGCTCTCAAGGGAGGGTTTGCCTTAGCAGTTTCAGTCTCCTTGAGAACACATGTAACTGTGTGACCTCTCCTAGGAGAGTGATGTGAAACTTTTTTGACTGTGACCCACAGGACAAAACACGTTTACACAGTGACCCAGGACACACGTACATACAGACAAAACAAAAACAAAAGTTTCGTGAAACAATACTTATCCAAACCAAGTGTGATGCATTTTGACATGTTCTGTTCTCTTCCCTTCTCTCTTCTATTTTACTCTCTTTCGTTAAAATTGTTTTGAAGTTTTGCCAAAGGTCAGGACCCACTACATTGGTTTCATAACCCAACAGTGAATCGAGACCATAAGTGTGAAAAACAGTGTCTCAGGAAGAATTGGTCAGTTAACACTCATCTCTCATTATGGAATAAAAGGCTCTGCCCTCCGTAAAGGGTTTTTTTTTTTATCCGAGAGCTGGTGGGAGAGAGAATTCTGAAAAGCTGGAGGCTTAACAGTGGAAACAAGTTTGAGTCTCAATCCATGATGAGGTAGTTTTTTGCGTAAGTTTTGGGGGCCTCAGAATCAAGCTATCCCCACAAAATGGGGAGGTCACCCATCCTTTGTTCCTACACCAACCTGTAAGGTAACTTTTTCTTAGTTGGAATTCCAGCAAATCTTCCAAATGCCACTCTACCTAGGTGCCAGAGGAGGGCAAGATTTATGTAGACTCAGCTGGGCAGGAAATGGTCTGAGCTAGAATTGTGCTTACAGTTTTTTTCCATAACAAAATCAGGTCATGTGGCCTCACAAGTACTTACGAGGACAATAGGATAAAGTAGTTAAAACTGGAACTGTCCTGGAAAGTCACCAGCTTGGGAACACACAATTACCACGAGAAATGGAGAATTGATGCCAAGAGAGAAGGAGAGAGAATGTCTCTCCCTTATGCATCCAAAACTTGCCTTCTGACTTAAGGGGAAGGAGCCTTGGTCTTCCAGAACTTTTTATTGCAATGCTAATACCTTCAAGGGTGTTCAGTTATTAAATACTTCAGTGGATTGGTAGGAAGACTGGATCCTGAAATGATAAGAGTACAAGTAGAGAGAGGTAAAGGAAGTGGGAAGCCTTCAAAGTATCTTATGATTTTGCTTACAGCTGTTTGGGCTCCCAGCTTCTTGCCCATCCTGACCTGTTCCAACCACCCCTCTACCCCACCACCTTCAAAGTGCCCTCAGCCAACTCTGCCATTAACAACTTGACTATGGCCAAAGGTGGATGTTGTTATTAAAGAATGAAGAGCAACTGGACTGCTCTTTTTCACTTGGCTCTTTTCTTCATGGATCATTTCCATGTAGGGGAGCGATGTAATTGTTTCTTTGTCATTTGGAGGTTCAAAGGTTGGGATCCCTCCTTTCTACATAGTGGCCCAGATTTCTGAAGCTCGAGTAGGAAAAGAGTCCTGTAGAAGAGCCTAAGGACACCCTCAAATCTTCCCTACCTCACAATTTCTTCTATTCCCAGCCCTAGTTCTATACACTGCCCACATTCACACATCAACATAGGATACATGGCTAATGGGAGTTGTCTTCTCCAGACTTGGGCCTTCTGAGTCCCTCAGAGTGATCAGAGTGGGGCCACAGAAAGGGTGTACATTCAAGGGCTTGCTTTGGGCTCCTGGGGAGGAAGCCAGGTGAGACAAAGAAGTGAGAAGAACCACTCTGAGATCTTTCTCCCCACAGATTCCAAGGAAAGAAGGCGATCACCTCTCAAGAACTCTTTCAATCTCTAAAGCTATCACATACGCCCAGCCCAGTCCATCAGATTGGTGTCCCACAGACCCCAGCCTCACTGCCAGAAAAGAAAACTCAAAGTCCTTTTAAGATTTGCCCAATTACTTTGTTTCCAAGCTCTGACTCCACTCTTCCTTGGCCCTGCACCTTATAGAAACAGTACTTTTAATTAAAACCCCCAATTGTTGCTTTCTGCCATCTGCCTCCTTTGTCCACTTGTTTCCTATGTCTATGTTTCTGGGCATCTAATTGTGATTAAATTACAGGGTAATACTAATAGAGGTGTGAGAACCCAACTAATGGCTCACTGTTCCACCAAGCAACAATTGTAGTAATCACCAAGCCAAAGGCTCCTGTGCATTAGCTGGAGGCTGCTGGGGTTTCCTGGCCTACGCTTCCTCCAAACCCCTGTCTGAGCAAGTGAATACAGTTCACAGGGCAAACTGAAAACTCAGAGGCAAGTGAAAATGAAAGAGACATTACTGAAAGAAGGGGAAAAGTCAGAAAACTCTTTCAGGAATAAGAATTTGAGTCACAGCGAAAGCAGAAGCAAAGGGACTTGAGTTCAATATTTCAAAAATATCTTGAAAAATGAAACTAAGTAATCACATAAATTATTAAAGGAACTTTGGCTGGGGTTCCCTGGGATGTGGTGAGCTTTGGGTAGTATTGGTCCTCCACTTTCTCCAGATTCTGTATGATGAAGGGCACAAGTGAAATAAACGTGCAGCTCTGCAGAGAAAATTCACACCTTCCAATACTCTGAACAGTCACATGCCGGCAGCACCACAATTCTGTCCCCTTGCCTGTGCTAGAACTGGTATAGAAGAAAAACACTGCATGGTACCTGACTTTAAGGTCCTCACAATCTGAGATGGGATAATAAATAGAGTCTAACTATAAGTACCTATTCCTGACATTTGTGACCCACTTTTCAATTGAGAAATCACCTCACAGGATCTAATCTATGGGGAACATTGTTGTTGTTAGTTGCCATCAAGTTGGCTCTGACTTACGAAGACCTTACATATAACAGAACCGTCCCGCACCATCTTCATGATTGTTGGTTTGAGTCCACTGTTGTGACTACTATGTCAGTTCATCTCATTGAGGGTTTCTCTTCTTTTCATCAACCCTCTACTTTACCAAGCATGATGTCCTTTTGTGGAACATAGGGATTGTTACTCTCATTCTACATGTGATGGTTAAGATTGTGTGCCAACTTGGCTGGGCCATGATTCTCAATGTTTTAATGTAATCACTCCCATGATTGAATATACTGTGAGTAGCCAATCAAATGAAAGGGAGTCTCCTTTGGGGTGTGGCCCGCATCTGTATACAAGCAGACATTCTGGCTTTTTGCTCTCTCTGGATCCTGCGGCTGTTTCTGTCATCTCATCTCCCCATTCTTGGGACTTGAGCTGTCAGCTTATTTGCCAAAACTGGGATTCGTCAATCTGCACAGCCTGTGAGCGGGAGCCCTGCTCTCCGACCTGCCGATCTTGGGCTTGCCAGCTTCTGCAGCTGTGTGACTTGGGAGAGGCCTCTACCCTGATCCATAGACTTGGGACATTCTGTCCTCTACAATCACGTGAGCTGTTTCCTTAATATAATCTCTCTATATATATGCATTTATACACTTGACTGGTTTTGCTTCTGTAGAGAACCCATCCTAAGACTCTTGGTACCAGGAGTGGTTCTAGAGAAACAAAACTGTAAGGATGAGTTTTCTAAATTGGTTCTCAAGTCTAGTTAGTAATAAAGACATTGATGACTCTGCTTCCAGCAGTAAAGAGGTCACTGCTAGTCCATGGAGCGAGGTGGTGATACAAATATGCAAAATATCACCACCGGTAGATCAGGTATTGGTGAAAGTTGAGGCTCAGGGTGAACACACGTGTGATATCTTTCTACAGCTTTGTCAGAATGAGAAGTAGAAGGAAGCTGGTTGGTTTGTCCTACTTTCGCTAGACAAACTGATGAAGGAAAGAGATGCGCTCAGGGCTTCAGAGTCAAAGCTCAAGTGCCACATACATGACCTCAAGGCTTCCACTTGTGCTTTGAAAGAAAGCCTTATTTCTTGTAGTAAC
>NW_004443990.1:5171928-5173624 GCF_000243295.1 Trichechus manatus latirostris
CAGACCCTTAGGATTTTGGAGCAAAGCTCTGCCATCCTCTGCAGATAACTACTCTCCTTTTGAGAAACAACTTTTGGCTTGCTACTGGGCCTTAGTAGAGACTGAACACTTAACCATGGGACACCAAGTCACCATGAGGCCTGAGCTGCCCATCATGAACTGGGTGTTGTCTGACCCACAGACCCATAAAGTTGGATGTGCACAGCAGCACTCCATCATTAAATGGAAGTGGTATGTTCAAGATCGGGCCCGAGGAGGACCCAAAGGCACAAGTAAGTTGCATGAAGAAGTGGCCCAAATGCCCATGGTCTCCACTCCTGTCACATTACCTTCCATCTCCCAGTCTGCACCTATGGCCTCATGGGGAGTTCATCATGATCAGTTGACTGAGGAAGAGAAAACTCGTGCCTGGTTTACAGATGGTTCTGCGCGATATGCAGGCACCACCCGAAAGCGGACTGCGGCAGCACTACAGTCCCTTTCTGGGACCTCCCTGAAGGAGAGTGGTGAAGGGAAACCCTCTTAATGGGTGGAACTTCGAGCAGTGCACCTGGTTGTTCACTTTGCTTGGGAGGAGAAACGGCCAAATGTGCGATTATATACTGATTCATGGGCTGTGGCCAATGGTTTGGCTGGATGGTCAGGTACTTGGAAGGAACATGATTGGAAAATTGGAGACAAGGACTTATGGGGAAGAGGTATGTGGATAGACCTCTCCAAATGGGCTAAAGAAGTGAAGATATTTGTGTCTCATGTGAATGCTCACCAAAGGATGACAACAGCAGAGGATGATTTTAACAATCAAGTGGATAGGATGACATGTTCTGTGGAAACCACTCATCCTCTTTCCCCAGCTACTCCCATCATTGCTCAAAGGGCTCATGAACAAAGTGGCCATGGTGGCAGGAATGGAAGTTATGCATAGGCCAGCAGCATGGACTTCCACTCACCAAGGCTGACATGGCCACAGCCTCTGCTGAGTGCCTAATCTGCCAGCAGCAGAGACCAACACTGAGGCCCCAATATGGCACCATCCCTCGAGGTGATCAGCCAGCAACCTGGTGGCAAGTTGATTACATTGGACCACTTCCATCATGGAAAGGGCAGCGTTTTGTCCTTACTGGAATACTTACTCTGGATATCGATTTGCCTTCCCTGCACGCAATGCTTCTGCCAAAACTACCATCTGTGGACTTACAGAATACCTTATCAACCATCATGGTATCCCACACAGCATTGCCTCAGATCAAGGGACTCACTTCACAGCAAATAAAGTGTGGCAGTGGGCTCATGCTCATGGAATTCACTGGTCTTACCATGTTCCCCATCATCCTGAAGCAGCTGTCTCGATAGAACGATGGAATCGCCTCCTAAAGACACAATTACGGTGCCAGCTAGGTGGCTATACCTTGCAGGGTTGGGGCAATGTTCTCCAGGAGGCTGTATATACTTTAAACCAGTGTCCAATATATGGTGCTATTTCTCCCATAGCCAGGATTCATGGGCCCAGGAATCAAGGGGTGGAAATGGGAGTGGCACCACTCACTATCACCCCTAGTGACCCACTTGCAAGATTTTTGCCTCCTGTCCCCTCGACCTTATGCTCTGCAGACCTAGAGGTCTTAGTTCCAAAGGGAGGAATGCTCCTACCTGGAGACACATCACTGATTCCATTGAACTGGAAGTTAAGAATGCC
>NW_004443990.1:5173724-5175155 GCF_000243295.1 Trichechus manatus latirostris
GTGTGGGATAATGGTGCAAGGAACATAAAGATGGATCAGTCTGAGTTTATTGATATGGGTCTACTGAGCACAGACTGTTCCTTCAATGTTTCCGCTAGAGAAGTTAGAAAAGGATCTAATAGTTTATTTGGTTGGGTTGCTGAAGCATGGATTATGAGGTGGCCGACACTAAATCAAGTTGAATTACCAGACCTGCCTTGCTATACTGTAGAAGAAGGTATCCAAAGGCTTAGGGAAATTGGCATGCTAGAGTGGATTTAGCAAGTTAGACCCACAGACCCACACATGGAGTGTCCAGAGGACACACCTTTTACCACAACGGTGAGGAACAAATTTGTGAAGGGAGCTCCAGCATCCTTGAAGACTGCTGCGATTGCTATTTTATGTAAGTCAGATTTGACAGTGGGAACTGCCCTAACTGCATTAAGACACCTAACTACAATGGGGCTGACTGGACCCCGTGGTAGTAGGGGCCAAGTGGCTGCACTCAATCGACAAAGACAAGGTGGGAGTGGTTACAGTAATGGACAGAGGAGTCAAAGCAGTAATCAGAATCGTCTGACTCGTAGGGACTTATGGCATTGGCCACTTAGTCATGGTGTCCCTAGGAGTGAAATAGATAGGAAATCTACTGAATATTTACTTGATCTATACCAATGGATGAATTCTAGATCAGGTGAACAGCAGTCTAACTCGAATCGCCAGAATAGAGACTCACGGTCCCTCACTCAATTCCCAGATTAGAGCGAGTTTAAAGACCCAGAACCCCTTGAATGAAGGAGAGGCCGGGTCCCCTTGAGGAAGGACTCCAATACACTGCCAAAAATTTTCACTGTTAATCTTTCTCCCAGCCTTCCCCAAAGGGATCTACGGCCTTTTAAGAGAGTGACTGTTCACTGGGGAAAAGGAAATAACCAGACTTTTCAGGGATTACTGGATACTGGCTCTGAGCTGACACTAATTCCAGGATACCCAAAACATCACTGTGGCCCACCAGTCAGAGTAGGGGCATATGGAGGTCAGGTTATTAATGGAGTCTTGGCTCATGTCCGTCTCACAGTAGGTCCAGTAGGTCCCCAAACCCATCCTGTAGTGATTTCCCCAGTTCCAGAATGCATAATTGGAATAGATGTACTTAGCAACTGGCAGAACCCTCACATTGGATCCCTGACAGAGTAAGGGCTATTATGGTAGGAAAAGCCAAGTGGAAGCCATTAGAACTGCCCCTACCTAGTAAAATACTAAACCAAAAGCAATACCACATTCCTGGAGGGATTGCAGAGATTACTGCCACCATCTAGGACTTGAAGGATGCAGGGGTGGTGATTCCCACCACATCCCCATTCAACTCGCCTATTTGGTCTGTGCAAAAAACAGATGGATCTTGGAGAATGACAGTAGATTATCGAAAACTTAACCAGGTGGTGACTC
>NW_004443990.1:5176339-5195323 GCF_000243295.1 Trichechus manatus latirostris
CCACCAGGCAAAGAACCATGACCAGCTGAGGTGTTTGCTGAGGGCAAAGGGAACACAGCATGGGTGGTGGAAGAAGGTAGTTCTAAATACCAGTTACGGCCACGTGACCAGTTGCAGAAACGGGGACTGTAATTGTTATGAGTATTTCTACTTTGTATGTGTGCATCAAATATTTTTGTTTCCTTCACTTATAAAATATAAGCTGTAAACGGGGCTACTGCATTTTCAATTGTATGCATGTTAGTTGTATCATGTTAGGCGCAAGTATGACTTTCTAATTGTCTTTATTCAGAGATTATGTATGGTTTAAGGAGATGTGTACATGTGCCAAGTTGACAAGGGGTGGACTGTGATGGTCAAGATTGTGTGTCAACTTGGCTGAGCCATGATTCTCAATGTTTTAATGTAATCACTCCCATGATTGAATATACTGTGAGTAGCCAACCAGATGAAAGGGAGTCTCCTTTGGGGTGGGGCCCGCATCTGTATATCAGCAGACGTTCTGGTTTTTTGCTCTCTCTGGATCCTGCGGCTGCTTCCTGCTTGGGACTTGAGCTGTCAGCTTATCTGCCAAAACTGGGATTCGTCGATCTGCACAGCCTGTGAGCGGGAGCCCTGCTCTCCGACCTTCCAATCTTGGGCTTGCCAGCTTCTACAGCTGCGTGACTTGGGAGAGGCCTCTACCCTGATCCACGGACTTGAGACGCTCTAGCCTCTACAATCACGTGAGCTGTTTCCTTGATATAATCTCTCTCTATATATATATTTATACACTTTACTGGTTTTGCTTCTCTAGAGAACCCAGCCTAAGACACTACAGATGTAGAAACCAAGGCTCAGAGAGGTGCAGGGATTTGGTCAAGGTCATGTAACTTGGAAACTTCTGAATCCCTTTGGCTCATGCCTCCTCCTGTAGGGAGTCCCCAGGAATGTTACAATCTGCTTTTAAAGAAGTCTTTCCTTGTCACTGCTCCACCATCTTGCACCAACTCTGGAGATGTTTAAAGCAGGAAGGAACTCTGGGGTTAGAATACCATACAGGAATGCCCCAAGGCCTTATGGAGTTTGGTTGGAACATGGCTCTATTTTTATTTAGAGCCCCGTCTCTCTCACTAGAACTCAGACTTGGATCCCTGAGGGCCTGGACTGGGAGAGAAATCCAAATGACAGACATTATCTTATGCTTGAAAAATAGAAGTAAAAGTCACATTAGTGTTCAGGATTCAGATAATGGGAGTGCTTGGGCTCAAAATGCATTATAAAATCAAATGTAACCAGATGTTAAAATAGAAATTTCCACTGAATCACAATATATACCAGATTCCAAAGTGAAGTGCTAGACCAGGATTAAAAAGTAAGTGGCCAAGAATATTTAAGGTACAAAAGAGTCGAGGGGAAGATATTAGGTGAGAATTTCTATGGAGAGAGCTGAGCTATGAGTCCCACCCCAACCCACCTCAATCAGAGATTTCAAGTCTAAGAAATCAAAATGGTCAGAGGCACAGCATAGAAGACGGTTACACTTGGGAAGTAACTACACTGATGGAGTTGTTGGGTCCAAGGCACGGGCCATGAGTGAGAGAAAGAAAGCTGGTCTGGGATGGTCAGAGATTCTGTCCAATAGGGGCAGCTCAGAGGGGCAAACAGACATCAGTCAAGAGAAGCTGGATGTGTGGCCATATTCCTAGGGAGGAAGAAGAGGAAGTGATGGGCCAGAAGAAAGTGCATCACCTGAATAGTGAGAACTGTAGGAAAGAGATCCCCAGCAATGCGGGGGGGCAGATATGAAGCACCCACAAATGTGTCCACAAGAAACAGTCAGCTTTAAACACCTGCCAAGTCCCTAGAGCACCAATGCCAGATCTCTGCACCAGGACCAATCAAGGGGGAACTTTCCTGCTCCTTCCCACTCCAACGCTGTAAGGATCAGAAGCCACAGGTAAAAAACAGAGTCTCAGGATATCCCAGAAGGCTGATATATTATTACACAATAGCATTTTCTGTAATTTATCTCATTTATTGGAATAAAAAAAGGTAGTTAAGAATCTTTAAAAAAAGAAAAAACAATTTAAAAAAATGAGAGAAATGACAGAAGTGTTGTATCCTATAAGTGTTCAACCCGTGCTAAAGGGGAGAGGAGAATCCTCAATTTTAAATCATATTTGGGGTTTTAATTACTAGATAGTACTGGACATTTCAATCACTGAGTTGAGACTGTATTTGGACTTCAGGTGACTAGGAGAGACTAAGTAAGCCATGGGCTTGCCTGAATTTTTACCCAGATAAGGGAGGCATACCACCCAAATTTAAAAGGACAAGGAGAGAAAAATTAAGGTTCTTTACAATCATGACTCATGAGTTGTGCTTATTTACCTTGCTCAAAAAAATGTACAAGAAATTAGAAACAGTTATGCCATTAATAAATAGAACCCCACCCCCAGGGTGGATTATCCAATAGAGAAGTTAAGCACAGTGCTTACCTTGCTTACCAGATCATCTATAGTGAACAGTTGCACATTTTTTCACCACTTCCAAGATTCTGCTTCTAGGTATGGCTGGCATCTGTCTCTCTCCCTACCCCATAGCACCTTGCTACAGAATCAAAGCCTCTCTTCAAATTTACAGTCCCTGACAGGGGCGAATTACCCAGTAAGCAAGGTAAGCAAGGGCTTACTTGTGCTTACTTACTAATCTGTAGTAGTAAATCAGCACAAGTAAGCCTCTGCTTACTTTGCTAGTAAGCACAAGTAAGCCCGTGCTTATCTGGCTTACTGGGTAATCAGTCCCTGCCCCTCCCCCTCCTCTGACCATTGTTAGGCTATCTGGAGGATATAAGCCAATGAGACAGAGAACCGACTTGAAGGAAAGCATTCACTCAGGAGCAGGCCTGCTTCTGCAGGGTGGAGCTGGGGACAGCGTTATCCACAGCCAGGCCCTGGCCGCAGCCTGCAGCTGGCGGAACTACACCCAGCCTGTTCTGAGGATGTCCTGAGACGCCAAGCCTCCACCAGCAGGAGAGACAAGAATCATGCTGTGGAGCCTTGGTCCAGGAGAAGCCGTTAGCACAGAATCTGCTCCGTGTGTCCACATGGGCTAGGAAGGGGGGGTTTGAGCAGGTGTTGCCACTTGCTGCTTTGTTCACAATGTACCACCAATAGGCCTCTTTGTATATAATAGTTTCTGGGGTGAAGCAGAATCACTTCAGCTGGAAGCATGCAGGTAGGCAAGGGAGGATGGAAATGGACCGTCTGTAAATTACTAAAGGTAGTTTAGAGGGCATGCTTTTGGAAGGCAGCCAACCTGTTCATCAGGCATGTCCTGGTAAATCTGAATTCTAGCTGAGCATCAGACGGCTCGCTCACTCGCTCGCTCTCTCTCTCACACACACACATACACACTCATGCATGTAGCATTAGGAAGGAAAATAATGAAAAAGCCAAGATTGGAACCCAGGACTTGTAGCACATGCCTTCCCACTGCAACAGTGTCCTCACTAGCCTGTCTCAAAAATAATTGCCATCCAGTTGACTCCAACTCATAAGCATCTCCGTGTGCATCAGAGTAGTACTGTGCTCCATAGGGTTTTCAGTGATTTTTTGGAAGCAGATTATCAGGGCTTTCTTCCAAGGCACCTCTGGGTGAACTGAAACCTCCAACCTTTTGGTTAGCAGCCAAGCATGTTAACCACCAGAGACTCTGTCTCAAAACTGTCCCTCCTCAAATGCAGCCTGCCCAGCACCACCAACCTAATATCCCTGAATCCCGGTTTTTACCTTGCCTCCTCCTCAAGCATGAATCTCCCCAGATTCCCCATTACCTATAGGCTCTACTAGCCCAAACCCTGGGAGGGCTTTCAAATCATCTGCCTTTTCAACCTTGTCTCTCCCTTACCTTCGACACAACCCTTCTTCTTCCATAGCTACGCTGCTCTATTTACTGGCCCCTCGTGGCACAATGGTTACGAGCTCGGCTGCTAACCAAAAGGTCAGCAGTTCAAATCCACCAGCCACTCCTCGGAAAGCTTATGGGGCAGTTTTACCCTGTCCTACAGGGTCGCTGTGAGTTAGAATCAACTTGATAGCAACAGGTTTGTAAGAGGCTTTGTACTTTCCTCCCAACCTGCTCACACCCTGCTGCCAGCTTACAGAATTCCACAAGCCTTAGCCATGTGGTGCCGAGGAACTAGCAGAGGACTGAAAACTGAGTACCCGGCTGCTGCCTCTGACTCTGCCACTCTTTAGCTTTGTGATTTTCATTTAACTCTCTAGGCCTCCTTTCTTCTGTCACAAAAGTATTAGACTGGAGAATTTTGGAGGAATTTTCCAGCTCAAAAGTTTTATGATTCCCCCCATTAACCCTGCTTTTAAGCAAAACTTTGCCTCTCAGGTAATTCCCAGGCCCAAATGCCCTAAATCCTATGACATGTCACTACATCTCTTCGGTTACCCTTTTAGCATTTTCTCTCTTTTTGTTCTCAACAGAGACAGGGTTGCTTTGCTTTTCCAAGCATCTCTAACAACAAAGGAAGCTCTTCCTTTTTTTTTCTCCCCCAATATCTCTAGGTCCCAGTATTTGTGTTGTCATGGCAAACTTGTCTTGAAGCTGTGCTGAGTATTTCACAGATTCTCTGTCCAAGTTTAAACTGGACACAAAAGACTGTGGGTTCAACTGGGGCCACAGGAACAGAATTCTAAAGGAGTGTGAAGGCAAAGGGTTAGTTGCAATGATATGTTCAAAGCCCAAGCCAGACTGAAATTATATCACTCAGAAAAGGCTGGAGACTTCTACATTCCAAGCACCTAGCCAGGAGATGTTAGGATTGCATGCTTATCTGCTATTGGGACCCATTCTGGGAATAAAGGGTCAAAGTGCCTATCCTTCCCAATCATAAGCCCATTTGAGAACCCCATTCAGATGGACATAGGATCATCAGAATGGACATTAATCCTCAGAAATGCAAACATCTGCACTAAGAACAAGGCACCCCTGAGTACTAATCCTAAACAGTTATTTACTAGCTAGATGACCTTGGGTCAGAGTCTTAACCTCTCTGTGTCCCAGTTTATTATCTATGAAATGGAAAATAACAATAGGGTTATCATGAAGATTAAATAAAATAATGCATGTGAAGCCCTTAACACAATGCGTATCACTGGTGGTTTATATGACAATAAGGGGAGTGGCCATTCTAAGTCTCATGGTCAGTGTGCTCTAGAGGGAAGGGCTGGGCAATGAGAGGACACAGAGGGAGAACACAAGGGCCCAGGTCCTAATCCTTGCTCTCCTAATCTCCTTGCCTTCAACGTGAATTCCAAAGCACCGCCCTCAACATCAGTGCTATTGAAACATATAGGCAGCAGTACGATAAGTTATTATAAATGTCCATTATAAAAAAGTTCTTCATACATTCTACATACCAGTTGCTGTGGAGTTAACTCTGACAGAGTACAACTGTGCTCCACAGGGTTTTCAATGGCTGACTTTTCAGAAGTAGATCGCCACACCTGGGTGGACTTGCACCATCAACCTTTTGGTTCACAGCAAGCACATTAACTGTTCGCACCACCCAGGCCTCCATATACTCCAGATACAATTCCCTTATTAGAGATATGATGTGCAGATATGTTTCTCCCATTCTATGGGTGTTTTGTCACTTGTGGGTTGATTTGTCCTTAAAAGCACAATTTTTAAAAAAAATTTTGATCAAGTCCAATTTACCTTTTTTGTTATTGCTGTTACTTGTGCTTTTGGTGTCATATCTAAGAAACCATTGCCTAATCCAAGGTCATGAAGATTATAATTTGCTTCTCCAGATGTTCTGTTGATACGTGGCAATGTTTGGATGAATTATAAAGACACAGTAAGTTATTATATCTTTATTGCATAAAATTTATTTTTCTTGCCTTCATCTCAGCAAAATCACTAATTACGTTGTTGTAGTGCAAATTTTTTTTCACTGAGTATGTGTTCTATTGATGGTATTCATCGAAAGCAAGGTTTGGCAAACTATGTACAGCCCACCAGCCAAATTCAGCTAGCCGCCTGTTTTTGTAAGTAAAGATTTATTGGCACACAGACACATACTTTTATTTACTTATTGTCTATGGCAGCTTTTGCACTACAAAAGCAGCGTTGAATAACTGTGGTAGAGATCACATGCCCTATTAAGCCCAAAATATTTGCTAGCTAGCCGTTTACAGAAAAGGTTTATCTACCCTTGATCTAAAGGATTGAAAATAAAATGTAATTTTTTTTCAAAATACATACAATTTAAATCTTTTCATCAAAAATATAGATTAAATGTGAAGTATTGAAAAATTCACAGGAGAAAGATGTGGCAGTCTGCTTCTACAAAGATTACAGCCTTGGAAACCCTATGGGGCAGTTCTACTCTGTCCTGTAGGGTTGCTATGAGTCGGAATTGACTCAATGGCAATGGGTGTGGTTTTGGTTTATTGAAAAACTGTAATTCCTTCCATGTTTTAGAAATGTTTCTTCTCAAAACTAAAAATTATCTATTAAAATTAAAAGATAAAATACCAGTTATAATTAGTGAATACCAATATTTTAAATTAAAATAACTAAAAACTGAATTTTTAATTTTTTATAAATTTCAAGGAAATCTTATTATATTTTTATAAAAATGAAACTATTCTCAATTCTAAGCATTCAATGTCCATCTACTGACTAATGTAAAGAATCTGTATCATGCTTTATGCATCACGTTACCTACATGTACACACATTTAAGAGTAATATGAATTGTTTTGTATTGCACAATATTCCCCAGTTACTATGTGCAACTTTTGCAAATACCACATTAAGTTGTGAACCACGAATGAAACATAAAGAGAAGAAAATGGAAGCTTGGCACTGCTAGAAAACAATACTTCATTATGCAAGGATCTATTGCATCCCTGCTATCTGAGAGGAAGGATTTGACAAGTTAATTTGCCTTTTCTCTTACCTAAGCCCCTCTGCCACTCAAATCCAAAGCAGTCTGTCTCCAACACAGGCTGCAGCACAATTCATTTAGTTTCACGGATACTGGGCACAAGCTGTGGCAAATCATTGCCCCGGGGCCTGAAGATCGTTCATCATGAGGGTGGATGTTTAGGATGATAGGTCGTGCTGTGTCAATGCTGAGCATAGGCTCCAGAGTGACAGAGATACCTATCTTTTTAAATAAATGTGTGTTTGATATGAGATCCTGTAAAGCACTGGACCCACAGTAGAAGCTTCTCTTGCCTGGATCTAACAGTGATACTTCCAGGACTGTAAGAAGGGGTATGCTGACAAAGACCTCTTTAAAGTGTTAAAAAGCAAAGATGTCAGCTTGAAGACTAAGGTGCATCTGACCCAAGCCATGGTGTTTTCAATCACCTCATATGCATGTGAAAGCTGGATAATGACTAAGGAAGACTGGGAAGAACTAATGCCTTTGAATTGTGGTACTGGCAAAGAATGTTGAACATACCATGGACTGCCAAAAGAACGAACAAATCTGTCTCGGAAGAAGCACAGCCAGAATGCTCACTAGAAACAAGGACGGCGAGATTATGTCTCAAATACCTTGCTCATGTTATCAGGCGGGATCAGTCCCTGGAGAAAGACATCATGCTTGGTAAAGTAGAGGGTCAGTGAAAAAGAGGAAGACCCTCAACGAGATGGATTGACACAGTGGCTGCAACAATGGGCTCAAGCACAACGATTATGAAGATGGCGCAGGACCAGGCAGTGCTTTGTTCTGTTGTACATAGGGTCACTATGAGTTGGAACTGACTCAACGGCACCTAACAACAAAAACAACAAGGAGTTAGGAGGAGTCCCCGGGTGGCACAAACGGTTAAGTGCTCAACTACTAACCGAAAGGTTGGTTGTTTGAGCCCACCCAGAAGCACCTCAGAAGAAAGGCTTGGCTGGCGATCTGCTTTTGAAAGGTCACAGCCTTGAAAACCCTATGGAACAGTTCTGCTCTGCACATATGGGGTCACCACGAGTTGCAATCAACTTGATAGCAACTGGGTTTTTTTGTTTGTTTGAGAAGGAGTTGGCATGAAAACCTGGGATTTAGGTAGAATGATCCTGGAAATAGTAACTAAGAGCTAGTATCTACATGCAGAATATTTACTGTAATTCAAATCTTTAACTATATTGTGGTCCTGAGTCTTTAAGTAAGTTTAGTTGGTTGGCTTCTCTTTGATAAGAGATTTTGCAGCTCTATAAACATGTAGGTGAAGTAGATGTTTGAAATGTTTTAGAAAATCCAACATATTAGAGAATATATCAAATTTATGATTTTAAGTTAAAATATTTACTCTCATTAGAAATATTTTAAAATTTTTATCAAAGTGTTACATTCTTTGAAATTTAAACTGTTTTTAAGCAAAGTTTTAAAAGTCAAATAATGATTTAAGGCTTATAACAACAACAACAAAAAATTTTCCCTGACAATTCCCAGTAGCAAGCACTTTAAATTCTTTTAGTTCTAATTACCTTCATATTTCTTTGGGTATAGTGCTCTCTTTTGATTCATCAGAATGTATTGTTTTCACCTTTAGAGTACCATACAGAAGAGTTTCACCACCCAAAAAAATCCTGTGTGATTCACCTCCTCAGTCCCCATCCCCTCAAACCACATGCATGGGCAGAACACCACTACAGGGGGAACTGGCTACAGTCTTTTTTGCTTTTGGTCAGGTTGAACTTTTCCAGAGATTCTACCTCCGATCTCCTGTGCTAGCCCCACCCACTCAGGTATCTGGGTCCTTTGGGGGAGTCTGCTTGTTTTTTAGGGTGCTCAGGTTTTTAGTTGCCAACTTGCCAAGTCACCCATGATTCCTCCCTCCACTTTCTATTTTCTTGTATTGTGGTTCAAGGCCCCGCGTGTCTTCTAGTTTCATCAAAGACAGAGTTTATATTTCTGTTTTATGTTCTTGTGTTGAGAGGAGAATGGGGTAGATATGTCTTCACTCTGCCATCTTAAAACCAGAAGTCTTCTAGAATCATGCTTTTGTTTTGAAATGTTTGGTTGATATTCGTGATTTTAATCTGGAAAATTGAAGAGAATCCAGTTAATTTTCTAAACAGAATTTTACAATTATTGGGTTGGTAGGTAGTGTTACAGTGCTTAGGAAAATTTTCTTTATATTAGATTCACATGATGGCCATGAGTGCTATATATGGGTGCTATTCCCAACACACTTGTGCTGCTAGGGTACTGGGTGTAAATTAAGTTAACCCAATTAGATGTACGGGTGTCCTATACAACAAACTTTAAAACTTTCAGCTGTAGACAACCACTACTAAATATCTACTCTCAGCAGCAAAACAACTACACAATAATGCCTACAATGGATGCCTCTGATTCTAGTTACCAGTGGCAGTGCCATTTATTCTTTCCCATTTCCATAGTACTTACTGTGCATGCTCAGTTGCTTATCACTGGTGCACTGGGAATTGAGCTGAAGGGTATGGAAGGTTAGGATCATCAATCAAAAACCAAGGCATAAAAATGATAGTATCAGAATATCAAATCCCAAGCAACAAAATTTATTTACTGAGCAACTTGGAGTGCCTGTGCCAGGCATTATGGGTTGAAAAAATTTTTTAAAAAGTCATAATGCCTTTCTTCATGGGGGTTTCACTTCACTTACAGAATCACAACATATATATGAGCAATAATTATCACGACAGATGTATTAAATTTGTAATTATTTTAAACATTTAATGAAATTTGATAAACTACTTCTATAATAGTGCTAAATGTTTCAGGATTTAATTTTTTAAACGTAAGCATTAGATGATCATTAACCAGAGAACAAATAAAAAGGATGGATCTTATTTTTTTAATATAACATATGATTAGATTAATAATTATCAATATTTTTAAGTTGTGCTTAAAGACTTACGATAAGCTAGGTTTTAAAACTTAAGAGTTTTACTACATTAAGTATCAATTAAAACGTAAGTAACAATAAATAGTATTCCACCCCACCAATAGTAACTATAAATACTACTTCCCTGAAAAAAGTTCCCCCTTAGACATTAAAAATAAAATTGCCATTTAGTGCTCTAGCCCTTTGCGAGTGCTCAAGGAAACTTGTTAAGTGAATGAGTGAGCAACAATACTGTGAGGAGGATTTTATCATCACAATTTTAATGACAAGGAAAAGCTTAACTATTATCAGCGGTCTCTAAAGTTGGGTGTGTACATCCAAGTGGTGTGTGAGACAATACTTCTTTTTATCAAACGTCTTTTTATGTATACAATATAATCATGTAGAAGTCATGTAAGTAATATATAAAAATGTCCATGTATCAGGGGTCTGTGCTCAAAATGTTTTACTGATGAGGTGAGTGGTTCTGTTTCAGAAAAGTTTGTAGGCTACTCTACTAGACCAAGGGCAAGTTGTCCTGGGCAGACATTATGATTTCTTTAACTTGGTACCCCTAAAGTCTAGTCCAGGGCCTGGCATAGAGAGAGTACTTAATAAATGTTCTAAATGACAATGAACATGTGAGCAGATATAAAGCAATGAACAAGACGACGTTAATTAAGATGCCCAGGATAATACAACTAGTAAGTGAAGGTGTCAGGATTCAAATTCAGATCCGCTTAACTTCAAAACTTGTACTTTTCCAAAAACAGGCTGTTGCTCAGCACATCAAACAGATTAGCAAGGGGGAACCTGAGATGTTTTTCCAACTAGTTGATTGTTTAAAAACACATAGATAAGGCCCAGTCAACAGAGAAAATCATTACATTCATCAGAAGGCTTTATCATCTGTCAGCTTTTCCACTAGGGAGACATTCCTCAGAAAGATAGAAAGGCAAAGAGCTATATCACATTTCCCCCAGTTATAAATTCAGGTAGTGTTAGAAGCTGTGTCTTGTGCGGCCAGGGACATTTCTGTTTCTGTATGTGATATATGGGGGGAATTTTTCAGCTTTTTTTCAGCAAACATCATGTCTCCCCCTCCAAAATAAAATAAAACAAACAAAAAAACTTAATTTAGACAAGAACTTCAACATCCTTTTCCACTCTACTTATCCTCAATATCAAGTTAGTCACAAGATAGACTGACTTGAATTTCACTTCTTATTCCTTCCTCCAAAGAAGAGTAAAAGGGGATCAAAGTCTAAACCACAATTGTTACAAAACCAAGGGCGTAGGTGTCCACAACCTGAATAAGCATCCTCTCAATGAAAAGAACCATTGCTAATTATTGAGAACCTCTGTGTGCAGGGCATTCTATGAATAGTTGATTTCATTTAATCTTCACAACAACTCTAGGAGGTACTATTATTATCTCCTTTTTATAGTTGAAAAAACAGAGTTAAGATCACACAGTGGCATGATGTGTTACTGTTGTATGTTATCATGGTATGTTATTGTGTGATATGTCATTGTGTGATATGTCATTGTGTGATATGTTATTGTTGTATGCTATTGTTGTTGCATGTCATCAAGTCAATTCCAACTTACAGCAACCCTATATGACAGAGTAGAACTGCCCCATAGGCTTTCCTGGGCTGAAATCCTTATGAAAGCAGATAGCTAGGTCTTTTCTCCCATGGAGCAGCTGGTGGGTTCAAACCGCTGACCTTTCGGTTAGCAGCTGAGTGCTTAACTACTGTGCCACCACGGAACCCTACCGTAAGAGGTATCAAAACCCATTGCTCAAGTCAATTCTGACTCATAGGGACCCTATAGGATAGAGTAGAACTGCCCCACAGGGTTTCCAAGGAGCAGCTGGTGGATTCAAACTGCCGACCTTTCGGTTAATAGCCAAGCAAAATCTGTCTTATTCAAAGCCTGTCTTCTTTCCACCACACCATTCTGCCTTTTAGTGGATCCGGATTCCAGAGTGACAAGTGTTGGCCCGTGGTTGCCAATATGTAACATAAGCAAGAAGTAAACCTTTGTTATTTTATTACTCCAGTGAGATTCTGGAGGTTGTTTGTTATTGCAGCCTAACCTAGAAGCTGGCTGACATAGGTATCTTCAACTAGTTACTGTTTATGTTGATATATGTCTTGTGGTAACTTCTTTAATAACTTGTTAAGTGTCATGCTTGGTGAGGACCTCTATTACTTTATACCATCTCAAACACAAGTACTTAACAGTTACTTAGACCAGGGCTTCAGAACTAACAGAGCAGTGGTTCTCAAAACTTATTATACAAAAGAATCACCTGGGGATCTTCTTAAAATATAGATTCTGATTCAGTATATCTGAGGTGGAAATGCAAATTCTCAGCAGGGGTTCAAACCAGAACGAACTGGTTCGAAGCCCTGATTTAGACAAAGGTTCAAAAATGACTGAAGCTCTGTAGGGAAGACTTTGTGAATCTGTTGGGGGCATGGCTTTGGCATTCAAATAACTGAATACAAATTCCTGCATAAGTATCTAGAGAAATATATTTTCTTAAGGGTAATTAGAGAATTTTAAGAGTACACTGTGTGATGTAAAATGTAACTAAAAACCAAACCTGTTGCCGTTGGGTCGACTCCCACTCATAGTGACCCTACAGGAGAGAGGAGAACTGCCCCAGAGTGTTTCCAAGGCTGTAGTCTTAACGGAAGCAGACTGCTGCACCTTTCTCCCGTGGAGCTGCCAGTGGGTCCTAACTGCCCAGCTTTTGGTTAGCAGCCGAGTGCTTAACCACTGCACCACCAGGGCTCCTTGAAATATAACTAGAGCCACATATATTTATATGTGTACATGGAAACTAAGAATTTATAAGAAACTGTCTAGAACTGTGATATGACAAAACATTTTAACAAGGTGCTCAGGCAGAAATGCCTATATGTATATATATTTTAACCTGAATTGATTTGGCTGAAGCTGGGAAAACACATTTGAAGGCGACAAGCTATTCTATCTATAGAGGTGGAAGACCTGAATAATCCTTTAGAGTAGACTATTTCCTTTGTTTTAGGAAACCTCCCTAAAACGGCGCTTTAGTTACACAAATTTAAAGCAACACCCACTTTCTTCTTGAGGAAAACTATAAAGAAAGCTTTCCCCTGAATGCAAATATTTTACCATGAGAAGCTAAATATATTACATGGGCATATAAACTCTTTTTGGTGAAGACATGTTATGCTTCTGCAGAATTATTGTGGGGGGTTAGGAATGTACAGAGAAATATTTATTGTTCATTAGGTGAAAATTTACATAGCAAATTAGTTTCCCATTCAATAGTTTGTACACAAAGTATTCCATGACATTGGTTCCATTCCCCACAGTGTTGCCCTTTTCATTTCCTATAATAGCTTGTTCTAAGGAACACATTCCTCTCAGGTGTTGTTTATTTTATGGGCCTGTCTATGGTTTGGCTGATGGGTGGTCTCTGGTAATGGCTTCAGTTCCAGTTAAGAAGGGTGTCTTAGAGCCATAGTCTTGGGGGTTCCTCTAGTCTCTATCAGACCAGTAAGTCTGGTCTTGTTAAAAATATTTATCTTTGTACAGATATAGATGTGTTTTTGTGGGGAGGTGTATGTTCTTGTTTAACCTTGTTTACTGAAGTTGCTCAGTGAATATACTTTGATGCCTGGGTGTTTGATATTTTGATACTGTCATTTTGAAGCCTTTGTTTTGACTGATTATCCTAATCTTCTATACCTTTCAGACACCGACATCCAGGAGATAACAGAAAGGATTTTCAGACTTGGCTTTCACCATTTATGAGAGGAACTGGAACTGGAGAAATGGTACTGGACCATGTTTGGCTGGCAAAGTTCAACCTTGACTATGTACCGATAAGGTCCTACCTACATGTAGTATTAAACCCGTTGCTGTCGAGTCTATTCCAACTCATAGCGACCCTATAGGACAGACTGGAACTGCCCCATAGGGATTCCAAGGAGTGCCTGGTGGATTTGAACTGCCGACCTTTTGGTTAGCAGCCGTAGCTCTTAACCACTACACCACCAAGTATGAACAATTCAGACTTCAGAAAATGTCAATGTTGGCCTATTAAGATCTGATAAAACTGTTATGTTCGGGACAGTGGGAGAGATTATACCCCTGCAAAAGAGAGAGGAGATTCCTATAAAGGTAAACATTCTCACTGTCAATCATCCTAGGGAAAGGTAGTTCCTAAGACAGGAAATGGTGTCTCAGAGACAAGGAAGGAATTTTTTCTCCCATGGAGTCTGGATTCTAGAGTAGAAGCTGTGTGGCTCCTGGCCACTTGTAGGAAGATAGGGAGCCAGACAGGGAAGAATCCCAGGGATAGGTAGACTACAGCAGTATCTACATCTAGTAGACCCAATAGCCAGCATGGTGGTACCAGCACCAGCCTGAAGATAAGTGATCCCAGAACTGTAGAAAGCAATCTGCAAATTTTGTAAATTTCATTTGCAAATTCCACAGTTGAGAGGATAAAGAGATTTACTTAAAAACTTAAGGATTCTTTGGGCATAACATTACTTCAATGCAAGAACAGTTATAGAAACCTGCACTCTTGCAATCCCTGACCAATTCTGAATCAACTAAACTACAAAGAATGCAACCAGTCGGAGGATAGTACACCCCCTCTTCCAGGCCAGGTAGATGGCTGGGGGAGTGTGTTTCCACCAGCTCTCAGCACCCATCACTGAACTACAACAATGGCTAAGGAAGCACGTATAGACGACTATCACTTAAAGCAGTGTATTATCTATGCTTTATAAAACTAGTATCACTATAAGACATTAAACAAACAAACCAAACCTGTTGTCATCAAGTCAATTCCAACTCATAGCGACCCTATAGGACAGAGTAGAACTGCCCCATAGGGTTTCCAAAGAGCAGTTGGTAGATTCGAATTGCCAACTTTTTGGTTAGCAGCTGTAGCTTGTTGTAGCTCTTAACCACTGCACCACCAGGCCTCCAGCAATCTAAGATTTTACCCATGACAAAAACATCTACAAGAGGGAGAGAACAAGACAAAACTGAACATTCGAGTTAGGTTAAGCAAACATTACAAAAGCAGGTAATTATTATCCTCTTAGTCAGAGGTTGGCAAATTTCTTCTGTAAAGGACCAGATAGTAAATATTAGGTAAATAGTAAATAATCTTAGGCTTGCTGTGGCACCTACTCTGTCACTGTAGCTTGCAAGCAGCCATGGACAATATGTAAACGAATGGGTATGGCTGGGTTCCAGTAAAACTTATATACGGACACTGAAACTGGTTTTTCATATAATTTTCATGTGTCACAAAAATATTCTTCTTTTTATTTTTTTCAGTCATTTAAAATATAAAAATTATTCTTAGCTCACAGGTCTTATGAAAACAGGCCATGGGCTGGATTTGGCCAGCGGGGCTGTAGTTTGCTAACCCCATGCTCTAGGTCTTACCAGCTCTGCCAGTAAATGTTGCAAAGTAATGCTGAGAGTTTTCAACTCACTTAATTTGGGATACATCTTAAAACAACGAAGAGAAAAAGAAAACAGTTACACTCTTGAAATTTCAAGTATAATTTTATTGAAATTAATTTTCTAACATACTTAGTAGCAGTATTAACATATAATTCTATTACTACTACTAATAGCTAACACTTACATAAAACAATGAAGGTTAATTTGCAAAAAAAAAAATTAGCATTATTAGCAAATCAAGCATACCTGCCATATTTTTTAAATAATGCCTTAAATAGGCACTTACTCCAATTAGAAAATATACAATATGAATTGGAGTTCTGATCTTTAAAAGAAAGAAATAAGTAGAAAGAGGGATAGAGGGGGTTATAGTAGAATAGGAATAGGAAGACATGGTGAAAATAAATCTCTGTAATAGATCACGTTAAGGCTGTTTTCTGGCAGAATTATATCCTGTTGTTATCAATAACAGGACAATAAAGATGGAAGAAGTAGTGAAAAATAAACAAGATTCAAGGAATGAGGGAGCCAGTCCTAAATTAAGATTACCAAGAATATATTATTAGACAATTTATTTGGGTTGAGAGAGTGGCCATCTTTATTATACTGTGAAATGAAAAACAATCCTTGTACCCATTGTGTCTCTCCACTGACAGCAACAGGATGACGTTTCCATAGAAACAACGTTCTGCTCATCTAACGTCCCACCTTTTTCAAAGAGCAGTCAGTAAACAGTCAATAATATTCGTTTTAGCAGAGAATCTACTGGTAATAAAGGGAGCTACATCAGAAACCTGTCCTCAACATAATTAGGGAAGATGAGACAAACACAAATGAAATAAAAAGGTATGTACTATTTGCTTGCTTTTCAGAGACTACTTACCATTAAAACTAGTAGAGTAAGGAAATAGAGAATTATGCAAGGTAATTGTTCCTATCGGTAACTCCTGTATGTGGTGGAATTCCTAACCTTTGTGTCTTTTTACCTAGTAAAAATAACAAAGTTATCCCCAGGGAAGACCATAAGGACCGGCGCAACAGATGTTGAAAACTGAATCTCCAGGTTAGGGAAGCCATATTTCAGTGGAAATTACTCTTAGATACCTCCTACCAGGTATGGTACAAGAGATTTTGCTAAATGTGGAATTATGGAGTCCCCTCCCACCTCAGTCATTTTTAAAAAGTTTTATTGAAGTCTAATTTACATACCATATAATTCAGTTGTTTTAAGTGTACAATTCAATGATTTTTAGTATATTTATAGAGTTTATAACCATCATTATATGTATAACACTTTCAAGTTTTAAGTAGTAAGAAAATCACTAAAAAATTGAGTCTTGTGATTTCAATTCCTACAGTAATTAACTTTTTGAAGTTCCGTTTTTTCCTCCAAGTAATCATTTCAGGGTAAAGTATGGGGCTGACACTAATATATGCTGCTAACCAAAAGGTCGGCATTTTGAATCCACCAGCCACTCCTTGGAAACCCTATGGGGCAGTTCTACTTTGTCCTATAGGGTCACTATGAGTTGGAATCCACACGAAGGCAACAGGTATTGAATTGAAAGTATTTAAAAAGTTTCTTTTTCAGGAAGCAACTTTTTAGAAACAGCAACAATGCTGAAAATAAGGTTGCTTCTAAAATTAAAACTAGTAAAACCCATATTAAATTAGCTGATTATGAGACAGTAATCCATAAGACTGCCTGTGATCAGTAATTGAAGAGTTTTGAAACATCTCAAATCCATTGAAGATGAGGATGTAATCTCAGAAGGCAAAACTGGAAATGGTGGTAATTTGGTCAGCAGAAACCTAATCAATTGTCTAGTACAGTATTTAGAGAAAGTTTGTGTGAAGAGTAGCCTACAGAAAGAGAATTGCCAATCTGTACCCAGTACTGTCCAGGGAACAGAGAACCAAAATTCAGGGGAAATTAATTTCCCTGTCTTTGAAGAGGTCTACGTACTCCGTTGTGGATGGAGCCCTGGTGGCACAGTGGTTAAAGCACTTGACTGCTAACAAAAAGATTGGCAGTTCAAACCCACCAGCCAATCCTCAGGAGAAAGATGTGGTAGTCTGTTTCTGTAAAGACTTACAGCCTTGGAAACCCTATGGGGCAGTTCTACTCTGTCCTATAGGGTTGCTATGAGTCGGAATGGACTCGATGGCAACAGGTTTCTTTTCACTCTGTTGTGGGGCAGGGATCATTTATCAGGTCTTATCATGCATGAATGAAATATTCCTCACGATGACTCATCTCACTTTGTTCTGATTCCTCATTCACTAAGCAACTGTCCGATTTGCCTTCCAGGCATGCCAAACCAGTTGTACATTGTTGGCATGTACAATATGAGCATCCGAGTCATGAAAAATGAATATGCCTCACCCCCCCAACAAATGAATAAATACCAAAAAACCAAACCTGTTGTCGAGTCGTTTCCAACTCATAGCAACCCTTTAGGGCAGAGTAGAACTGCCCCAGAGGTTTGGGTTTCCAAGGCTATAATCTTTACAAAAGCAGACCACCACAACTTTCTCCCTCAGAGCAGCTGGTGGGGTCGAACTGCCAACTTTTCAGTTAGCAGCCAAGCACTTAACTACTGGGCCACCAGACCTCCTAAATGAATAAACAGTTTGGTTTATTTGCTTTATTGTATGTTAACTCTTGTGGACTAAAATATGTTAATCAACTCCAGGACACTGATAACATTAAGATCACCTCCTTAACTGTAATAATCATCAAGCTAATGTCCTTCTCCTACCATGCCCGAACCCCATCACTATAATTTGGTTACATTCAAATACAAAAAAGAGGCTAACAGATAAACAACAATATCCTATTCACACTATATTAAGCTCTATCTTGTATTCCTCTGAACTGAACAAAATAAAAAATAATTGCATTAAATCAGACAGATGAGAATAAATCAAAGCAAATGCACAGTTTTCTAATTTTTCTGACATGAAAATGTCTTGAAATTAAAAGCACCTATGAGGGTTCAATCCCTGGAGAAGGCCATCATGCTTGGTAAAGTACAGGGAAGACCCTCAATGAGATGGACTGACACAGTGGCTGCCAACAATGGGCTCAAGCATAACAATGATTGTTGAGGATGGCGCAGGACCTGGTAGTGTCGCATTCTGTTGTACACAGGGTCACTATGAGTCAGAACTGACTCGACAGCACCTAGCTACAACAATATGTTTAAATCACTTCAATTATCACTGACTTAATATTAATCAAGATGGGCCCGAATAATTGTAAACTGATGGAGAAAAACTGGAACAGAAGTAAAAATGTGCTCAGTAAATAACTGTTAAATGAAGTAATGAGTACATGATATGGCCAAAAAAATTATTTTAAACTCTCTTCTTTTCTGCTACTAACTAAATGGAACAGTGCTAGAAACTGAATACATTTGTTGAAACGCTGTCCTTTTTGATCAGCCTCTTCTCATTTAAAAAAAAAAAATCAGATTCTTCTTTTTTTTTATTAAAAGCCCAGTTTCAAAAAATATTGTTGATAATAAATGTTGGAGAGGTTGTGGAGAGACTGGAACACTTATACACTGTTGGTGGGAATGTAAAATGGTACAACCACTTTGGAAATC
>NW_004443990.1:5196006-5215743 GCF_000243295.1 Trichechus manatus latirostris
TGGTCCCAACCCACCTGGAGCAAAGGAGAATGAAGCACACCAAAGACACAAGGAAAATATTAGCCCAAGAGACAGAAAGGGCCACGTAAACCAGAGACTTCGTCAGCCTGAGATCAGAACTAGATGGTGCCTGGCTTTCACCAATGACTGCCCTGACAGGGAACACAACAGAGTCCCTGACAGAGCAGGAGAAAAGTAAGGTGCAGAACACAAATTCTAGTAAAAAGACCAAACTTAATGGTCTGACCGAGACTGGAGGGACCGTGGAAGACTTGGCTCCCGGACTCTCTGTTAGCCCAAAACTAAAACCATTCCCAAGGCCAACTCTTCAGACAAAGATTAGACTGGACTATGGGACAAAAAATGATATTTGTGAAGAGTGTGCTTCTTAGCTCAAGTAGATGCATGAGACTGAATGGGCAGCTCCTGTCCAGGCGAGATGAGATGGCAGAGAGGGACAGGAGCTGGTTGAATGGACACGGAAATCTGGGGTGGAAAGGAGGAGTGTGCTGTCACAGTACAGGGAGAGCAACTAGGGTCACATAACAACGTATATGTAAATTTTTGTAGGAGAGACTAACTTGAATTGTAAACTTTCACTTAAAGCACAACAATAAAAAAAGGAGGGGGTAGGAATAGAAACCGAAGTGACATATGTCATGTCCCGGGAAAAACTTCAGGAGCATCACGTTTCCATCAGCTTTCTTACTCTTTTCCCTCTAACTTGAATTATAAACTTTCACTTAAACCACAACAATTAAAAAAAAAGGTAAAGCATAAAATATATATATATATATATATAGTTGAAGGACAGCCTGAAGGATAGACAATCTATCCTTTCCTCTAAAATTTCAGGTTCCTTCCCCTTTTTATATCTACGGGCCCCTTTAAGAACCTGATTAAAATGTCAAATCCCCTCCCCTGAAAAAAGTACATGCACACATACACATAATTTTGGAAATCATCACAAACCGTTCAAGGACTGCTAAAGGTCCTCTATAGATCTGCTGAGGATCTACAGACCCAGAGTAAGCATTCCTGCTCAAGTATTTCAAATTAAATTTGTGTTTTCAGATCACTAAGAGACATCTGAATTAAGAAAACATGCCCTTCTCCTGTACAACTAATCTATTTTTATCTCAAAGGCACTTTGGATTTTGAAAATACTTGTCTTCCCTTCTTTACTGTGGTCTCTAGGAAGACCAGAGTGAAATTTGCAGTCCATCTTCTAGTCCATCTGCAGACGCTTACTGCAGACATTTTGTGTACTAACCTTATCCAGCACTTCATCTTAATCCCCCATCCCCTTGTTTTCCCATTCCCCTGACTTCTTCATCCAGTTTTATGGTATCTCTGTAAGCTGCCTTGCATCCTCGGGGAGAGGAGCTGTTATAAATACATACATAATATGAAGAAAATTATCCTTAAACTCTGAGTGTAGATCTCTTTTAGCATATTTATGACTCCAAGGCTTTTTATATTTGAATTTATTGCCAACATTTTAAAAAGCCCAACATTTCACATAAAAATCCAGATTTCAGACGTCTCTAGAAAAACGTAAAAAGCTGTCTCCCTGAACCAGCATGCAAGCAGGATCACAGTCCCAGCAACTGTGGTCTCCAATGGTCACAGTTCTCATTTACTTTATCTAAGAGGCCTGGGAATGAGTTCAAAAACCTTGCATGTAATTAACTTGTAGGGGAAAATTTGAAAAAGGGATTAACTTCAAGATTTCACAAATACTTTTTCTCTCTCGCTCTTTAAAAGGAGTAGGAGAGATGACAAGCACAATTCATTCTACAAGTATTCACGAGCCTCGCTGCTCCTCTCCGCTAGGCCCAGCAACAGGCCATCAGTGAGAGGCGGTACGGTGGTTGACACCCTTCCTGGTTGGCAGGTACCACCCATGATTGATCAAGGTACGATCCACGACCTACCGCTGCTAACACTTGGCATGTTGAATTGAGCTATACAAAGTTCTGAACCGAAGGTGGAACGATACTTAATGCAGAATATTTACTAAGAAATCTTAACTGCACTCTCCTAAATTAGACACATGTCTAAACAGCTCATGGCCTATCTGCAAGCAATGGGGCGGGACAGCAAGGCTACTACGTACGCCGTAGCTCTCTACTGAATCCCCAGCATCGCAACTCCTGGACTAGGCGCACTCTTGCCCGTTTCCGGAACTACTGGCCGGTCCGTCCCCCTTTGGCCCCGCCCCCGAGTCTTTCCCGCCAAAGGCCGTTACCATCGCGGAGCATTGTGGGGCAATACTCTAGGCTAGGTTTCACCGCGTCCATGCAAGGCGCCGAAATGTTTCAAAAGGAGCTCATTCCTGGAGACACTGACTATCCTTGACGACCCGACAGGCATCAACAGCCCCTTTAAGGAGTGTTCTGTATTTAAGTTTTAATCACACAACTGATCACCCCACCGGCAAACCGCTCCGCAGGTCGGGAACGCGGGAACTTTTTTCTCTTCGTGCGGAGGGTCACGTCGCGCATGCGTATGCGTCTCGTTCAGCTGCGTCCGTTACGCACGTGCGCGTGCGTATTGAGATCAAATAGCTGCTTCCTCCCGCTTCTCTTTCTCCCTCCCCCATATCCGTGCGCCGAGCAGATAAAGGCGCCATTTTGGAGGGGCCGCGGGAGACGTGGTGTCGCTGCGGGCTCGCTCTGAGGTGCGCTAAGCTTGGTGGGAAGGCCTGTTCTCGAGTCCGCGCTTTTCGTCGCCGCTCTTCGTCGCCGCCATGTCAGGAGGTGGTGTGATTCGTGGCCCGGCAGGGAACAACGATTGCCGCATCTACGTGGGTAACTTACCTCCAGACATCCGAACCAAGGACATTGAGGACGTGTTCTACAAATACGGCGCTATCCGCGACATCGATCTCAAGAATCGTCGCGGGGGACCGCCTTTCGCCTTCGTTGAGTTCGAGGACCCGCGGTGAGGCGGCATGGAGCTTGCAGTCTTAAGGAAATAGGTTGGAGTAGTTAGGACAGGTTTTTTGAGAGGGGCGAGGCGTTATCGCCTATGCAGGAGTTAAGTAAGGAGTCGAGTTGGTGTGGCTTCTCTCGTGGCTGGGCCCATTGGACATCCCCGGAGCCGACTTGCGGGCTTGGAGTGGGAAACTGAGGCGCCGAGGGCTGGTGTAGTTGTCGAGAGCCTGGCGTGCTTCTGGGTGGGGGAGGGGCCATTCCTATTATGTAGCGCATGTGGGCTCTTTCGCCCTTGGTGCGCATGTGCGGGGGGTGGTGGGGCGCTACGTCCCGACTGAGTTAGGTTTCGCCTTCCTCTTCCTTTTCTCATGCCTTTTGCTTTCTGTGATCACGCAGAGACGCGGAAGATGCGGTGTACGGTCGCGATGGCTATGATTACGATGGATACCGTCTGCGGGTGGAGTTTCCTCGCAGCGGCCGTGGCACTGGCCGAGGCGGCGGCGGGGGTGGAGGCGGCGGAGCTCCCCGAGGCCGCTATGGCCCACCATCCAGGCGGTCTGAAAACAGAGTGGTTGTCTCTGGTAAGCTTATTGCTTTTATGGGTTTATGAGAAAAGGGAAAAAAAACTACTTAAAAGTTTTCCTTGCATGGCTGGTTTGACAATCGCAAATTTTATGCCAGGTCTTAGGTTACTTTACTTTTCTGCGTGAGTTTAGTAAGCCAGTATAACCGTAATGCAAATTTACCAAATAAGATTAAAGCACTAGTATATGAAGATCTTCACTTTGTAAATAATTTCGGGTTCTGAGTCTTTCAAGTACATTCATGTAAGTATTTGCTGTAGCATACACTATATATTTAATGTGAAATTTGGGGTACTTAGTATTGAAAAAAATATGAATCACTTTTCAGGACTGCCTCCAAGTGGAAGCTGGCAAGATTTGAAGGATCACATGCGTGAAGCAGGTGATGTATGTTATGCTGATGTTTACCGAGATGGCACTGGTGTCGTGGAGTTTGTACGGAAAGAAGATATGACCTATGCAGTTCGAAAACTGGATAACACTAAGTTTAGATCTCATGAGGTAGGTTATACACTTAATTCTTTTCTTTGGCCAGAATTGGATACAGTGGTCTTAAACAGTGGAATTTGAAGGTAAGGATTCAGGCAAGGGTGTCCAAGTAAAGTACCAGGTTTCTGGTATTAGTTACATTGTATTCATTCAGCATGCCTGAAGATAGGTGAAAACTTAGATCTTTCAATGGAAAGTTCTGTCTATCCAATAGGGAGAAACTGCCTACATCCGGGTTAAAGTTGATGGGCCCAGAAGTCCAAGTTACGGAAGATCTCGATCTCGAAGCCGTAGTCGTAGCAGGAGCCGTAGCAGAAGCAACAGCAGGAGTCGCAGTTATTCCCCAAGGAGAAGCAGAGGATCACCACGCTATTCTCCCCGTCATAGCAGATCTCGCTCTCGTACATAAGATGATTGGTGACACTTTTTGTAGAACCTATGTTGTATACAGTTTTCCTTTACTCAGTACAATCTTTTCATTTTTTAATTCAAACTGTTTTGTTCAGAATGGGCTAAAATGTTGAATTGCATTCTTGTGTAATATCCCCTTGCTCCTAACATCTACATTCCCCTCATGTCTTTGGTAAATTGTATTTTAAGTGATGTCATAGACAGGATTGTTTAAATTTATAGTTAATTCTCCATGCTCTTCAGACTGTGATATTGTGTAAATGTCTATTCTTCTCTGGTTTGTGTGAACTGGGATGTTGGGGGTGTTTGTGGTTATCTTACCTGGGGAAGTTCTTATGTTTATCTTGCCTTTTCATGTGTCTTTCTGTAGACATATCTGAAGAGATGGATTAAGAATGCTTTGGATTAAGGATTGTGGAGCACATTTCAATCATTTTAGGATTGTCAAAAGGAGGATTGAGGAGGATCAGATCAATAATGGAGGCAATGGTATGACTCCAAGTGCTATTGTCACAGATGAAATTGGCAGTATTGACCTTATACTAAAAAACAAGGATTAAAAATGATTATATACATCTACTTTAAAACACTTGCAAACATCTTATGCAGTTATCTTTAGCTACAATTGCTTTGCTCTTCATACCTTGGCAATTGTGGCAAAATTACATTGTCCATTTTGTAATATATTTTGCTCCTTTCCCCTTTTTTTTGTTTTAATAGGGACTAATGTGGGAAGAACTGGCTAATTTGTCATAGTGCTTAGTTACAACTGTTAATGTGTGACCTGCTGTTGGTGTACATGTGGGTACAGGGTGTCTTTAATTCCAACCAGATAGAGTATAATATCAATACTGCTAAATCTGCATGTCCTCTGTGTGACTGATAGAGCATTGCTATTTCATTTTTTTTTTTAAGACAAAATGAAAGCAAAATAGAATTCCAGCATATTGGTGTAGATAATCTAGATGGGAATACTTTGTCTCACTTTTCCCTTTAAACTAATATTCATAATTGATTCATGTTTAAAACACTTTAATTTACAAGTTAAATTGCAGATGGGAGCTTTATTTAGTTTAGACTTAGGTGGGTAGTAGTACCAGTAAACTTTTCAACTACATAATTTTTTGCAACCACAAAACCTGTAATACGCTGTACAGTAACAAGTGTTGGCATTATCAGTTGAACTGTAAATATAAAATGCTTCTTCCAATTAGTCTCTATAATGATTAAGTTTCTAAAATTTATCTGAACGCCATTCAGAAACTTGTTTTGGGGAATTTGATAGTTATTGATGTACATCTGTTAAACTGATGACAGACATAACTCATCATTCCCCAGAAACCTTTTTTGATTACAGTATCTAACATTTTGCCTCCTCTTTTTTGGTTTTGCTGGTTATAAAGGTTTGGATTGGAGAGGGCTCACTGGATCCCAATCCTTGGAGCTGGATCATTGGATTCAAATCATAATGTGGATAGGATAGGGAGGATGAATTACAAGGATTCATGGAGCGGGATCAGATTACCAGGAACATAGGAGTGGATTCCTGCCCCAACCAAACCGCATTCGTGTGGATTTTTTTTTTTTTTTTTTTTTTATTCAACTTAATTGGCTATTCCAAAGATTTTTCTTTTTTCCTATTTTTGACGATTGGAGCCCTTAAGATGCACGATGGAATTGTGTTTTGCAATTTTTGGTAAAAGGAGCAAAGCGAGGACCTGGAGATATACGCTGGAGCAATCTCCTTGGAAGGATTCAGCACGAGTAGATGGTAAACATTTAAAGGGGAAAAGGGGGGGTTTGTTTAAAATAGTAAATCAGTAAGTCACTTCTAAATTTAAACAAAACAAAATTGGAGTTGAAGAATAAGTAGGTTTCCAATTGGCTATTGCCATTTTTCTTTGAAAAAATAAACATTTTTTTAAAAACTATGCATGGTTGTCCTTTTTCCTCTTCATGTAAGGTGATTTTAATTGGGTGACTAGTTTTATCAGTTAATGCTTTAAATTGATAAGTAGGATAGGGTCTGACACCATTTATGTGTTAGTAAAGGTTCTTGAAAGGCAATCTCTAATAAATGGTATTAGGCACCTTTTACTGTTAATTGTTAGTCTTCAGGGAAAGATAAAAGGTGTGGGAATAAGACTACTATTGGGGTAAATGGGGTGGTCTTTGAAAGATAAATTTCCCTTTGATAGTGATTAAAGACTTACAAATACTATTTATTTTGGGTGATCATGTAGACAATATAGGCATTTGTGCAAAATTGGGTGGTGACTAGTAAATTAATGTAGCTTGGAAATAGCATTTGAGCTTTTGACTGAAACTTACCTCAAAAATTGGTAAGTATTAAATGTTAATTTAGCGCAGATCTATTTGAACGGTTAACACGTCACATTTCCCTTGTGAAATGTGAATGATGCACTAGAAAACTAATTTGAATCGTTAAAAAAGCTGACCATTCTTTAGAGTTTTGCCTTGTAAACTTTGCTGAAGCATAAGGTAATTCTATACCCAAGACATATCAAAGTAGTGATTATATCTTGTGGTTTGTTTTTGTTATCTGTACTAAACAGCTGCTTGGTGCTAAATTTTCAAATTGTTGATGGGAGTTTTACTTAAAATTCCTAATGTCTTTTTTTTTTTTTTTCTGATATTTGGATAGATAGTCAAAATCATCAAATCACTTATCTGTACCAAGAGGAATAACTGAATTTTAACACCCCTTGAATGCTTAATCATATAGTTGGACGCTGAATTTAAGATTGTTTAGGTGATCATTTCAAACCTAGACAAACCAGAATTAATTTTGAAACGGGCCCCAAGAAAAATCTGCATGAAGTCAGCCAACTCATATATTTGAATAAACCTTGTGGAATGTCAGGAGGAAGAGAAGGTTCCACACACTGATAAATTCAGTAAGGAAGTCATTTTCTGGTGTTGATTTAAGAAGTAAAGATACAGCCAAGAAGCAGAAAGATTTACTATTTAAAAGTTAAATTTCTGAATTCAGAATTTCACATGATATGCTTTAGTTTCTTTCAGGTGACTGAAAGAATAATGGGAAAGTTAATGTGACCTAGACAGGTCATTTGTGTTCATTGAGTGTTTTAGAAACAAAATGAAAATGATCTTCACTCAAGGTTGAGTGTATTTAAGCTAAATTGAAAGATGCCCTCACACGAAAAGTTTTAGTAGTTGCAGTCCCAGGTTAAAATAAAAAGTACTCTTCGCCTCATAGCGGTTTGAAGGTTAGAGCTTAATGCATATTTATGAAAGGTAGAGGGGCATAGGTTTTGCAGGGAAGGTGACCGGGCTTCTGCTCCTATAGTCTCTTAGGAAATGAACCATAGATCTCTACCTGTATTGGAAGCTATTAGAAGAAAGGCATGCCCTTTTGGAACTACAAAAGTCCTTCCACTTTTCTCCCTGTTTATGTTCCTTTAGAATATTTTAGGGAGCCTATAATTAGTTATTTTCTAACCAAGGAGAAATTTAAGTCTCTTTTAAGAAGCAATTATTTTTCATAACATCAGATTGAATAAACCCATCTTGCTGTTCAGTCCACATCCTTCTGGAAACAAAAGGTAAGACTCATTTTCTGATTCCTAATTGTTTGGGATCTGAATTTTATTTTTAAAGCTAAGTTTAATATTTTAAAAATACTGTTTGGAATGTAAACAGATTCCCCTCATTTAAAATGTTTTTTCCCAAAATTTTATATTTAAATTTTAAGTGGTCATATAGCCACATAGCATAGTGCTTGGCTTCAATATGATTTTAGAGTCAGTTTTGAGAGTTGTCGGTTGAACATGTCTTGGTCATTGGGACTGGTGATGTTTTCAGGTTGAATCCAAGGTGAATGTTTCTATGTGTGCCTTTTTGCTTTGTGTATGAAATTTGTAATGAAGTAAGTTGTGTGTGTATATTTATCAAATAGTATTAAAAGGGGAGACATTTTTTAATTCAACTAAAGTACTGTTGTAGCACAACTGCCCTGTGGTTTAACCTGTTTCCATTATAGTAGTACAAAGAGTATCAACACAGGAAATGATTCACAATCTCTTATCCACAATTCTGAAATCCAGCAAATGAAAGCAAAGATTTATTGTTGTTGAATTAATTTTGTGTAAAACCTGAGCAGAATCGGCATCCCCATTTTGCATTTAACTGTGACTAGCTATTATGCTGCAGAAATACGTGTTTCATTACACTGCTGCTGCAGACATTGCTGAGGCTGTTACATAACAGGGTGTATAAAGTGCAAACAACTCTGAATTTCAAATACATCTGCCCTCAAGTGTTCGGATAAGGGATTGTAGAATTGTACTGGAATACCCAGGGCTTATGCTTCTGTATGTAATCTTGGGTGTATGTGTAAAAACAGACCTGTTACTGTGGATCGTTTATTGAGATTTAAGTTCCTCATCTTTTTAGGCTCAAGCAGTCACAGGACAAAAAGGTATGACCCACATTTTTTATTTTGTTGGTCTAGTGGATTCACAATAAATGTACTCCATTGAAGGAAATATTCAGCCATCCTAAAATAGACAATGAAATACTCTGTATTCATTTCAGTACTTTCTTTGCAGGAACATTGACCAATCTGATCTTAGAGAAAAAACTGGGATTGGCATAAAGTAAAGAGGGATTATAAGGAAACATCTCTACATAACTTGCTATAAATATAGGCCCAAGAAGTTACAGTATACTTAAAGTAGCATCTGTTCCTGTGATTCAGAACTTTGAATGCATCTTGCTAGCTTTGAAAGCTGTGCCTGACAATTCTGAAAGTGGTTATGAGTTTGTAGGGGTTGAGGGGAAGAACTTCTTACTACAAAAATCCCTTGGTGCTTCTCTAGTACACAGAAAATAATTTCAGTTAATTAGGCTTGTCATACAGAAGTTAATTTAGGCAGAAATAATCTCATAATTTTGACAGTATTTTAATAGGTGTTAGGCCAGGTTACTGAGGAGAGAAAAAGGCAAACATAACTTTTCATAAGGGTATCATGTAGGTAGATAAGCAAAACACAGATGAAAACACTTCAGCAGATCCTGGATGTTTTGTTTTCTAATCTCTTAAAAAGTGTAAAGGAGGTACACCCAAGCATCAGGTTAAAAAAGTAACTCCTGCCACCATTACAGCTTTAGAAGTCTTAAAACACTTAAGACAAAGTGGAGATTGTTTCTGTTCCTATCAACAAGAAGATAGTGGAAATTGAGAGTTTTTCTAGGATACTATATTACAGGAGAAAAAAACCCCACTGCCATTGAGTTGATTCAGATTTATAGTGACCCTGAAATTTTTAAAACAATTTGTAAGATTGCCAAATGTCTAATGAAATTTTTTTACAATGTTGATAGTTTACTATCCTAGTGGAGTAAATGCTAGGGAAATCACTTAACCACTAGAGGGAGCTATATGATACAAAAGCAACCAGAAAGTCATTCCTGTTAATCCATAGAGGAGGGTGGAGACCAGCTACCTTAATCCTTTATGCCAGCTGCAGAGTGAGATGATTTTGATGGTTTACTTCCTGTAACTTTGCCTCTAACTTCCCATCTGTTGGGCAAAATCTTCCCCTTTTAAGCTTCTGTTCCAATGAGGTTTCAAATAGAGCTTATCATGGGTACTCAACATTTATAAATCAGAAAAATATGTCTAGGTTCTGGGACTTTGGAGAAAATGCTGAAGATGTGAATCTGCTTGTTTTTCTGCTTACCTTGTACATCTCCAGGTATGGATAGTAAGGCCAGGAGTGAGAATTGGGTACAGGAATAGGTGTGGTACAAAAAAAAAAAAAACCCTAGGCCTAAAATTGGTCATGGAAAAGACGAAATCAACTTACTTTTAAGACACAGTTTTCTTGACGTGTTAATGCCCTTTTATTTTTAAAAAGATAACTGAAAATTATTGGGAATTAACACTTTAGCATTTGTCATCATCTCCTTTCCCCCATCTTCACATATGAAAGTGGAAAGGATACAAACTTGCCTCCTGTTTGAAGTATAAATTGCCACTAAGAATAATGTATTAACAAGGTTTGTTGGATTTAGTCATCAAAGAAGATAGGCATGGGAACATTTGCTTTTAAACATGAATATTAGAAATTGTCTATTTTGAAGAATAAGACACTAAAAGTGGACAAATAAAGGTATGTTTCCAGGGGAGAACAACGAATCTATCAAGTTTATATAATAGGAGTTTCCCTGCCTGCTGAGACTTATATGTTAACAAGTGAGGCTGCAGAAGGCAGTTGCTTACCAGCATCCTTGCTGCAAATTGTGTTGAGAGCACTAAAGAGCAGTAGATTGATTAAGCTTGTTTTTAATCCTAAACATGTTAGCTCTTGTGTCTCTTGTTGTGAAGAGACACTGTGAAGCCACAGATTGTACAAATGAAGATACAGAATTCTCTCTATAACAAAGAAGGGCTAAACGTTGAGATTGGTAAAATGTCAGAAGGCATAGCAGAATTGTTCCTTGAGTGCTGGGTATAAAGGGAGCCCTTACGTGTAAGTTTGAGATAAGCTTTCAGGTTACAGCAATTATTAGGGTCTGATACATTGGAAAGGGCTGCAGCATTAAACACAGGGAGACTACAGCTTTTAAATATGACTGGAAAGCCCTGGGCTGAATTTCTTCTACCCTTACAGAGACATGCCTAGACATTTCAGCTGAAATATTAAACCAAGAGTGACATCTATCTCTTAAGAATAGAAATGTAAAAATGTTGGTTAGTAGTACCAGCACACTACAACAAAGAAAACTAAAAATTGTTCCTTGTCTCAGAACTAGGTGGTAAAGTTCTTCAAAATGCCTCTTGGATTAGTCTCCGTCTCCATTTGCCATACTGGTATCCTTGTCTGTGCACCCAAATTCATTGCTCAAGTATTTTAGCTGGTTTCACTGACTCCAGGCTCTTAACTTCATCCTGGCCATCCTATAAATTGTTCAAGTCTGATCTTCCTAAAACATTAACCATGTCAATCCAGTAATATGAATCAATGATGGGGTTGTATTCTACCTTTGTAATTTATCACTATGCCCAATTGCATCTTCCTTGTTTTGACCATGCTCATTTTTTTATTTAATCTCCCCGCAGTGTATCGTATGAATGCTTTGTATATGTTAATTCTTTGTACCTAATGTATTTTTTGTAACATTTGTATTCCCCAATGAGCCAAATGCAATGCTAACACAGTTTAATAAATATTGATTGGCAAAAGATGAGAAGTTAGTACTCCTTAAATGCATAGTCTTAAATCTGTTTCACAAACTTGGCTAACTGTAGGTGGATTATTAGAGAACGTCTTTTAATCCTCACATTGTATCCAGTAATTTCTCCTCAGATATGAAGCCAGGAAATGCAGATTAAATGTTAGCCTATGCTAAGTTTAATTGGAAAAGTAAATGTTGTCCAAAAAGAAAGTTATGTTTTGTGGTAATCTGTGCACACTTCCTTCAGTCCAGATCATGAAGAATCCATGCCATTGTTTCCTAAGGATGAGAGCAGTTCCCTCTTGCTGCTGCTTTCTGGGTCTTTTTCCGTCATTTTTCCTTAAAGTTGGTTATTTCAGAGGAAATTTTGAATTACCTGTGAATTTCGTGGTCTTGCCACAGTGAGGATCACTGCAGATTTCTCATCGGGGTTGAATCATTTTGGTTCTTAGGAGTTATCCATAAAGGAATTCATACATAAGGATTTGTTTAGAGTGAAAAGAATGGATAGCATGTCGTCATCTTGAGTTGGGAAAGAGTCTTCATGACTCTCAAGACCCTGACCCTGGTCTCTAGGCTGAAGTGATCTGGCATGTGTGTATTTAACACTCCCCCCTCCACCGCCAAAAAAAAAAAAAAACCTACAATCACCCCAATTAAAAATTATTCCACCCCTTCATGATCAGCTAAAGGCTAATTCAAACATTGTTGGACTAATGCATTCTGATTTGCTTTTATTCAGCATATTTATATAGGCATATAATGCACACACGTTGCCTTTGAGCTCTTCAGTAGTCACTTCATGAATATGTTCTATTTCCCCAAGCTACATGCTACCCCAGTATGGTTGTTCCCACACCTTAATTTAAGTATATATATTATGTTCAGGAATGAGTAAGCATGCTAATAGAATCCTAGACAATGTGCTGCATAGTTTAGATCTGAGATGGCAGTGTGCGCCTCCAGTCAGATTGGGCTTATTCCCAGAGTGGTAACTTCAAGGGCCCATGTCATTTCTGCCCTTTTTAACCATGGAAATTTTGAGAGGAAAAATGCTTGCAAGGCTGTTGACTGGTCATTCTTAATGAAAGTGGTTCTTTGTTTACAAAATACTGACTCATTTTGATCCTTGAATGGTATTTGTCTCATCTTGCAGCTTGAAGAAATAGGCTCAGAGATATTAATGTAGCAGGGCCAGAACTTGAATTCAGATTTGCTTTTTGAAGTGGGGAATTTCTTAGAGGGAGGATGGTAAGTTGGACTCAAGTGAACGACGCCTGTAATATCTACCTGATGCCACCAGGGTGTCCCATGGTGCTGTGTTTGGTCCATGTTTTTATCCTGGGAGCTGGCGGCTGTTCCAAAGCAGGAGTTAATCTAGTCACAGTGACTATGGCCCAGAGCCCATCAGCAAGAAAGTGGGATGCTTAGCTTCCTGGCTTTCCAGTGTGCAGTGCACAGCCAGCTCTCAGAGAAGCTCTTGCCCTCTTTTGACCCTTACTTCATAAGTCTTGATTTCCCCACCGGAGGAGATCCTTAGAAATATCCCCAGTAACTAGTCCAGTTCCCAACATTTAATAGGTGCTCAGTAAGTATTTGTTAACTGGAATAGCAAACTCCCTGTAATAGTTCTGGGCTGGTTCAACACATAAGCTGTTTTTCTAAGGAGAGAATCCCTGTTAGGCAGGTTTTGTTTTGTACTCAAGCTAATTAGAATCCTTTGTGAACACACAAGTTAGTCACTGAGGTATCTTCGCCGGCCTTTCAAGATCTTTACTGTGTCACTCGAGGTTGGAATTCTCGGCACAACCTGAATTGGGGGCTGTATCTGAGCTATTTATCATCCATATGCTATCTCTAAGACTCTTTATCAGGGCTCTTAAATCTTTAATTTAGTAGGAGAGGAGTGTAAACAGTAATGATTTCGGATGTTGAACTTGTACCCCTTTTTTCCCTCCTCCCTCTTTTCCCAGGTGAATTTCCATCCTCTCTCTCACAAGCTGTGGTTTTAAGATCACTGGAACAAATCCCAAACCTACCCTGTAATAGTCAAGCCTCCTTTGAATTTCCTCAGCTCTTCTCTGATGAGAGAGCTAATCACAGATTATAGTACCAGTTTGGACCCTTCTTCCGTATGTTTTTCTTGAGTGATCAGAGTAACTGTCTCGGCTAAATAAACTTGTGTGTAGAGCACACGTCAGGGTTTCCTCAGGCTTCAGCATGAGTTTCGCTAGATGGATTATGTAGAAGGAGACAATGGCACTAGAATTATTGTAGAAATAAAAGTTACCAGTTCTGATTGCAAAGAGAAAATCCTCGTGTTCCTAAGAAGCCATTACTAAGGGATTTTTTTTGTGCCATATTATTAATTTAGTTTTAGTAAATTAGTACAAAATATTCTTCCATATGTGGAGAATGATCATATTGTGCCTTTCCATCTAAACTGCAAACTACTAAGACAGAAACAATGTATTCCAACCCCCACAATGCTTAGTTCTGGGCTTTGCTTATACCTGGTGCTCAGGAAGCATTTTCACCTGCTTGGATTGCCTATTTGCCATCTGCTGTGAGCATTTCACTGCTGAAAGAAAGGAGAGAGAAAGTGAAAGGAGAGGAGAGCGGGCGGGGGAAGCTGGTGAAATTAGAGGAAACAGCTGGGAACTGAAGGGACTTGAGTAAAATCAGTAAAACAAAAAGCCAGTGGAGGAGAGGGCAGGGTCAGGCCCTGGGGGCAGGTGGCCAATTAAACTTGGGTGAGCTAGTTGAGTAGAGCCTTATGTGATGTGTTAGAGACTAAAGTTACTTAAAAGAAAAATCTCGGTTCTCTCAAACTGACCTGTCTTCCCTGTGTACCTTAAGTTGTTCATCACATCAAAATCTATCCTGCCTTCTAGGAATTCTGGGCCTCTTCAGGTCTAGCAGATAGCTTGCTGCCCCTGCGCACGCAACCAAGAGTGAAGTGCTTCAAGTTGTATTTGTGGATAGTAAGTAAGCTTGATGTATTACACCTTAAATAAATTCTGCCTACAGCTGCTGTTGCCACATAGAGCTTTAACAACCAGTTCACCAGGCTTCTGTACCTGCTTTTATGCCTGGACCAAGCAATTGAATAGCTTTATGCAGCTTCTAGTAAAGAGATTTCTCAGGATCAAGAAGCATCCTTAAAAGAGCTAATTCCCTTTCCCATATGGAGCCTTAGCCAGATCTCTTGCTGTATAGGCCTTTTGTTGCCATTAGTTGGCATCGTTTTGGAGAGTGGTGCAGCCTTTCCAAAACTTACTGTGGCTAGTCTTCTGATGTCACATCAGTGTCTTAGGTCACCACTGCAAACTTCACTTACCCAGGGATCAAACTGCATAGGTTCCTCAACACTTGTTTCATTGTTCCCTTCACTGCCAAGAATGGGGGTGGGGGGGATGGTTAGGCCCTCATTTGAAGATCAAAAAGACCCAGTGAGGCCTTTTTTAAATCTAGGCCAATGGAAGGGAGAAGAGTACTGACTCAAAACAGAGAGCCATAAAATCTACATGTATTATATACTAACTCTTCGGAGACTTCTGAGAAGTAGGATCCTTCTTCCTGAACTCTGGACTATCCCCAAATCTGGAATGAAAAAGAAACTTGAAGAGAGATGTTTATTGGAGCTTGGGTAAAGGAGTATTCACTTGATAACATCTACGTTTTTGCTTGCCTCTCCACAAGAACATTTGGGCAAACATTAACAAATGGTAGTTATCTTCTGTCTTGCAAATGAATAGCATTTTGAGTTTTTCTGGTAATGCACATGGGTGGCACAATGCTGCTTGGTAGTATTATGTCCCTCTTTTAACTACAGATAGTCCCAGACTTACGACGTATTGGAGTTAACGATGACCCATGCTTATCGGCCATCTTTTTTTTTTTTTTTTTTTTTAGATACGCCTTAACATTAGTAATACGTATTGCATAAAATGAAGAGGTATTCCTCAGAACAGACTTAGGTCAGAGTTGTCGGAACATAGTCAGGGACTACCTGTAGTGGAATGTATTTGGGGTGGAGGCTGTAGACACCAAAAAGAACTCCACCTCTGTACTAGCATAACTTTATGTAAGGATTTATGTTCTAGATCATTAGCATAATGCTGTGACTAAGTTAAGCTTTGCACTTTAGTTCAGGCCCACCAATACCCTGGACCTGGGGCATCTGAGGGCAGTGAGGAACAGGTGTCCGAAGGAGACATGTTTGTGCCTGAGACTGTTTGCCAGTTGTGAATTTCTTACTTGGCGTATTTTTGATCTGCCTTAGTTTTTTCCTTCTTGTTGCCTATGCTGTTTTGCTCACTAGTTGGATGTCCTCTGTCAGCCATTTAAGAGTTGGAAAATGGAAATAAGTATTCCTACTCAAATACTTTATGGATGAAGCAGATTTAGCATTGATTTTTGGCACCTCCTTTCAAGAAGAGTTAAGGTGATAAATATGTTTCTGTGGCTTTGGACTCTTGGATGTGTGACCCTTCTTAGAAACAATAAAGTGTTTAAGAACCCTCAACCACCTGCTAAACTTAATTTCTACTAGGGAAGTGAGTAGATTTGTTCCCCATCCCTTTGGTTTCTGTGAAATATTCAGGAAAAATAAATTCTTCATTGTTTCCCCTTCGTATCTTACCAATTGAAACAGAAATAACTAGTGATGACACTTTAGGTGGTAGTATTGAAACACAAACCCAACTTCTGACCACATGGCCACAGGTAAGTGGCTTAAGACCTTAGTGTGGTTATTGAGCTCAGTAGGATGGTAGTGGGGTGGGGAGATTACTTCTGTTTTCCTCCCCAGAGGCTTTTTGTTGTTGTTGTTCACTTTGGTCTAGTAAAGAGTGCTTCCTTTTCTGCTTCAGTTTCATTGATGCTTTTATTGAAGGGTCACATTTCTCTTTGGCCAGTGCTTTTTAGTATTTTCGAATATTGCAATCTTAGTTCTTACTGGTAGATTTGTTGTCAGTTGTGGCTTTTTTGCCTGAAGAATTGGTCTGTTAACTTGCCAGTTAAAGTGTCTTCTAACTGGGTATTCTCTACTGAAAGTTTGGATTTGTTTTTGGTTTGTTGAGCAATCTTACCTGGGGACAGGGTAATAAACTACAGCAAAGAGGTTTCTATTCCTAGGATTCTAAGTCTGTAATCCAAATCCTTAATGTACTCAGGACTTTAAAATCCTCTCCAGAATAGGAGGGAAATACCCTGTTGCTTTCAGTGTTTGCTAAAAGTTGTCTGTAGAAAAGCAGATCTTAATAAGCATCTTCCTTTGTTATGTATCTTTAGCCCCTCAGACATTTACTCTAGGGCTCTTTGAAGAAGAGAGAGGTGGGGGGAGGGCAAAACTTGTCACTTCTGAGAGAAAGTGAGAGGAATAATTAACTGGCTCAGAACTGGTATGCAGGGTTCCCAGCCCCAAAGTTAATTTAGAAGCACTCTGCAGCACCAATAAAAACATCTGCTTGTAACCTGTTACGTTCCAGGAAATGTTCTAAGCGTTTTACATACAGTTTCTCATTTAATCCATGAGTCACCCCTCTGAAATAGGTATTTTGTCTTCATTTTCCAGATGAGGAAACTGAGGCCCTGAGAGGTTGAGTGACAGGTCATACACCCTGGGAGGGGGAGGGGGAGGGGGAGAAGGCAGGAGTGGGGGCAGGAGGAACCTGAACAAGATACAGAAGCAGGTGATCTGGGTTTTATTTAGGTGGATATAGGGACACCATATGTTTTACTTAGACACAACATTTCAGATATTCATCGTATCTAAAGGTAACATTTGGTTCACTCACTGAGAGTTTTTTACAATAAGATGAATTTACTATCTGTAGACTTCAGAGTCTTTTGACTGGACCCCAGTATGGTCTGTGGAAGCTAGCTTGAGGCGATTGTTTTGCTTGTGGTTTGGGATTTTGTCCTAAGGTTAGAAATGCCCCTTCTAAGGATAGAGTCTGATCTGACATATTTCATTATATTCCACATAAGATTTTGAAGCTGATTATTTTGAGTACTTAGTCCAAACTTTGGGATGTTTTTCCTCTGGAAAATATGCTAGTGTTTAAAATTTCATCTGAATTTAAAAAGTTGTTTTGTTTTTTTAAGGGAGGGTTTGGAGAGAATTAAGAATTCTGGTTTTGTCTTCTGGATAAAAAGATAAAATTAGCCAGTTTCCTTAAGAAAAAGGATAGTTCTGAATCTGAGCTTTTCAATAATAAGAATTGGCCTCTACTTCCTGTTAGTGGGGGAAACCCCTCCCCAGAGGTGATTAAGTACTCATTTTCATAATCTTGAAGCTTCATTTTCACCACAGTTTTAAAGGCAGTAGTTAAGGATGAGAGGCTATATAGGGGAAGAGGAAGACTGAGGCGATGAACTACAGAGCCCGTTGGGGTGAATGTGTTAAAGCAGGAAAGAAGCAGAGACTTGAATCCATTGAATGAAAACAAAAGAACATTCAGTGCCTAAGGTACAGCAAGAACATAAAGGTTTTGGTTTACCTAGTTAATTCCTTAGATTTACATCTTCATGCCCTCCTTATAATGCAGGAATATATAAACTTAGACTTCCTGAAGCATTTTATTTTTCTTTCCATAAGAAACTTAGGCATTTATAGGAGACATAGGGGCCACTCTAGCAATTTAGCTGAGAAATAAACATCAGAAACTTCATTTTCTGTCCCCCTCCTGTTTTAGGCTGAAGGTTCCCTGTGTTACCTGCTTCTGCTACTGATCCAAACTGCAGAACTTCTCATTCATCCCCAAGGTTTCCAGGCAGTATCCAATGGGGAATCATCTCTAAAAGGAACCAGACCAGCGTTTTCCAGCCCCTTTCACTCCTGGTGACTGAGGGAAGAAAAGAGTGGGGGGGGGGGTATACATATGTAATGGATGGAAAGGAAACATGAACTGTCAAATTAGTATACCTCTTCAGTGTCTATTACCGATATAATTATGCAGCCATCTTTTGGTGTATGTAGGGGGGAAAGTTGGAGGTTGTGACTCTGATTAGAATGTTGATAAAGGAATGGATGGGGATGAAATAAGAGATGGTTTGTAAAAAGATGTTGAAGTCCTGAAATAACGTGGCCATGGGAAGACTTTTTCTTAAACTACAGTTTTTGTAAACTGATAACCTGCCCCCTCATTTTCCGCCACAGGAGACTTATTGGACTGGAGACACTTGTTTAATAATAGCTTGTCTCTGATATTGCCAGTAGCCACCTCTGTGTGAGGAAAGGATAAAAAACGTTCAGGACCTCATCAGACAGGCTCATCCAGAGAGTACCATTAGCAGTGACGCCTACGCGGAAAACTTGGAACTGCAGAGGCTGGGGTCACCTCAGTGACATCCCCTGATACTTTCCAACCAAAAGTGCGATTTTTGTTTGGGGAGGTGAAGAAGGAAGTAGACTGTATTATACTAAAGTACTAAAACAATTCGTCTATACTTTTCTCGTTTGTTTTTAATGTGTGTGTTTTGTCTTTTTGGGGGTGAGGGCAGGAGAGGAGCGTGTGAATTCGAGTAGAATTTCACATCATACACAGAATGAGGGGAGGATGGGGAAGTTCAGCCCTTCACCCAAGAATAACCCAGTAATGATACCTTTACGCGTGGGAAGTGTTTCCCTCGACACTAGGATGATCTGAGGCTGCACCCCAGTGGGGTTCCGTGCTTGAGTTGGAAGGCCACTCAGTGGGAGATACATGTCAGCGAGTATGTGGAGGGTTTTGCCAGCTGTGGATACCAGAGGGGAGAGACATTGAAGTCGAAGGGGGTTCCCCCAGTTTGGAGATAAGGGCTATCCTGTGCAGAAGCGACTGGAGAACCGAGTGACCGCCGTGGCCTGTGCATTCGCTGAGGGTCTAATAGGCGTGCGACGCTGTTGGGCACTGTGTCTGAGTCACCGAAACGGCTTGGCTGTGCCCAGCGGGCCAGCGCCAGATCCTGGCGTCCTCCATCTTCTGAGCTCCCCCTGCTCCAGCTGCCGGAGCCACGGACCGCAGCACCACACACCCCCGCGGGGGGGGACGCCGCGGCCCATCCCCGCCCCCGGCCCCACCCCAGCCCCCCCGCGGGGGCGC
>NW_004443990.1:5215843-5244382 GCF_000243295.1 Trichechus manatus latirostris
CCGCGCTCGCCGCCGCGGTGGTGCGTCCCGGAGGTTACCGGAAGTGGCCGCGCTCGGCGCTGCCATGTTGAGGAGCCGCCGCTGCCGCTGCCGCCGCCGCCGCCGCCGCCGCTTTGTTGTCGCCTCCTCCGGCTGAGGAGGCTCCCCGAGCGGGGGGAGTGGGGAGGAGGGGGGGTCGGCCGCCGCAGCCATGGAGGCCAACTGGACCGCGTTCCTGTTCCAGGTACTGGGGGCCCCCCCGGGGGGACACGGGGGGGACAGGGGGGCCGGGCCCCGGGCTGGCGGGCGGGAGGGCGCTCCTCCTCCCCTCCCTCCCGGCTCCGCTCTCCGGCCGGGCCTTAATCCCCCTTTGTTTTTCCGCCCGCCCGCCCCGGAGGAGCGGGGCTGCTGAGGTGAAAGGAGGCGGCCTCACGGGGTGCAGGGGAGAGAGCAGGCCTCGGGGTGAGCCCCCGGGCCCCCCCAGCACACTCACGCACACACACACACCCTTCCCTCCCGCTCTGAAGCGGAAGGGAGGAGGCCAGTCGCTGTCACCACCCGGGGCCCAGAAAAAGGGCGCCGGGCCGCTGGATAGGCTAGCGCTGGCCGCTCGGCCACGGCGCGTCCGGCCCGGGGCCGCACCGTGGGGTGAGGGGGTCCCTAGGTCCTACTCTGAGTCTCCTTCCTTCCCTCCTCCCATAATTCATCCGTCTTTGGCTTTCCTTCCTCTTTCATCTCCCTTTTCTTTTTTTTGTTGACTTTCTGAACCCCCATCCCCGTGAATAGCGGGTATTCTGGGTTCCCCGCCACTCCCCCTTTCTGCCTCCCCCCCTTGTGTTTACCCGGTTGGGGTGTGTTATGAGTGTGTATGCCTTCCCCAAACTTTTTGACTGGATTTCCATTTTTCGTTCGCAAACCTCAGCCTTCAGCCTTGGCAGCTGACACCCTTTCCCTCTGTCCAGCTCTCCCGCCGTCCCATTCAGCCCGGGGAATCCCCCAGCCGAGCCGGGGCGGGGATGGGGGGCCGGGACTCCGGGGGGCCGGGCCTCTCCAGCAGCACTTTGCTCTTCTCTCCCACCTCCAACGTTTCCTCCAACCAAATGGGGGAGACGGAAAGTGGAGAGAGCAAACAAAGTCCGGTTACAAAGCCCCCAGATGAGTCACCCGTTGGGGTGTTGGTCTTCGCTTTTTGCGAGAAACTTGAGAGTGACTGTAGCCGATACGTTGGCAATCCTCTTGCCCGCCTACTTTAGGTGGAGGACCCCTGTTTGGAAGACTTGGGTGGAACTTTTTTTTCCTGCTTGGTTTCTGTTTGCAGACGAAGCACTGTAATGGGCAATAGTGATGAGCTCACGGGAAAACTTCCGAATCGGAGGAGGTTAGGAAGCTCCTCGCTTTAAGTGTGTTCTTCCCGCCTCTCCGGGTTATTTTCCTTCTTTGAATAACTTCGTGAAACCCCAAACGCGTAGTTTGGGGCACTTGAGGCCATTTAGAACCAACCAGGAACGGATGCACAATTTTCAAAATACTATTCTCCCAGCTTCTGCACCCATCCCAATGGAGTTAATATAGGGAATTGGAGACTTCAAGCATTACCTGTTGTGTAAACTGGTTTTATTGTTTTAAAACATACATTCTTGCACATGTGGGTAATTTGATTGTTAAGTAGTTGTTGAAATATATTCAGGCTTTTAAAAATTGAATATATTCAAAATTACGGAACTCAAACTTTCCTTTTTCGTTCTGATCTGGTATTTTATTACGCTTCAGTGAGCTTGATAATAATGTGATAAGTCAACTTAAAATGCATTGGAAAAGAAATGGTACATAACTAACTGGTATCCAGGTTGGTGTAAGGGTGGCAACTGCCATCTTTATAAAAAAACTTTCAAATGGTAATTTAAAAATACGGAATTAATGGACCGCTGGACCGCTGAAGTGAATTTCTTGTGATGAACGATTTAGATTTACCATATTAAACTTGATGTCTAGAAACTTAATGGAGATTGAAAAAAACAAGAATTCTTTACATAAAGGAAGAACCTGTAACTAATCTTTGGAAAGCTAATTGAAAAATCCTTTGAAATTCTTTTTTTTTTTTATCTTTCCTTAGATAAAGCAAATGCCAAGCATTTATTGATCAATCTTTTAATTAGACTTTATATTATTTAATTTTTTTCAGTGATTAAAATCTTTTTTTTTTTTACCTGGTGGTTAAGTGTGAAAATTGATATTTGATCCTGGGCTTGGCAATGTGTGCAGTGAAAATTGTTGGAAAACTTATAATTTAGAACCGAAGACAGTTGAATGGGTAAAGAGACTATTTCAGTCTTTTATATGGAAAGGTATGAATAGACTTAATCAGTTACGATGTTATGTAATTTTCATTGGCGAAATGGAGAGTTAAACTCTCTTATTTGTTTCCTGGAGCATCCTATTGAATTTATGTTTTAAAACAATTTAACACCTGCTTGCTTTCCAGATAACCTGGTGGAAAGTGAAAGCCATAGCTGTTAAAATGTTTGATGTATGATTCTTCTAACAGGACATTCAAGATATGACTCACCGATGCTAATTTGTTTCAGTACAAAATCTTTTACCCTCTGGCACTGGAGATTTCATGGTGCCATATCCTACCACCCTGGGTGATGAAATAACATTTCTGTGTTGTTTTTTGCCAGCCCAGAAAAAAGAAAGCTTGGGCAGGGTCAGAAAGCCTTGCAGTTGAAAGAGATGGGAGATAATTAAAACTTTGATTTAATGATGCTACTCAAATAAAAGCCTACATAGAAGTTATATTTTAAAAATAAATCACTTTACTGAAAGCAGGCTGTGGTTGTTACTTTACTCTGTCTCTCCCCCAGAGAACAAGTTGGGAAAACCCAGTTCCCCTCTAGGCTTCATGTAGAAGTGTGGGGATCCTAGGAATCCTCAGGGAGTGATTCCTGTAGTGGTCGAGGCATTCTACAGCATTTCACCCAAGAAGCAGGGACCTGGTGTGACCCTCGTGTGAGAGTGGGCGTCAGCAATGCTGTAAAAATACTTTATGTTGCCGCAGACATCTGAATTGGTAAAATGGCAGTAAGTGCTTTTAGTACTGCATTGCATTAATGGTTGTTTAGAATTGAAAAATACACCTCTAAACGCTGTAAGTCTGAACTTTGTCCAGAAGATTTGCATTCCCTATTATCTGATCTTTTAGCCTTTGAAGTTGTGTATCTTGAACTATCTTCAGCTAGGAACCATTTGTATACTGTATGGAAATTTGAGTATCCTACAGCTGGGTTGGAAAAGGTGTAAAATTAGAGTTTAAATTCTGTGAAGTTTCTACTGATGTCACCTGGGTAGACAACTGACCGTTACAGGAGCTCCATAAATTAAAAGTGGACTGTAAATTTAGTATGATCACTTAAGCCCAGAAAGATGCTCATAAATAAGCACATAATTTCTAACAGTGTTTTCAGGACTCAAAGGAAGATGAAATAAAAAATATAAAGTTGAAATTGATAGCTATGGATACCATACCACCGAATCATTCAGGGGAGGCTAGTTCCACGCTTAGCTGTTGTGCTGCCATCAAGTAAACATGACCAATGTGTGGTAAATGTTCTTATCCATCAGGAGGAGGGGTGTGTGTCTGTCTGTCTCTGTGTCTCTCTGTCTCCTTGTTTTTCTGTCCTTAATCAAGTTAGCTGTAGGACTTGTGATTATAGAGTGAGAAGGATGAATAAGTACCTAAAGTGTTTAAGATGCTGGGAAGAGCCTCTCCTAGGACACTGTATGCTTAAAATATTTGGAACTCTTACCTCTGGGCACATAATCCTTTTAGGATTACAAAACTCAAGCTTAGGTGCTTGGGCTCACTGTCAAGAGTTTCAAAAATAATGTTGATAAAGAACAACATATTAGGAAGAACAATTTCAGGAATATTTTCCATCATTTCCTAAATGTTTATCAGTACGGAGGTGAGGAGAATTTTGAAAGAATCAAATCCAAGGAGTATAACTACTCATAAATAGCCAAGAACCTGAACCACAATGAAATTTTGGTTTCAGTGCAGCTAAAAAAATCTCCAGAGTGTCCAGCCCCCAGTTTTGGATTGGAAAAGCACGTTATAACGGACCAAATGTCTAATACAAAACCTACAACTGCTGGAAGAAGATGAACATGAAGGAATTTTAAATATAGTTTTCTTGTTACGTTTTCTTTATTAGTCTGAGCATTTAGGGCTTGAAGAGCTAGAGTTGCTAAAGGATGCAGACTTCTAGTGTAGGATTAAATGAACTGAGAAACAACTGGCAGGTGTTTTGCTATGGGCTACCTTTACAGATGCCTTCCAGGTCAATTAATAGCAGGTTTGGTTTCAACCAAATCTTTTAGTAGAGTTAAGTGGAAACTTTAAAAGGAAACTTAACAACTAGCATATGCATTCAGAGCACCAGATTCCTTTCATCACTTAGCAACAGCCCCCTCACTCAATCACTAAGTTTTCTGATGGAAAGGGAGACCTGCTACCTTTCCTAGGTAACAGACAAGTAGATAATTACATCATGTGTATTAATGTGTGTGTTACCGCAGGAAGGTACTGCTAAATGCTTAAGTCGGGAGTGTTTTTTTTTTTTTTTTTTTTTAACAAGTTATTTAAACTTGGTTTCAAGCACTGACTAATGCACGCTGATTTTGTCACCTGGTATGTCCCTTATGAACCAGGCTGGTGTGTATAGTTTAGTCCACTGTTTGAAAGCAAGATCACTGTCAGCAACTTAGTCGAAAAAGTTTTGTGTCTGCATAGTGATATTTTAAACGTTTTGTATTTGGAGCTGTGAGAGTAACTAGATGGTTGCTGGATCTCTGCTGCAGAGAGTTAGCTCACGGGCTCTTTTTTCTTCTGGTCTCTATTGCCTGGAACATGTTGAATTTTGAAGGTCATTGTGAGAGGCTGAGTTTCTGAAGTGTAAATGTTTGGTTTTAGGCCCATGAAGCCTCCCATCACCAACAGCAGGCAGCACAGAACAGCTTGCTGCCCCTCCTGAGCTCTGCTGTGGAGCCCCCTGATCAGAAACCATTGCTTCCAATACCAATAACTCAGAAACCTCAGGCTGCGCCAGAAACATTAAAGGATGCCATTGGGATTAAAAAAGAAAAACCCAAAACTTCATTTGTGTGCACTTACTGCAGTAAAGCTTTCAGGGACAGCTATCACCTGAGGCGCCATGAGTCCTGCCACACAGGGATCAAGTTGGTGTCCCAGCGAAAGAAAACCCCCACCACAGTGGTTCCCCTTATCTCCACCATCGCTGGGGACAGCAGCCGAACTTCGTTGGTCTCAACCATTGCAGGCATCTTGTCAACAGTCACTACATCTTCCTCGGGCACTAACCCCAGCAGCAGTGCCAGCACCACAGCTATGCCCGTGACCCAGTCTGTCAAGAAACCCAGTAAGCCTGTCAAGAAGAACCATGCTTGTGAGATGTGTGGGAAGGCCTTCCGAGATGTGTATCACCTCAATCGGCACAAGCTCTCCCATTCGGACGAAAAGCCTTTTGAGTGTCCTGTTTGTAATCAGCGCTTCAAGAGGAAGGACCGGATGACTTACCATGTGAGGTCTCATGAAGGAGGCATCACCAAACCCTATACTTGCAGTGTTTGTGGGAAAGGCTTCTCAAGGTACTGGGTTTTGCTTTGCTTTTTTAAATTATGATAACAGTAAAACTTCAGATTTATTTCCGTGTAATTTTGAAAGTTTATGTGAGAATAGATGGGGGCAGGCCTGTGTTATTAGAGGAGACTGGTGATAAAGAAGCATTATACCTCCAGGTATAATTGCAGTTTGGTATGGTTGACAAGTGGTGACATAGTGATCTAATTTACTACTTCATTTAAGAAGTGCCTTGGTGGACTCAAGCCTTCATTTGGCACAGGGGTACTTATCATTGCAAAACCACCAGTTTTTAGTTCAGTTGGGTGACTAGATAGAACGTTCACTGTCTGTGGAAATCAAAGGAACTTATTTCCTGAAAGTTGAGGTGACCTGGGAGATGCTTGATAAAACTTTTAGGGGAACGTTTTCCATTTTTTGTGATGAGAACTAACATTTTACTAATTATAATTTTTAAAAGCTTTTAAAGTTAATATAATAGTAGCTATTTCTGGCAAGCGTTAGGACTAAACGTGAATATTTTGTAATTGTAAAGAACCAACACCTAGTGTGATTTGATGTTGACTAGAAGAGAAAATAAACACGTAAAGGACTGAGACTTTTTTGTATGCTAAGAGAGTTAAGGAGGCAGCTTGTACTGGGGGAAGGGGGGGAGCCGGTAATTCTGCTAGGTTTCTTTAAAATGCTCTCCCAAATCTGCCAATCATGTAAGCATCACAGTAAGTAGCATGTCTCTGTGTGTGTTCCATTACATCTTCTGTTGAAACTCTCTCTTTCACAGGCCTGACCACTTAAGCTGTCACGTAAAACATGTCCATTCAACAGAAAGACCCTTCAAATGCCAAGTAAGAGTTAAAATGACTTATCCTTAGTGTAGCACTTAATGCACATTTTCCAGAAGGTGTGAGCCAATCAAATCTCCAGTTCTTGAATAATCTTAAAATCACTGACTTGAGTAAATGTGATCCATTTGAATTTTAGTTTTAATATAAATGACAACTTCTCTTTCTGTGAGACAAGATCATTTAAAAGTTTGAATGCATTGTTATTGTTAAACTACACTTCCCTTTCCTTGGGCAACAGAATTTTTTGTTATGAGGAAAAAAAATATATAGTCTTACAAAGGTCATTATGTATTTGAAATGAGTGGAAGAATGAAGTGCTTTGAATTTCTGGGTTGATGGTTGAGGTTGTTTTAGTTTAATAGGAGAAAATATTAGTTTTCTCCCAGATGTTATCGCTCAATGAATTTTTGTCTGCTATTGCCAAATTGGAGCATTTTCTAGTTTGAAAAGCTATTTGTTAATGATTTCATTTGACATAAGTTGTGACAATGAAAAGGTTAAGAATTTTGCTAAATCAAAGGACTGTTTTAGGCATCAGTAATTCTAGTTTGTTGCTGGAAGTCTTTTTGTGCTCCTTTCAGCTAAGTTTGTTAATGACTGATCTTATTAAGTAAATGATTTGAATTCTAAGAAAAATCCAGCTGAAGGGAGGAAGCTAATGTTCATTGAGTAAGTGCTTGTTACGTGCCAGGCCTTGGGCCAGGCTCTTTATCCAGCAGCAGTCCTATGAGGTAGGTATTACTATCCCCATTTTACAGAAGAAGAAACGGATTTCAGAGAGGTTAACCAACTTGTTCAAGGTTACACTGCTTAGTAAATTGTAGAGCTGGATTTAAACTCAGGTTTAACTGACTCTCACGCTCCCATCTTTTCACTAGTCTGTGTTGTTATGTTTTCCTCCCCTGAAATAGAAGTGTCTAAAATTCACCAAGTATTTTGAAATTTATGATTCTAAGTAACACATGCCGTTAAAATTCAAATAGCCCAGTCCACTTACTGACATGGGTAGGATAATGCATAGAATATAACATTTTAAAATGAGTAGAACAGGATAGTCTATATTTAAAAAAAGTTTTCCTCCCTCATGCAGACATGCACTGCTGCCTTTGCCACCAAAGACAGACTGCGGACACACATGGTGCGCCACGAAGGCAAGGTATCGTGTAATATCTGTGGGAAACTTCTGAGTGCAGCATATATCACCAGCCACTTAAAGACACATGGGCAGAGCCAAAGTATCAACTGTAATACATGTAAACAAGGCATCAATAAAAGTAGGTGACTCTTCACATTTGTTTTTGCATTTCAAACTGATGAAATCTAGCTGTTTTATGATGTATCAAAGGTATTTTCACTATGCTGTCAGGACTAGATTAATGTCCATCTTACATATTCCCTTCTGTTACTGAAGTGTGCAAACACACATCAGTGAGAATACATTAGTGTCAGAAATATGCGTCACATGTATCTATGCAAACAGGGTTGATAAACTCTCCACTGTGCTTGACTGCTAATAATACCCATGTTAGAAGAGTAGGATTTCCCAACAGCTATTTTTCAGTGTGTCCCTTCTATGGGGTTTGAATAAAAAGCTCTAGTGTGTTAGAATTGAAACAGCAGAAACAAAATAAGGAAGCTGTTTCTTTTGCTAGGCAATTTTGATTGTTTTATTTCAAGTTAGAAAGACTCTTAAATATCAATGTCTACTAATTCCTGGTTGTATTAATAACATGTTTTTAATAATAACCTTAAAGGTAAAAGGAGTATTAGTAAGTTTGCTTTTCAAACCCAAATCTGTAGAGAAATGGGATATATGATATCCATTTGAACAATTAAATTTAGAGTAGACGATAGAATGTTCCAGAACTTGTGGGTGAAATTTAATACTTTAATTTACCCAGGCTCCTTCTTTTACAATTTCCTCTCCACTAGAAAAAAGCATTTTCTTAATTCTGTATTCTATTATAGATGTACTTTATGCAGCAGAAACATCAAATTCTCAAAAAGTAGGTAGCCAAAGTGAATGAGAAAGAAAGCTTAATGTGTTTTAATCTCATCCATTTTGCTTCTTTGTAAGTACATTGGGTTTATTATCTAGGATGTTATACTTTTTAACTTAAAAAAAAATACTTTTAGTGTACATCATTGTGGTCAAGTAAGCAAGTATATTGGATATTTTGATGAACATATTGATTAATCCATGATAATATTCCCCAACTTCCATTTTAACAGACACTTGCTTTTTAATATAGCAGAAACCTCTTTTCTCTTTTACATTGGTTTTCCCTAGCTCTCTACGTATTTTATTAACTCATCTGTTGTGACCAATATAAACACAAGCAGCAAAAAGAGATGCACTATAGTAAGAGCTATCAAGTCAAATGAGAAAGAGCTCAGAGGCGTGAGGAGTCAGAGTATCTAAGTTTTGGATTTTGAAAAAATTGCCACACTTTTTCAAGGTAAATGTCGTATTTCTGGTTTGTCTTTGGAGTAGCATGCATGAGTGAAGAGACCAGCAACCAGAAGCAGCAGCAACAGCAGCAGCAACAGCAGCAACAACATGTGACAAGTTGGCCAGGGAAGCAGGTAGAGACACTGAGACTGTGGGAAGAAGCTGTCAAAGCAAGGAAGAAAGGTAAGATGAGGCTTCCAGTGGTCACGGTATAGCTAGATAATTGTTTTAATTTAGTATGCCAAGTGATCAAAGTAGAGAAACTAGAGCTTAGGGAATCTGGCTTTGTGAAAACATACAAATGCTGTATGCTGGGAAATGTCTGGTAAAGTTTAGTTATTGCCAACAAAGCTTCCAGGTAAGTTTTTATTAGTAGAAAGTAAAAGTTCTCAGTACTTCTTAGCAGGTTCTTTGATTTACTTTTTGTTTTAAATTTGGAGACAAATTTGGTCCTTTGCTTTGCTCAGAGTTCTATTTTTGTTATTCATTTTGTTGTCGACATCCCCATATTATGGGCCTATTTTCTTTTAAAGTATTCGCACTTTTAGAGGTGGATGAAATATCATCCTTGTGTGTATATAAGTTCATTTTCTTACTACTGTGTTATGTTTTGCTCCTTTAGTATCCTTTCTGCATTGTATTATTTATTACACTTTTCAGACTCTATAGTGCTGACTTCTTTCCTTTTGGTCTCACCCTTAATCTCCTCTGTCATAGTTTAACAGGTTCTGTGCTTTTGCTGTTAGCGACTCCACTGTAATTGTTACAAAAATTGAGGATGGTTTCCTTTTCTCTCTTGTATGTGTGATAAAGAATCAGTTGGGGTATCAGTTTTCAACATAGCTTTTCGGCTTACTGGCTGCAGCTGTGGCTTCTGGTCTATTGTGTACCTGTTTCAAATAAGTCATTTTGTCAATGTGTCCTCAGCCATAGGACAGATTCCTAAATCCTTCTCTCTTCTCCCACCCCTGCCATGCTTTACTGTTGTATTTTAAATTCACAAGGAATCCTCTGCATATAGGCTATTCTGTAATTCCTTTGCTGTGTAGTTTCTTCATCTTTTGCTTTTATGCAGTGTGACTGTTCCCTTCCTCAGATCTCTTCTAAATATCCTGTGTTTGGATAAACATAAAAAGAATAGCATTCTTTTTCATACATCTGCTGGCACTGGAGGAAAAGAATGAAGCAGTCCAGGTAGCCTTACCCCTGTTTCAGGTGCTGCTTGTTCCTACCTTCCAAATGAAGAGTTGTCGTTATTTTGATAAAAATATTTTTTAGGGCTATGATAATTAACATAGTGGGTTGAAAGTGTATTATAGAGAATGTTTTACTTAGAGGAAGAGTAAAAATTTTTAACTAAGTCCTAGTAAAAGAAAAAAAAAACTGATTGAAAAGAAAATGCAGTGGAGAGGGGTGGGGGCTAGGCAGAGGCAGGCTGCATGCTAGGGAGAGTGAAAACTCCTGTGGTGAAAGCAGAAGGAGAACATCCTTAGCAATGCTACCATCACCTCAAAAGCGAGTTGGCTTTCTCTCTTGCTCTCTGTTTTCTTTCAGTGCGTTTCTATTTGGTATTGTGTTTCAGTTTGCTTGCACAATAAGACTCAATTGTTCAGCTCATCTTCTGACCTCCATGAAACAAAATGCTATTGTATTCCTGTTGGTAGCATGAATCTCTCTGGAAATGACCACTGATGGGTAGCATCTCTATATTCGTGTTAGTAGACCTCACATCTTGAGGGAGAGGAGGCTCCTGGCTTGAAAACCTAAACTGTAATCAGCAATGTCCCTTTAAATATTGGGCCTAATGTTAGAGTAAGATAATATCAGTTCTCAATCTGAATCATCTAGGGAGATTTTTAAAATACAGATTTCTCAGGTCCCATCTAAATTTCACTATTGAATCTCAAAACTCCTTAGATAGATGATTTTGATCATCAGCCAGATTTGGAAATCCTTGATATATAGTATCTGCCAAACATATATTGACCAAGGAAGGGCTGCTTATTGACTACTGAATGACTCAGGCGTCCACCTGAGATGATTTGACCCACTGTGTAGGAGCGTGCAGACCTCAGTCTTTAATCCCAAATGCGTTTCTCCATTTTGACAGCCAGGTCACAGCCAGCCCACCCCTTTGTCTCCACGCTGCCATTTTTTTGGGTGGCAAACAGCAGGTGGTGGTGAATTTTATTTCAGGATGAGGATGTGGGTGTCACTTTTGAGGGAAGTTTTCTTTAAGAAGTACCAAGACTTTGCTGGATAACAAGGACTAGGGGCCCCCAACTCACTGCAGGGTCTCCTTGCCTGGTTAGTCCTCCTTGGTATGGTTGATGGTGTGTAACAGGAGCAGTTAAATTATACTAGACATAAAGTAGATGATTGTGTTAACCAGAAGGAGAAGAGGAAATGGGAGTGGGGAGGAGAACACAAAGCTACTGAGGAGTATTTTTTCTTTCTTAACATCATTAAGAAACATAACCAGAAACAACAGGACTATTTAGCGAGAGCATTTTTTCTAAGACTGAAATAAGCAGGTGATAATAAAATAGCTTGCTTCTCGATCCCTAGTTATGAATTTTTAAAACCTTAACAGAATGTGGCTTCACCTCTGAGAGGACTTTAGAGCACATACCATTGAGTATGCACACCTCTCTCTGCTAGTTATAGTGTGCCTTATGAGAAGATTTCTCTGATTATATGTTATTGTGTAACCATTGGCTCAACTCTGTGTAAACAAGCTCTTTTCTCCTGCTGGTGGTTGGCTCTTCCCAGGAGAATGTTTAGAATTCAGAGGAACTGCATGAAGTAGTAAGTAGTAAGACTACTTAGCCATACTTGGTACCTCTGTCCCCCACTCCCCAGAGTGCCTTGCAGAAGTTAACTTGTCTTCCCAGTTTCACTGTGAGGTAGGTAAGTAAATTTGAACTTCATACCAAAAGTGCAAGGCTAAACACGTCGCCTCAGTTCTTGCAGGAGGTATAGCATCAGAAAGGAGATTCACACACTGGGGTTCCTGGCCCCTAGTCTTGTGTCAGACAGCTCTTCCCTTCCTGTGGACCACTTGGTTGAAAACTGTAATTTAATTTATTACATGTTTGTCCTTTTTAATTAAAAGCAGTTGATTCAGAAACTCTTTGTGAATTTTGTTCACTGTTATGAGAGTCTAAAGGCCCTTTTGTCTTCTTATTTTAGAAGCTGCTAACCTGTGCCAAACCTCCACGGCTGCTACGACACCTGTGACTCTCACTACTCCATTCAATATAACGTCCTCTGTGTCGTCTGGGACTATGTCAAACCCAGTCACAGTAGCAGCTGCAATGAGCATGAGAAGTCCAGTAAATGTTTCAAGTGCAGTTAACATAACCAGCCCAATGAACATAGGGCACCCTGTAACTATCACCAGTCCATTATCCATGACCTCTCCTTTAACACTCACTACCCCAGTCAACCTCCCCACCCCAGTCACTGCCCCAGTGAATATAGCACACCCTGTCACAATCACGTCTCCAATGAACTTGCCCACACCTATGACATTAGCTGCCCCTCTCAATATAGCAATGAGGCCTGTAGAGAGCATGCCTTTCTTACCCCAAGCTTTGCCTACATCACCGCCTTGGTAAACAGTATTATAAAATCAAAATATGAGGTTAAAGTAAATATTTACCAGCAACTTGTTTTTAGTTAATTAAAGCAAAAAGTAAACCATAAAATTGAGAGATTTTATTAAATTAGTTGATAAGAGTATAGTAGTATTTTTGTCCAATTTGGCTGAAATTGTTCAAAGTAGGGTGCGTATATAACTTATCATTGGACCACTTTAGTTTAATCAGAAATTCCTTTTAGTTCACAGCATTGCTTAAACAAGATAGTAGTTGGCAAGATGAAATGCCAGAATTAAAACCAATCATAAAAAAGTAAAACCCATTTCAGAATAAAACAAAAACAGCATTACTGTTTCTAATCCCAAGAAATCATTTTATTATAAACACTAGCAGAACTCTTCTCCCTTCTACAAGGTGGATGACTGATTTTAACCTGAAGTTCTAAATCCACAGATTGAAAGCTAGTGTAGAATTGTTTGTTTATTGTTTTTATGAGTAAATACATGCATTGTCATAATAAAATGCATTTCAGAGAATATGCATTTTACCTTTGGGAATATGTTAATTTCAGGCAGCATTCCCTATGGGAAAGGTGATACCAGCTCTGATATGCAAAGCATATGATAATTTATCATTCTAACTTCAACATATAATAGGGATTGTGACCTGATATTTGGAGATGTAAATATTGCTCAGCATATTAATCCTGATGGAATATAGCAATGTAGTTGACTTTTTTAAAAAATTAAAAAAAAAAAAAAAAAGAAGAAGAAGAACCCAACCAAAATATACAAATTGTGTTTTGGTAAGAAAAGACCGCAAATGACAGAGAAGTCAAGCGTGCGGACAGGCAGGCTCCTAACAAATGGAGGCCAGTGGGACTCCCACTCAGGAGCCAAGGAGTACTTTGGAACAGTTAAAATATATTGCTTTAAATTGGAAGACGCTGGAGGCACCGGGATGTGATATGCCCCCCTCTCTCCCAATCAGAGCCTGTTGATGTTACAACAGGGACAGATGTGTTAGTTGCTCACTAGAGTTTATGTCTTATATTAAATTGTATACAGTTTTTATTCTAACCACTAACTAGGTAGTATGCCCCTTCAGAACAAGCAGAGTGTGTCTTTATTTTTTAATTTTTCCTTCCATTTCTTAATCAAGTATTGTGCAGATTTGTTCAACTTTGTAAATATGGACATCACTTTTTTTTTCTTCCTTCTTTGAGAAAACACTTGTATCAGCTTTGTGGTGTTTTCAGGGAGACAGCTGTCTGCACTCCCTCTGGAAACCCAGCAATGATCGTGCACATTGAGACGTGTGCTTTTTATTTCTTAGCAGGATGTTTTATGTCTGTACATAAAGTAGAAGCCAAAATCTAGGGAAACAGATACTCTTATACCATCATGCCGCACCTTGATGTTTTTAAAACATTGTGTTTAAAAAAAAAAGTAACTACAACCAAGACGCTGTGATTTTTTTTAAGTTGCAATATGTTTTTGTTTTGTTTTTTCCTTTTTTAATCTTGCAGTTAAGAGAAATGGAAATTAGTTGTTAATCTTGCAGAATGTTTGCAGGACTGACTATCAAACTGGATGACTTCCGTTTATACCCCACTGTGTCAGTTCAAGCATCAAAATACCTTGCATCTGAGGCAGACTTCCTACATCAGGGACAGGTATCTGTGTGTCATTATACAAAACAGTTCTAGGGGGTTGAACTACATAGTAAAAAAATAAAATAAATAGTACTTAGTGTAAAATAATTTTATAAATGATCTTTTGTACTTTAGGACATTAAATTGTACAACTTTTGTATATATAAAAGCTTAGGAACTTTCTGTTTAGCAGGAAGGCAACACATTCCTACACTTTTAATGTATATGTTTGTTATAATGTCCATGTAAACATGCCCTATGTTTGTGCCTTTTAATTAGTTTGTCTCAATAAACAAAATGTAGAGAAAAATATGTAGCTATGACTTTGTTACAACTGTTCTTATCCACAGTACAAAGATGGTTTGTTTTTTAATATGTAGAGCATTATGCGTGGACTACTGGAAGGACTCATGTAGGGAAGGCCCATACATGGCCCTGCTGAGGCCTGGATTGGGCGGTCGGTGGCCACATTTGGAGGAAGCCCACATTTCCGGGCACACAGCCCCAGGACCCGGTTCTGGCTCTGCCTGCCAGCATCTTTCATCTCTCCCAAGGCTGGGCTGGCAATCTCGATCATCCACAATTCAGATAGTCCAGGCTTCCTCCACAGGGGCCCAAGGAGCAGTCCTCAGTGGGGGCAGGTGTGGGCCCTACCCCCAGGCTAGAGTGTGGTCTTAAGAACCCTGAAAGTATTAGTTCTTTTTTTAAAGAAAAAAGGAGATATTTACTAGAAATGATTGTTTTATCAATTCATTGTATAATAAACAGGAGTGAGACTTCATTGTATGACTTCAGTTAAAATGCTATTTTGTATGCATCCTTTATTCACTTAAGAAGCTTGTCTGCAATAATAAAGCCACGTTGTGTCTTCTTTTGAAGGGGGAGAGTTGATGACAGAACGGGGGTGGGGGCAGGCCACTGAAAGCGGGGTACGGGCAAATTATGTGGTGAAATTCTCCTGTGTCTCAGAACTGGAATTGAGTTTCGATGCTGATGACTGATTCAACCAGGTGTTGAAAGCACGATGGCCACCGGTCCACGAAAAGGCAGAGTATGTTTTTCCCTTCTGCTTGTAACTTGGTTGAGCTTCCCTTTTATCAGATTGGCAGCTAAACAGTTGTATTAGATAATCCTCAAATCCAACATCCAGCCTGTTATGCTCTAGGGCTCGCTGCTTGGCCTGCATTTGCCTTTATTGTGTATCCACTTCCCTCCTAAGGTGTGCTCCTAAATGAAGGTTTCTATGTAAGCAGATGATGATTTTACTTGTCAATACCAGCACTGTATTACTAACATGCAAAATACTGCAGATTTATTTTGACAAATTAAAGTTAACCCGTCACAAATGCTATGGATTGCTTTATACCTCAGAAGCTTCATCAGTTCATTATGAAATTTCTGAAGCACTGCTTCTCCAGGTGTATACATTTCAGTATTGGGGTGGAGAGAGGGCAGAGGACTAGTGTTGGGCAGGTTGGTATCAAGATACCCTGGAGACAGGGAGGGTAGAAAGGCACCAAACTACAAAAACGGAAGTACTCCTGCCAAGTAGTTTGTTCAAAGTTGGGAAGCCAGGCCCCGGGGTATTAGCCACAGACTTAGGCCCCGCCTTACCCAAAGGAAAAATGGGTTTAGAACATTTCTTCTCATGCCATAGGACCAAGTTTCTGTACTTGAAAAAGATTTTAAGCTGAGTCCCTTGCCCATTTATGTTCAACTAGATTCATCAGATGTCACTGAGTCCCCACAATGTGCCAGACACTGTTAGGCACTAAAGGGCATGTAAAGGCGATGAAGACATGGTTGCTACCTCCAAGGAGGCTGTTAGGGCAGATATGACAAGTACCTAAGTGATGGTATCACCAGACAGCAAATCAAGATGAATCTAATATTTAATGAAAACATTTTGGGTACCTACATATTTTTTGTATAGAACTGAAGATTTTCAAACTTCCTCTGATAGTTGCTTTAGTCCCCCTGTTGACTCTGAAAACAGCTGGGGTGGGGAGTGTCCCTTGTGCTGTTTTTGTCTGGGAACAAGAGAAGTGTTACTTCACTGAGTTGCTAGTTAATGTTTCCAGTCCTGGCTGTGGATGTTCCTTCTCAAGGAGCTGCAGTTTGGTGCTCTCTGAAGAGACCTGGATTTGGACTGTAAAGGGGATGGTGGAGGTTTCCCCTGTGGTACCCTCAAAAGTCACTGGACATAAAAGACAGTCTAATCTCTGTGTATGGGATGCTAATCACTTTCCCCTCCCTACCCTAGTCCTTTTGAGTCTCAGTCCTGCACCCTTTCCATTTCCTCCTTAAAGAATCTTGTACCCTGAAAGAATGTCATTTGTCCCCATTGGGGCCTATAAATCTCCCCAAAGGTGGCCTGGTTTAGCAGATCACTGGATAATTTCTCCCTGCCTTGTAAAAAGTAGGGGAAGTCAGGGCTGAATACTGACTGAGTTGGGACATTAATCTGGACTCCAGCTTCTCCTGACCACACACCTTTGGGCAATCTAAGGCCCATTTAGTTCCCAAGAAAGGAATGGAGTGTCAAGGGCTTTGGTTTGGATCTTTGTGTGATCTGTCTCCTTGGATTTAGTCATCAGGGGTTGGCTAGTTAGCCTTCCCCTTCCCAAGCTAGGCACAACCAGGTCTTGGCCCTGAGCCATGAGGGCCAAGTACACTTTGCTTTACAAATACTGTCCTGTTGTGGTAAGGGTTTTCATACTTCAAATCTGTGTCACCACCGACTTCATCATAATTTGAGAAATGTTCTTCATCCCTGATTATCTTTAAATCAACAACATCCCACCTGCCTCCCCACCCCTAAATATCCCTTTGAAGAGTGCATAAAACAAGAACCTAAAATCACTACTATTGGAATGAATTCTTTCTAATGTATATAACTGCCAGCCACCCAGGAAGAATTCTGTGCGGCGTTTTTGTAAATTCACATTATTTACGGAGTTTCTCCACCTGCACTGACTGTGTCAACCCTGTTACCTGACTGCCACCTTTTCCTAAACACATCTATAAAGACGGAGTAAGAACCGTCAGGCTAAAGATGGACATTTGAGGAGATTGTTCTGTTCTGTCCATGAGCTATTCCTCTGGCACGACAGCTGGAGAGGACTAGGAGACCAAGGGGAGTGGAAGGAACGTGCCCTTCTATGACTGGCCCAGCAGCTCTGTCTGGCAGTCTGGTTCAAGGCTGGGGGCAGATGTGCCAATTCTAGAGGCTACTCAGGGAGAGGAAAGCCAGCCTCAGAGACTGGGACAGGGAGCAGTTGGGGGCCACCAGAGCCTTTTCTGCCCCTGCCCCTACAGAGTCAATCTAAACTCCACTCAGATACACAGCTTGAAGGAGCCTGAATCCCCAAGGCCCTTGCTTGTGAGCCAAGAAATTCCTACCTTTGTTAGTGCTGGGAAAAGAGCCAGAGAGAAATCAACCTTGAATATGTGTATGTGGAAGGAAGGGGTAAGGGTGAGAGGGGAAGACAGAGAGATAGAAGCAGAGAGAGATTTAAGAGGAAGTGTCTTTGTACCTCCTGTGGTGTAAACCCCATGCTGCCCCCCTCCTCTCCCCATGTACCTTCCCTGGGCTGAGCATGACTACTCAGAGGACTCTGAGACAGGCCGCTAGTCCAAACCAGCTGTGGTCATTTCAGCTTCAGTGAACAGAAAAGGTTCAGAAAAGAATAGTTTTGTCTCAGCCAGAAAGGGACAAAATCAGTAGCTGAAGAAACAGGCAAGATTCAAGTGATTAGAAGGGGGCCCCTCCCCCACCTGTGCAGAATGGACCCGTGGGCCACTTCCATCTGAAAGTGTTGGGAGCCTACCCCTACCTGGAATCTCAGAGTTCCATCCAAGGGAGCAGGCCCTGACCTCAGGGAAGCCCTGTCCAACATATGTGAAGGAGGAGAATAGGGGTGGGGGGCATTGGAGTGGAGGAGAGAGAGAGGAGACAGAGCCTTTGCATATGCTGTTCCCTAGACCTGGCCTAGAATGCCCTCCCTACCACCACGCCTCCAACACAGTCTCTCCATTGTGAACTCCTTCCCCTGCTCCCTTTTTTTTCAGTTGCCATCAAGTCAGTTCTGTCTCATGGTGACCCTATGTGTTTCAGAGTAGAAAACTCCTAGACATCCACCAAAGTCCACCTTAAACATTGCTCCCTCTGAAACCTTCCCCTATTCTTTCAAGCAGTTAGTTCCTTCCTCCTTGGTGTAATATTGGTTAGAATTGCATTTCTGTCTTCCCCATCATGTGAACCATAAGGACAAGTACAGCCCTCAACTTATTCACACCCTCCATTGCCCAGGGCTTTGCCTTAGGGAATAAACACTTGTTGGAACTGGTATTCACAAACTTCTGTAGCCTCCCTTCTGTGAGGGACTGGACTGCCTCCACCTTTGTTTTGATTTCTCCCAGCTCCCTACTGAAGAGGCACAAGAGAGTGAGGTCCCTGTACTTGAAGGCCTGGGGAGAGCAACAGATACTTTGGTCCTTGGGAGTTTAGGGTAGAGGGCAGAGCAGGGGCCTGAGCCCCCAGAGGCCAGCCCTCACTCTCTGGGGTTTGCCCTGGTTGGGGACACGGGGAAGGAGTTGTTTGGTCTTTCTCAAACTGCCCCCTTTCAGTTTCTATCAGATGCCAAAGGATCCATGCAGGAGGGTTGGTGGTGGGGGCATGAGCAAGTCCTATGCACATTAATGACAGGTTAGAATAGTGACAAGTTTTAAAAGCTATATTGTCTTCCTACTTTCCCAGGGAATTCAGGGCATAAGTGGGTAGCTGGATTAGTTCAATTAAGGAAAACTAATGAAAAAATTACAGTTTGCCTTAGCCTATGCCCATATCAAATTCATGAGTTCAACTGTGAGTTCCAAATTATTTTGCCACATCCCCTAATCTCTGGTACCAAATTAGTGGGGCCATGGTAGCCTGTGGTCTTGCTGATTTTCTCCTACATTCATGAGTCCCAATGTCCAGGCAAACTGACACACAACACAGAATCAAGCATCAGCACCAGAATCAGGAGCAAGCAGCAAGGTTGTAAGTAAGAAGGGCCTCCAGAGGATCCAGAGCTGGGGGAAATTTAGCATAAGGGACAGCTGGGAGGTGCTGTAATACAGGGTCGTCATCAAGAGCAGAGACTTGGAACCTAATGGGCTTGGGTGTAAATCCAGACTTTGCCACTTGGAGTTGTGTGCCTTGAGTATGTAAAAAGCTATGTAACCTCTCTAGCCTCGGTTTGCTCAGCTGTAAAATAAGGACGGTAATAAGTCCAATGTAGTGAAGTTTTTTTATGAGAATCTAATTCATGTAAGGTACTTAGCATAGAACCTGGTATAGAGAAAGGAGCTTCAAATTCAATGTATCCCAAACTGAACTACTCATTTCCCCCCACCTGCTCCTTGATTTCCTATCTCAGTAATGGCAACATCAGTTCATTCAGAGGCACCACCTGCATCCTCTGAAAGACTTGCAGTGGAGCCCGACGCTTACCTGCATTGCATCCCCACTTCAGACCCTGAGATTTTGGGAGTTGGCAGCCAGCATGGGAACAAGAGCCTCATTCCAGGAATGAGAAAGTTAGATGAAAGACACATCCCCTGAGAAGCAGCCAATTGGAGGCTGGCCAGAGACACAGCAGGAAGGGTTCACGTTAGACCCAGGGACGAATCCAGGCTGGGAGACCTGGAAAAGGTGCCATGATACGTGCCCACCTGGGGGTGGTCACCCTGTAGGGAGGTTGTTCCATCGGCTCCTTAATTCCTTCATTCCTCCACATACACTGTACACAGAGAAGGCGCCTGTACAGCTTCGCCCTGCAGTCTCATCACCCTGACCATCAGGAAGTTAGTTCTTAATAGCTAGCTGCAAGCCTGACCTAGTCTCGACCTCCTTTCCTTCCCAAGAAGAAAAGGGGGCGTTAGCACCTATCCAGGTAGTATGGGAGAGAGAAGCCAGACCACCTTCTCACTCCAGAGTCAGCCCTCGTCAGCTCCACCTCCTCTCCCTAAGGCGACCTGGACTCGTGGGATCTGAGACAGGAGCCTCGCGGAGTGCGCAGCAAAGGTAGTTTTGCAATGACTGCATCAGTCAACCTGCTGTGGTGCCCAGACTGCTAGGCCTAGCATTTGAAGCCCCCCACCATTGACCTAATCGACGTTGCCGGCCTCCTCTCAGCCTTTTTTCCCCAGGTAGGTTAGAGTCAGAGCAAGCACTAGCGGCGAGCTGAGGCAAACAAACAACTGTCGGGCGTGCCGGCCCCGCCCGGACTAGAACATTGCCGAATCAGGATTGGCTGATGTCTCCTGCGTTCTGATTGGTCGGTGTCTGTCCGAGTACTCATTCACTCCTGGCAAAGCTATCCTCCTGTTGGAGCTTACATCCCGAGTGTTTTTCACTGTCATATACTGCACAATAGCTGTCCTCAATGCCCGTAGATAAAATTCAGTTCTATGGTTTCCGCAGATGCTGTGTCCCCGAATACAGTGTTGTCCCCCTAAAGAACGGCAGAATCCTTGACCCAAATCACACTTGTGCTAGTGAATGGGAAGAGGCGTACAAGAAGCTGTGGAGGTTTGCAAACCCAGGCGGGGCCACAGTTTATCCTGGGAGACCTTTTGCTAAATTAGCCTTTCAGAAGACCCGCTTTTGCCAGCACTGGTTTTTTCTACATCTACACTTAATATTTCACATTTCCTTGCCTTTGATCGAGCTATTCCATATGCTTGGCGTCTTAGTCATCTAGTGCTGCTATAACAGAAATACCACAAGTGGACGGCTTTAACAAAGAGAAGTTTATTCTCTCACAGTCCAGTAGGCTACAAGTTCAAATTCAAGACATCAGCTCCAGGGGAAGGCTTTCTATCTCTGTCGGCTCTGCAGGAAGGTCCCTGTGTTGCATCAGTCTTCCCCTTGGTCTGGGAGCATCTCAGGGCAGGAACCTCAGGTCCAAAGGACGTGCCCTGCTCCCGGCACTGCTCTCTTAGTGGTGTGAGGCTCCCATGTCTCTCTGCTTGCTTCTGTCTTTTATATCTCAAAAGAGATTGGCTTAAGATGCTACCTAATCTTGTAGACGCCATCAATATAACTGCTAATCCATCTTAATACATCATAGTGATAGAGTTTTCAACACATAGGGAAATCACATCAGATGATAAAATGGTAGACAATCATAAAATACTGGGAATCATGAACTAGCCAAGTTGACAGATATTTTGGGGGGATGCAATTCAATCCATGACACTTGGAATGCTTTTTCCTTGTTTTCACTCACCTACTTTTTTTATTATCATTATTTTAACTCAGTTAGATACTTTTGTTCACCAGAACCCCTGGGAGAAAAGGTTGATTGCAGGACTTGGGCAGGGAAAATACAAAGTGAGCCTGGAAGAGTTTTTAAAAGCTCTTTATTTGGAAATAATTTCAAGCTTACCAAAAGTTGCAAAAATAAAAATAGTACAAGGAACACCCAGATTGATTATTACTGACATTTTTTCCCATTTGCTTTATCATTTGGACTTTATATCTTTTTTTTTCCTGAAATATTCAAGAGTTTCATATATCATAGCCCTTACCCCTAAATACTACTTGGTGTATTTCCTAAAAACAGGGACACACTCTTACATAACCACAGCACAGTTATCAACTTCATAAATTTACATTTATATAATAGTTTTATTTAGTCTACTGTCCATATTCCAATTTTGTCAGTTGATTACATAAAATCAAATTTATTCAATTAAGTCAAATTTATTTAAAAATTAAATAAATTGATTTATTTTAAATTTATTTAAAATCAAATTATGTGTAGCATTTTTCCCTCTCCAGTACAGGAGCTAGTCTAGGGTCAGGTATTACATTTAGTTGTCATGTGTCTTTAGGATCCTTAAATCTGGAACATTTACATAGTGGACATTAAAAGAAAAAATACAGCTCCCCCTGCCTTATTTTTCTTTAATAGGACATTCCTCATTTTGTGTCTGTCTGATGTTTTCTTGTGATTAAACTGAGATTATGCATTCTCACCTAGAATGCTGCATAGGCAACATGTCCTTTCCAGGGTACCACATCTAGAGGCATACGATGTCCCTCTGTCCCTCATTAAAAAAAAATCCAAACCTGTTGCCGTCCAGTGGATTCTGACTCAGAGACCCTACAGGGCAGAGTAGAACTGCCTCATAGGGTTTCCAGGGCTGTAATCTTTACGAAAGCAGACTGCCACATCTTTCTCCCACACAGCAGCTGGTGGGTTCAAACCCCCAACCTTTTGGTTAGCAGCGGAGCACTTAACCACTGTGCAACCAGGGCTCCTTTTCCATCCCTCATAGATTATGTTAACGTTGACCACCTAGTCAGGGTGTTGCCGAGTTTCTCACAGTATAATTACTAGTTTTTCCCCTTGCAACTAATAAACAGTCTGTGAGGGAAACACTTAAAACCATGTAAATATCCTTCTCTTCATCAAAATCTCCCCCTCGATTTGTCTTCCATTGATGATTCTTGCCTGATTCAATCTTTACCATGGTGGTTGAAACATCTCTTTGCACTAGAAAGTAAGGAATTGCTCAAAGAAGATGGGGACCCCCTCCGTACCTTTCCAGGCTCATCTTACTGTATTGCCCATCACCCACCCCATGGATGCCATTCACCTGACACTGGCCACAGTAGATATTCACCCACATCTAAATATGCCACCAAATCCCCCACCTCCATGCTTTCGCTTATGCTATTCTCCAGTAGGGAATGCCCTTGTCCCCAAGTAAAATCATTGTTGTCTGTCAAGGCACAGCTCAAAGGCCCTCTCTGACCTCTTCTTCCATCACAATTAATCATTTCCTCCCTGCACAGCACCAGAGCCCTTTGCTTACACCTTGATTTTAGCAAGTGTCATGGATTGAATTATGTCCCCCCAAAAATGTGTGTATCAGTTTGGCTGGGCCATGATTCCTGGTATTGTGTGATTTTCCTATGTGTTGTAAATCCTGTCTCCATGATGTTAATGAGGGAGAATGGGTGGCAGTTGTGTTAATAAGGCAGGACTGGATCTACAAGATTCGATTGTGTCCTGAGGCAATCTCTTGAGATATAAAAGAGAGAAGTGAGCAGAGACAGGGACCTCATACCACCAAGAAAGCAGTGCCAGCAGAGCACATCCTTTGGACCTGGGGTCCCTGCATGGAGAAGCTCCTAGTCCAGGGGAGCACCGAAGAGAAGAAGGCCAACAGAGAGAGAAAGCCTTTCCCCTGGAGCTGACGCCCTGAATTTGGACTTTTAGCCTACTTCACTGTGAAGAAATAAATTTCTCTTTGTTAAACCCATCCACTTGTCGTAGCAGCACTAGATGACTAAGACAGCAAGTGTCACACTGGCCTTATAATATTTGCTAGCTGCTTCACATCTGCCTTCCCCTTAGGCTGAGGGTGGGGAGGGGCTACATATTGTTCATCTTTGGGGTCTTAGTATGGACACATAGGAGGTGAACAAAAGTGGTCATGGAACTGGATTGAAGTAGACTGAAGTCAAACATAATTATGGAAAGTTATTTGTGTTTAGTCTTATTTCTTTCAATAATTAACTATCTTGAAGGCTAAATATAGGTATAAAACCCATTGCCCACGAGTCATTCCGACTCATAGCAACCCTATAGGACAGAGTAGAACGGCCCCATAGGGTTTCCAAGGAGCAGCTGGTGGATTTGAACTGCTGACCTTTTGGTTAGCAGCTGAACTCCTAACCACTACGCCACCAGGGCTCCAAAATATAGGTATATATGTATATATACATATATACTTGGATTATAATAAAGGAATATATATTCGTTGTAGAGAATTTGAAAAATCTCAGAAAAATATTCATAACGAAATTAAAGTTATCTATAAAACCCTTATCCAACAATTGTTAACATTTTGGCATATCTTCTTCTAGTCTTTTTTTCTATATTTAAAACTAAATAAAAATAAATAAACAGGATCATATTGCATATACTGTTTGTAGCCTTCTTTTCCAAAATGTTATATCATGAACATTTTTTCCAGATAGTAAATAAATATCCTTCAAAAACACAATTTTAATGGTTACATCAGATTCCATTTGTCTATAACTAATCTCCACTCCCTGCTTCATAGAAGATGAGCTGGCAGCCTCTGGCGGGGGCAGGATCACCAGAGCCTTTTGCTACCAACAAAGGGGAAGACACATGGCTTTTGTAAGGCAAACCAGACTTGTCTCACCCACCCGTCGGAAGTTAGTCCCTTGGCAAGTATTTACTCACTCTCTGGGGGCATGCCAGGCTTTGGGCTGGGAGGTGCAGGCACAGAGTCAGAAGACACCACAACCTCCCAGGAGCTCACTAGAGACCAACTATACTACCATGTGCTATAGGCTGGCAGGATGAACAAAGGGTTTGCAAGGGAGCAATTTATTAGGCAGAGGAAGAAGGGGTCAAGGAAAGTGCCCCAGGCATGACATTGGTGCTGGTGCTCTGGGGAAGGGGTGAGGGTCCCCGAGAACCCTTCTCTCAGAAGAGAATCCTACAAGCATCCATTTGGCCACAGCTTCCATGAGTTCCATGAGTTCCCTTGAGTTCTTTCAAAATCCCCAAGTGATGCTACCAATTCTCTAAACATTTTCTCCAAGTTCCTGGTCAAATTGGTGAAGATGGAGAAAGGGACATGATTACCCTCATTATCTGGATGGTCAAGCCACTCTCTTTTCCACCTTGGGCCTTGTTGAACTGCCTTTGGTAGTCCTGGAGAGGAGAGGGTCTCCTGGTGACTGGGACAGTGTGGTTCGTTCCAAAGCCATGGCTATATATTTTCATCCACCATTAACGTCCTGACATTTGTCTTGGGCTGAGGAAATTCTAGAAGGGAAATGTCCTGTTTTCCCTATGGTCTAGCTGGAACCCACCATTTCTAAGCCAGATCCCAAAAGCTCTCCGCCAGCCTCATCCTCGTAAGAGAGTTGAGACACGGCAGATACCAACATACACTCCCATGTATTTGCACTTCATATCCCAGAATGTTAACAGGAGGCTGTCATTACCTTCCTATTTACTCTGTGGAATAGCAAGTGTTCTTAGAGGGTTCTAGCATGGGGCTGGGTGGTAGGGTGGCTGGGATGAGGACAGGAACTAGGAGGGCCTGGAACGTAGGTTAAAGGCAAACTGGGAAGAGCCCCTCTAGGGATTTAACATTTCATTTTCCAAGCAATGGGGAGTCATTCGTAGGTTTTCCACAGGGGAGAGACATCATCAATGTATACTGTGGAAAAATAACTGCCAGCACTGAGGAGGATGGATTGAAGGGTTGGGGGTCTGGTGGCAGGGGGCAGAGCAGTGGGAATGGAGACAGGACAGATGAAGAGAATTTAAGAAGTAGAAAGGCCTGAGTTCCATTAGGGGTTTGAATGTGGGAGAGGAGAAAGGTAGCCCAAGTTTTTAGCTCAGGTGAATGGGAGGCGCCCTTGGGCAGGATAGAGAATTTTGGCAAAGGAGGATTTGGAGATGATGGGTGCCAGACTGGTCGTGGTAAAGGTAAGGTGGCTGTGGCACAGCCTGTCCCATGGCAGCTACACATTCCAGGCAGGGGCTCAAGAGAGAAGTGGGGTGTAGGTATAGATTTGGGAGTCATCAGCCCCCTCCATCTGGAAGTAGCTGCAGTAATACTATTAATAAGAATACTAGCATTTATTGAACATTTAAGTTGCCAGGCACTGTTCTGGGCACTTCATGTGTATTGATTTGCTTAATTCCCACTACAATCCCTTGAGGTAGGCACTGCTGTTAGCTCCAAGTACAGACGAGGAAAGTGAGACATGGAGTCATATCCACAGGCACCTGGATATGACTGGCCCCAAGTCATACAGCTTCCAAGTAGAGCAGTCAGAAGTCGGTACCCTCTCCACTCTGTTCATCCCAGAAGAGGGGTTTGTGGGCTGCAATGGGAATGGGGGGGTGGTGGTGAGAGGAGGTGTAGGGAAGAGGTAACTGGTGCCTGCCATTGAGAGCTGCCTGTGGAATGATGGGGCCAAAAGCCAGACTGCAGGAGGTTAAAGACTGAATAGGGGTGGAGGATGCAGAGAGATTAATATGGCTTCTTTTTAGAGGAAATTTATTGATGAATAGGAAAGAGAGAAATAGGGCATAGGGCAATGGCTTGAGGGCAGGACAAGGCTGGGGAAAGATTTTCTTAGGAGGGGATATTTTGTAGTGCTTACAGGTGTGAAGCAGAGGGAAGAGGAGAAAGGAAGAAGAGTCTCTTGAAACAGCAGGAGGGGTGGGCTTAAAGCAAAAGGGACATCTTATGCTCTGAGAATAGGACCCTGAACCAAGGCAGAGGTGAGGGATGAGGGAAGAGGAGAGTGAAGGGGGAATGAACAGAACCTGATAACCAATAGAGGCCGGAGGCTTCCAGCCACTGAGCCAGAGGAGTGTTAGCAAAGCACAAGAAGAGTGTGCTTCAAAGAGCATCCACGACAGCGATTCGTTTTATTTGAAGAATGTAGTAATAATACATTTAAAAATTTATGAGCAATCCAGAGGCGAGCGCAAACAGGGAAATTTTCAAGTTTGCAGATGCAATGTCTGAATCCCAAAATGCCAAAGTGACAGAGATGAGCTGCAGGGGGATCCTGCAAGTAAGCAGGGAAGTGGCAGATGAACTGCACTGTGGGTAAATGTAAGGTAACACACTTGATAACATAACCTAGACTCTACTCTTGAGGAGGATAAATCCTGAGCTCTCAGTTACAACTCAGGAAGTTAGCATAGAGGCATGGGTCATTCCCGCTAGATTAAGGGTCTTTAACCTACGTCTAGGAGACTCTGGGTGGTGCGAACGGTTAACATGTTTGGCTACTAACTGAAAGACTGGAGGTTCGAGTCCACCCAGAGCCACCTCTCCTGGAGATCTACTTCCAAAAAATCAGCCACTGAAAACCCTACAGAGCACAGTTATATTCTGATACACATGGGGTTGCCGTGAGTCAGAATCGGCTCAGTGGTAACTGGTTTTAACCTGGGGTCTAGGGGCCACCTTCTGGGAGTCCGATGGCTGTCTAACATTGATGCACCACAGAGTGAAGGAAGAAGCACGAGTGGGAGAGAAGTGCTCCTCAGAGGGGTCTGGGAACACAGTCCTGGAGCTCTGCTCTGCACACTGTTGCCTTGGCAACCTAACCTTGGGCATTCTAGGAGGGTGCCCTTCTCAGGTTTCGCTCCCTCCCAGGTTCCCAACTTGCTGGAGAAACTTACCCTTGACATGCAAATGATGGAAACAGGTTGGTGTCTGGGGCACTTTGGTTTGTGGTTTTTACCATCAGATGTCTCTGTGGCTGAGCATATTCGTCTGTCTCAGCATGGCTAGAGGATTGCAAGGCCTCAACAAGAGAGGACAAGGGGCTATTCCCTGGGGTCTGGGCCCAGATGGGTAAGTGTTCTGAGGCAGGCTTTTCCAGGAGAAGGTGCAGACCCTTTGGCAAGCTGCCTGGGGGCATCTGCATTCTGGCCTCCGCCTGCCTCAGATCCCCTAGGCAGCTCCTCTTCAGCGAAGGGTACGTAGCAGTCACCCCAAATGGGAATCTGAAACCAAACCATGTGGAAAGAATAACCAAAGTCGATTTTCCATTTATTAAATAAGTTACTGCTGTGGAAAATCTTCCCAGGGCTCAGAAGCCCCTGAAGCGATCAGGAATGTTGGGGGAGGGGGGCAGGGAGATAGCAGGTGGTTTCTGATGGGGTGAACGTGTAGTATCTTTGATTTCGTCCCTCCTCCTCATCTCCGCGGACCGGAGCACTTTGTTTCCTTTCGTGGGCCCTAACTCCCAGGGCGCCGCCCCCTCCCTCGCATTTCAGATGTCCCAAGTCCCAAATGTGTGTCCACGTTCTGCAGCCCCACCCTAGGTGCTTGGTACATCTGCAGCCTCTCCCAACGGACCCGCTCCTCAGTTCCGCTCCCGGCTTCTAGGGTCTCCCCGCCCCACCCCCTCCAGTCTCGCCTTCCCGGCGCTGCTTCCGGAGTCGGTGGGGGCAGGACGCCCCGCACCCCTATCTACCCGACAGAGGGAGGCTGGCTCCCCGCTCCTGTCCTCCTGCCCGCAAGCTGGGGAGTCACTGCGGCTGGTGCGGGGGTGACACTGGGGGGGTTTCCTAATTTTCACCCGGCGCCTACCCGCACTCCCCCCGCAACTGGGCTGGCTTCCGGACCCCCATTCAGCGTGCCTCCTCTCTGGAAAGGAGTCGAGCCTCCGGAGAGGGCCTGGGGGGTGCCGCCGCCTGGCCCCCGCCCCCGGCTGCAGCCCCGCTCCTCCCCGCACGGCCCCACTTGTGGGCCCCGCCGGCGGCCGC
>NW_004443990.1:5244600-5261172 GCF_000243295.1 Trichechus manatus latirostris
CCTCCCTCCCCTCCCGGCGCGGAGCCCGCCTGGCGCCCCGCGCGTAGTCCCGGCCGGCCCAGCAGCCCCACCTTCTCGGGACCGAGCGCCAAGGCGCCGCCGGGAGGGCCGGGCTGTCGCGAGTTTGATTCCCGGTCCTGCTGCCGCGGTTCCCGGGAGCCCGCGCCGCCCCAGCAGCGTGCGGCAGGTCCCGGCCCTCCCTTTCTTCCCGAGCCTGCACCACATTCCAGGCCCCGGCTCGAGGGGCGTGCGGGTATCTGGGGGGCTGGTCGCGGGGCCGCGGGATTAGAGGGTGGTCGCAGGCGAGCGGCACCAAGCAGGGAAGCAAGGCCTGCTGGAGCTGTGCCGCCTCGAGCCCCTTCTCCGGCCGCTCCCCGTTTTGTGTGGGCGCCCCTCCACGTTTTGCCCAGGCCGGGGGGCGCTGGCTGGGCGGCGACGGGCAGGCGGGGGTGCCTGCTGGGAGCAGAGCTCCTTTTAGGGGGAGGGGAGGTTCGCTTCCTGCCCCCGCAGATGTCATAGGTCGGCGCAGCCTCTTGTAGTCCCACCCCGTCCCCTGGGAGCTGCATCTCCCGGCAGCTCGACTGGAAAAGTTCAGCACGCTCTGCCCCCGCCCCTGCTCCCCCGCCCCTCCGGCTCTATGTGCCCCGGGCGCTAAACTCCAGGGGCTTGGTGTGTGTCTTTATTCATTCTTTCCTCTTCGTTTTCTCCTTTGCATTGTTGCCTTACACCTAGCACTGGCCTCCCCATTTCAGTTCCCCTTAAAAGAAAAAAAAAAAAAAAAAAGTTTTAGCTCCAGACAACTTACACTGAAATTAAAAGAGCTGGAAAAGGATTTGTGTTAGGGAGAGGGGGGTTTTAGATTATCCTCTTTAAAAAAAAAAAAAAAATTTTGGTGAGAGTGGAGGGTGGGAGGGGTAACCGGGAGTTTAAGAATAAGAGATCCTAGAGGTGAGACAAAATACAGAAGACTATCCATCTCACCCCTCACCTCACCCTGAGAGGCAGGAGCATCATGGAGCAAGAGGCATGAGCCTTCAGGCTGGCCATCTTGCAACCTTGGCCACCTGGCCCAGGAGAAAGGACTCAGGGAGATGTTCTGGGCTTCTCATTCCTTTCCTTTGCCAGGCACGATCCTCTCTGGTACAGCCAGGGGCTGTTAGCCAGGTGTGCCCGAAAGAGGTGAAGGACACCTGGAGTTGTTTTATGGAAGTTTAGCCTGTGTGGATTGAGTATAAAATTTGACCCTCTCTGTTCTTGGGAGTGGATGCAGTTGGCATCTTGACTTCAGTGGAGTGTGGCATCTCCCGGATAAAGAGATTTTGCCAGGAGAAGCCTGGCTTATGCCCCCAGGAAGCTGGAGGGTATGTGCGGGACACTTGGGTTTGTCCTCCACTCTCTGCAGCTTGGAAGGATCAGGAGACAAGGGAACAGGAGTGGTGCTGAAGACCTGGGTACATCGTGAATAGGAGGGAGGCCCTGGATGGCTAGGATGGCCCAGGGTTGGTGATGGGACTGAGGGAGGACTTGGGGCCCCAGGTTGGGGTCATGGGCCACTTTGAGAATCTGGTCAGATTGGTAACTCCTCCTTCTCTTGGAAACATGAACATGTGCAGGGATACATTTTGTATTCAGTATCAAGGGTGAATATACCCCTTTGGAACTGGGACCCCCATTAAGTTTGTGGTTCAGAACAGTTCTCTCTGTGACAGGTAAGGGACTAATTCCAGTATGTCAAGAGCAGACCTCTTGGAGAGGTCTTTTCTCATGCCTTCTGTGCAGCCTTGGGCTTGTGGCCACAGGGACCTGGAATCTCTGGACCAGAATCCCAGCTCCCTACAGCTTGCGAGGGGATGGTGGGCAGATGGGTTGGCCCTTCTCCAGGGGCACATTTCTCTAATATGGTGGAAGGCTCTGGGCACTGTGCAGGGCTGTTGAATTAGAGGTAAATAAGGGGATTAAGGTAGGCATGGATTTTCTGGTATTTCACTGGGTGGTGTGAGAGCTAAGCCCTTTGAGAGTCCCAGCTCACTCTTAGGGAAATGGGGTTGAGGTGGGAGGAGGTGCTTTAGTGGAGAAATGTGTTAAAGAAGTGCCTTCTCTTGACGAGGCCTTGGGGCAGAATTGTCAGTGACTGGGGTCTGGGTATTGTAGGTTCTTTCGACCCCTTTGGGCTTTAAAAGGCAACTGGTGGCCAGAGGGGATGGCTGTTCCAATCCCCAGTGCAGCCCCAGGAGGCCTGGCCTGCCTTTTCTTTCTTACCCATAGCTCACTGGGCCCTAAGCTACTGCTCAGGTGTTATGGCATCTACACTTGCTGGGGATCTAGAAGAACCTTTACTGGGGACTGTCATTTGTGACTTCTGTGTCTTGGTACTGAGAGGCCCTCTTTAGGCTCAAGTCCTCCCAAAAAACTGTGGCTTATGGGGATTTTTCTTTTTAACTAGCAAGCACAGTGTTTGGCATATGGTAGCACTCACGTGTTTCTTCCTTCAGCATTTCCTTCATTTACTCTGCCTTAATGGATGCAATAAGCAACATTGGCAGGAGTATAGGAGTATTCTCGGGCCTTGGGGGCAGGAAGCTGGAGATGGACAGGGGTCATATCTTCCTCTGACTATACAGGGTGACCTGGAGGAGGTGATGCCTCCGTGTCGCTGGCTCTTTAAAAGTTATCGGAACAGCCATAAAGGGCTTGGAGATGCTGTGGGCCAGTGGCATGCAAGGGCTCTGTGGCAGTGACTAAGGATTCACCTTCCTCAGTGGCCAGAACTTACCTGTCTCCTGCGGCCCTGCCTGCCACAGGTTGGTGAGTTCAGGATGCTAGTCGTGTCAGCTCAGTGAGTGCTTCTCTCGTCCTCTCTGCTTCCAGCCTGCCAGTAAGTGTACCTCTGATAATGTCAGAGCAATATAATGAACTCCTGAAAGTGCATCTGTTGTTCTTATCTTTAAAACATATCATAAATAATAAATACGATAACTGCTTGTAAACATAAACTCTCTTCTTATAAAATGTGACCATTTTGTTTCCATTATGGCAGCATCAAGGGATTTTGAGGAAGGATTGGTGGAATAGAAAGTTTCAATCCCAATGGTCTAACCACGCCCGCAGGAGGCAACCCAATCATTTTGTGCTCATTTCTATCATAGCTTAGAGGTTAAGCGTGTGGGAGCTGAAGTTAGGCATGCCCAGTTAGAACCCCAGATCTCTGCCTTACTGTGATTTTGTAAGTCATCTAATCTTTCGGTGTCTCAGGTTCTCACCTTTAGAAAGGGTTAAAGAAGATAGTGCAAGTGTGTCAGAAATAAACTTTCCCTGCATTAAACAACAACAACGACAACAAAAAAAAAACCAGTTGCTGTCAACTCAGAATTGACTCACGGTGTGTATCAGAGTAGAATGGTCCTCTGTAGAGTTTTCAGTGGCTGATTTTTTAGAGAAAGTAGATAGCCAGACCTTTCATCCAGGGCATCTCTGGGTTGACTCAAACCTCCAGCCTTTTGGTTAGCAGCAGAGGGTGTTAACCGTTTACGCTACCAGGGACTCCCTTTTCTGCATAGAGACTATCATTATCATCATCATCAATATTATTATTTCTCCACAAGAGTGCTGAAGTTCCAAGGCTTATTATTATCAGGATAAACCTTTGGTAAGAGCTGTAGAGGCTGAGGCTGGCTTTGGGAGGGGTGTGAGGGGTAGGGTAAGACTCTTGAATCATGAGCATAGAGAACTGCACAGTGAAGTGGGGGCTGAAATGTCAGGGGTGACAGCTAAGCAGCGTTGGGGGCTGAGTGACTCAGCGTTCACAGCCCTCTGTTGTGGAACCAGCTGACCACCCTTCTGTTTGGGGAATTTACTCTATAAACTGGGGACAGGAGTGGGGAAGGCGAATCACTGAGGAGGCTTAAATGGCTTTTTCTATTAATGTTAACATTGGTCCCCAGAGGAGCAAGGCAAAGGGGGACCTAGAGGAAGGGAGCCTAATGAGAGGGGATTGAGGGCAGGCCCTATAGGCAGTCAGGAGTGGAAGCTGTGGAAGGGAGGGGCCGTTCCTGTGAAGAAACAGGCTTGGGCATCCAACACTCACTGAGCCCCTGTTTTGGGTCAGGCCCCATTCTAATTGCTTTACGTGGATCAGCTCATTGAATCCTTGCATGACCCTATGAGATTTATATCCATTTTTCCGATGAGGAAACAGACGTAAGAGACATAAAGAGGTTAAATAACTTGCCTAAGATCACATGGCTAAAAGTGGCAGAGCCAGGATTTGAACCCATGAAGGCTGGCTGCAGAACTCACACCCTAGGGGAATTCTCAGAGAGACCTTTTGAGCTGAGCAGGGAGAGGGGAGTAGGGTGGAGTGGGGAAGGGGGTTGTAGGGCGCTTTGTTCAAAGGGTTGCCAATGCAAAGTCCAGGCATTGTTGGAACATGCCTGGAGAACTCAGCAAAGTCAGCTGCGAACCACTGGCCAAATGCCAGACATTACTGGGATTTGGCCCAGAACACAAAGGTCACTAAGGCATGGCCCCTGTCCTCAAGATGCCCATAGTCTAGTAGGGGCATAGACATGTAAGCCGAGAATTCCAGTTGCCATGGCAAGTGCTGCGATAAAGCACTGCAGAAGGATGTGCTTTGCCACCCAGAAGAGGAGTTGGGGCAGGGAACGCTTCCTGGAGGAGGAGGCACTTGAGCAGAATGAGGATAAAAATGGCCGCGTCTCCTGAGCTTTTGGTCTGTCCATGGGATGAGCCCAGTAGCCAGTGCGTGGACATCAGAGGAGGGTCAGGTTTTCTGAATCCTGCAGCTCCCTTGCAGGGTGAGGCAGGAACCGGGAAGTGTGGTTGCCTTCCTTGACACTGTTATGGTTTTTAATAGCCAAGAATCACTATCACCTCCTGTAATGCCTGCAGTGAACATGCTGAAGAAGAAATAAAAATCTCGTAAGAGTTATTGCTCTGAACACAGTGATTCACTCCTGACTCTCCATACTTAGAACCAGAGGCAAATGGATTTGAACTGCGGAGGAAGGATGCGAGGAAGGTGTGAGAAAAGCGTTCCAGATAGGATGTGAGATGTAAGAACAAGTGACTCATAGGAGTGGAGGGGAATGGCCTCCCCTGAAGGTCTTGGGAAATGGGAACAATTTTTCTTTGTCTTTGTGGTTTAAGAGATTTCATCTGAAGACAGGAAGATGAAGTGGAGGCCCCAGAAGTCCACGTCAGCTCAGTGATAGGAGGGAGTAAGAGAAGCTGGAATTTTTGAGCTAGACCTAAAGGTTGCTCAACTCTGGCATAAGCCCTCATTTTACTGGTGAAGTGATTGAAGAATGTCCACTGAGATGGGCCTGCTCATCCAGTAATTAGACATAAACCGCATCCACAAAAAACTGTGTCTGCCCGACAGCTGGGCCTGTCACTCTGCATTGACCCTGATCAGAGGGGATCCTTACTGGGAGTGACCCACAGCCCTACATGATGGGGTCCAGGCCTTGTGAGGAGAGCTGCAGGAAACCAGGAAGCAGTTGACCGCTTGTCTGCGTATTAGAACTAGAGGAAGTGCCAGTTCCCACCCGGAATTCTGAAATTGGCGTTCCCAGCTGGAGCTAGTGAATCTTCTTACTCACCCTGCTGGCCTTGCGCCTGGAAGAGCTTCATACACACACAGGGCCCTCAGTAACCTTTGTTGAATGAATAAGGAAATAGCAGTTAATCCAAAAGTCATTTCTCTTTGACAGGCACTTGTTGGGGCAGTGCATTTACCCTTTGGATTCTGTTTCGCTTAAGCCAACAGTAGAATCATTTCATAATACTCCCAGCACCAGAGAGAGATGGCCCAAAAGTGTGCCGGGGGCAAGGGGAAGCTGAACAAAATGCAGTTCAGGATCTTTCTGAAAGTTTATAATTATCTGAAAGATCATCAAGGGCTGATGTTATCTTTGCTTAAAATGGCTTTTGCTTTTGTTTGTTTCCTTTTAATCCTAGCACAAAAGTCAAGGCTGCATTTTTCACATTTAGGAGAAGCATGTAGTGTAACTGAATCCAAACTGCATCCAGCAAGATGGCTACAGAGATCGCCGAAGAGAACAAGGCTTGCTCTCAGGAGGAAATCTGATTAAGAATGAGCCAAATATGAACTGATGCTGGACAATGAACTTTAGTTCCTGGGATGAATTTAAATTGACTTGTGCAAATTAAAGAGAAGCAGCATCATGTGGAAACATGATGGCAAGAACTCTTGCTTCCTCCCCTAACCCCGTCATTCCCTATTCATTAGGGAAGCATTCAGTTCGAGCCGGGCACCCGCAAAGTCGTGTTTTTTCCAAAGGCCAGCAAGCTGGACTTGTGGAGCTCTGCTGCAGAGGCTACTCTGTGGTCATGCAGGGCGATGGTGCAGGAAATGATTTCACTTTGTTCAGGTCTGAGATTCCTTTCAGTTTCAGGCTGTACCAAGAGATGAGAGCAGGCGAGCTAGAGAGAGGGAGAGAGTGTGAGAGCGAGGGAGGAGGCTGAGAGAGTTTCCCCATTGGCTGTGTGGCTGATGGCAAGGTGGGTGTGCAGAGAACTGTGCGCAGCCCTGGGAGAGGAAGAAGATGAGTCAGAGATGGAGTCGAGGAAGGCAACGATTGAGTGTTCCTGTGTCTGGATACTGGGACAGGTGATAAGGGAGGGAGCATGTAAGGATAGCAGGAGATGTGCATAGCATAGAGCTCCCTCACAGTTACAGGACTGCTGAGCCATGGGCCAGGAGTAGTGGGGAAGTTCTAAAGCCACAGATTACCTGGTGAGGTGGATTTTCCACAAGCAGGTACAGACCCGAGAGGAAAGCAAGGTGTAAGTTAAGCCACAAGGTCAACATATTCTGAAGATCGGCCCCTACTCTGCAGCATTTTCTCATATTTGACTGCTTTTTCTTTAAGTCAAATTAAAGTTTGCGAGCTGATGGTTGCGGACGTGTGAACCCTTGCGTGTTGGTGCACCTCTAAGAACCACAAGCTGTCATGTTTCCTGAGACGGTTTGGGCCAGCCTGGCTGTTTCACAGGGCATCATTACCCGAGCAGATCAGCAGTTTTCCTCCCCTGCCTGGACCTGGCTTGAGGCATCCACAGATACTCCATTCCAGCTCAGCAGCACTTGAGCATGGTTGCATTTTATTTCTCAAAGTCATAAATTCATGTTATTTGGAAAAGAGAGAATCACTGAATTTTAAAGCTGGAAAGGATTTTGAAGATCATCCAGTCTCCTCCTAGAGGAGTTTGTGGTCCTAGGTTGTTAAGCACCTTGGAAAGACCTATGGTATGTGATTGAGAACAGACTGCCTGTATGTGAATCCAGCCTCTGCTAGTGGCTGCTGTGTGCTTGGGGCGAGCTGCTCAAGCTCTGAGTCTTAGTTTCCTGATCCATACAGTGGGGATAATACTATTACCTAATGGTTACTAATGAGGATCAAATGCATTAGTGCTTATTAAGCCCGTAGCACAATGCTTGGCATATTGTAAGCTCTTAATAAATGTTAGCTGCCGCTGCTGCTGTTATTATTTTTTCCCCATGGAATCCCATCGCGAGTTAATGAGAGGGCCAGGACGAGAATGCAAAACTGTATTTATTCCTAGTTCTCTCCAGCATGGCCATAAGGTGATTTCATCACAGTCTTAAAATGAACAACATGAAGAAAATTTCTGAAAGTCCTTGTGCGGAAGTTCCCTAATGAACGTGCATGATAGAGCTAGAAGAAATGAGCCTAACCCATTTATTAGATACAGCTAGACTCTGGGCACGCGGGCATATGTTTACCAAATAATTTGTTTTCTACAGATACCCTTTACCAGTGCTTAGAAGTTTCTTAAATGCCAGATTGAATGCCTCTACTGGAAAGGTTGGGGTGTTTTTAGATGTTTTTTCGTTGATGCGTTCTTTTCAAGTTGGAAACATCCATTTCAATGAGCTGTGGTGGCAAAGCAGACTTTTGGGCGTAATGGAAATATTTCTGCAGCCTGGATGCTATTTATCAAGGGTGAAGACAGTACAGATGTTTTTGGAACTATGGGCTTGGCAGAAGTCCACATGTATTAGGTCATGCCTGCACAAATGCATCCCCACATGATCTGCAGTGACCCGTTTGCAATTGTTGACAGCCTGGGAGCCTCCCAAAGGAGACGTTTTAGTCAGAAACATGGTTGAGGCTAGTGTGAGCCTCGGCCTTGAGGGGCCTTTTGACACCTTTGACAGGGTGGCACCCTCTGGCCTCCTGTAAGGCTGCCTTGGTGTATTTTCTTGGGAATTGAAAATGAATGGAAATTAATTTTGTTGTGGAATCTCGCAACCTCCCTTGAGATACTGGCACTCTCTTGGGGTTACAGAATTGAAATCTGTCTTTGATGCTGGTCCATAAGACTTCTCAAATTTTCATGCCTGAGGGAGGGAGCGTGTTGAAGTGTGAAATGTGTGGGTATATGATTTGGAGTCAGAGACCAGAGTTTTAGTCCCAGCTTTGCCACGAGTTGGCTGTGTCATCCTGAGCTTAACTTCTGAAGTCGCACTTTTCTTGGGTGGCGCACACAGTTAAGCTCTCGACTGTTAGCCAAGAGGTTGACAGTTCAAACCCACCCAAAGACACCTTGGAAGACAGGCCTGGTGTTCTGCTTCCGAAAGGTCACAGCCTTGAAAACCCTATGGAGCAGTTCTACTCTGCGCACATGGGATCAGCAACTAACAACAACCATCTGTTATTATACCCACAACAACAAATAGCTGTTGAACACGTCTGTTAAGTAGAGCTAGTAATAGTAATCCCTACCGCACAGGAAAGGAGCCCTGGTGGCTCAGTGGTTAAAAACGCTCGGCTGCCACCTGAAAGGTTGATGGTTCCAGACCACCAGCTGCTTCATGGGAGAAAGATGTGGCATTCTACTTCTGCAGAGATTTACAGCCTTGGAAACACTATGGGGCAGTTCTGCTCTGTCCTACAGGATCACCATGAGTTGAAATTGATTCGATGGCAATGGGTAATGAGTATACCACACAGGATTGTTGTGATGGTTAAAGAATAATAATAATACACAGTTGCCATTAAGTGGATTCCGACTCATGGTGACCCCTTATGTGTCAGAGTAGAACTATGCCTCATTAGGGTTTTCAGTTTTAGAAGTAGATCACCTTTCTTCTGAAGAGTCCGTGGGCGGACTTGCACTTTGAAGATCATTCTGCTCCTAGAGGAATTTGTGGTCCTAGGTTGTGAAGTACCTTTTGGTTAGCAGCTAAATTTGTTAACAGCCAGGGACTCTTAAATAATAATAGTTAACATTTATTGAGTACTTACTGCATGCGGGGCACTTTTCTAAGCATTTCAGGAGTATTAATTAATCAACCCTGTGAAATAGTGTTCTCTCCACTTTATGTATGAGGAGATTGGGGCACAGAGGGGTTAGGTTAACTTGCCCAAGGTTACACAGCTAGTTGGTTGAGGAGCTGGAATCAGAACCCAGAAAGCCAGGCTGCTGAGTTTGTAGACCTTGTTTACGCAAATACTTTTCAACTTTGTAGTGTTGTGCTTCTTATTCTTTGACTGTTACTCTTCTTAGTTGACAAGCTGAGGAAGGGATAAGCTGAGCCTGGAGGTAGATTAAGTGTACAGATCACAGTGTTGGAAAGAATGAGGAGACGGAACATATGAGATCTGTTTTTGGAGTTATAGGGAAACAGCTGTTTCTAAGTTTGGGACAGAGCTGAAGAGATCTGGCGAGGACAGAGAAGGACATTTTCTGGGTAGATTTTACTATCTGCCGTGAGGGATTGTGCCATCTGTGGATTTAACAGCCACATGTCTCTTTCCCCTCCTATCACAGTTTATTTGGAAGCCTGCCTTGAAACCCTAAGTCAGCCCTCAGCTGTGACGGTCTTAGAAATCCCAAGTCACCCCTCAGCTGCAACAGTCTTAGAAACTTAGAAAACTGCCAAGGATAGTGAAGGATGGGGTTTTTAGTGGAATTTCTCCTTTGTTAATGCTTTTCTACCAAGTGCAAATGGGAGATGAGCCAGGGAGTGGCTTGTGTTCACGGGAGAAAGGACTGGGAACTTGGGTGACTTCCCTTTTTCTTATGAGTTGACTTAATAAGAGAATGAATCATCCTATTAGCATTCATCCTGGAAGAGAAAGAAGAAAGGAGAGAGCAAGCAAGCGAGATGGCATTTGACTGAAGTCAGAAACCTTCCATGCTGGTCTTCTGGGGTGAACGCCAGGCCTGGCACATAGGGCCTTGGTGGTTCGTGCCAAGGGTGAGGTCCTTCCAGGGGCTTTGAAGCCTCGTGCCACTGCCACCCTCAACCCTCTCTATCCTTGTTAGGCTCTGGGACCTAAGGCCTTAAAGGGAAATGAATAGAAGGTGTATGGTAGGTGTCATTAAAAGCAAACCCCCGGTATGATCATTTTGAAGATATTAACTTAAAAACTCACTACATAATATTAGGCAATTCAAAAACAGCTTTTGACCATTAGGGATGTGAATGGCACTTCTATACGTCCCCCTACCACATCACCATGAAGGTGGCAAGGACCCTCACTGTGCTGCTGCTTGATCCCTGGGACATCTTGGAGATGTCTTGTTCTCTTCTAGGACTCCAGGTCTGAGTGTTCCAGGTGTGGGCCCTCCCAGCTTCCTGACCCCACCCACAAGCTGCCGTGCCCTTCTCTGAGTTTGCCAGGAGCCACTCTTTGTGAGCCCTGGTAGCACAGTGGTTAAGAGCTTGGCTGCTAACCAAAAGGTTGGCAGTTGAAATCCACCAACCACTCGTTGGAAACCCTATGGGGCAGTTCTACTCTGTCCTATAGGGTCGCTATGAGTAGAAACCAACTTGATGGCACCTAACAACAACAACTCTTTGTGACCTCTATGTAGTTCAGTGACCTTAATTTGGACTCTGAGCTGAGGCTGAGGTCCCCAGGCTGCCGTGGCGGGAGGGGTTGCAAGCAAACCCCCTCAGACCTGCCCCCTGGAAGCCCGGATTTCAGAACGTTAATAGGGTGGTTGCGTTTTCATGGCACCTGTTTCCCAAAGGCATTGCTTTTCCCATTGATGCCCTTTTGTCTCCATTCGCCTCAGTTTCCTCCCTGCTCCCAGCCATCAGCAGCAGCTACTGGTAATGGCTACCACTTGTGAGGACCTGCTCCATGCCAAGCGTTTGTTTTTGCATTTTTTTATTTTAAAATATATAGAACATAAAATTTGCCATTTTAACCATCTTTAAATGTGCGATTCACATTTACCCTGTTGTGCAACCGTCGCCGCTGTCTATTTCCAAAATTTTTGCATCACTCTGTGCCAAACATTTTACTTACGTAATTTAATTTAGTCCTTACACCAGTGCTGTGAACTAGGGGTTATTGTCTTTTCAGATGCGGGAACTGAGGCTGAGGGCTGAGGGGTAAAGTAACTTTGTCTAAGATTGTTACACAGTCAGTTACCAGGTAGAGGTGTTTTTTGTTTTTAGCTTTTATTGCGGAATTTTTCAAACTTGACAAAGTAAAGAGACTAGTATGGTAAATTCACATGTACCCATCACCAAGTTTCTTCACTCCTTGTGGGGAAGCCCTGGCTACAGCACTTAGGTGGCATACAGTAGATACCTTTGTGTGAATTAGAAGGTGCCCTTCTTCCAAGCACACAGCTTGCTAAGCAGAGCACAGGCTGGATTCCAGCCCATTTATCCCTTTGGGTGGGCACCTTGTGCAGTGAACAGCCTGCTCAGCTGTGTATGGTGGCCTTACCTGCCTAACTTCCCCTCTTCCCATCTAGCTTTTGGCACAAAGAAAAGAGACTGTAGCCTGACACCAGTTCCTGACAGAGTGATGGTTTCTCTGGCTGGTCCTCAGCTGGGTCGGATGGGGAAGAAAAGTTTGGACATTGAGGCTTCAGGGCTGAAATAAATTAAGCAATAGGATGATTCCCAGAGGAGGTCCTTCTGCTGTAGAGGAGAGTGAGGGCAAATGAGCTGTATCTTGTGCTGCTCCTGTGTTTGCCAGCTGCCTGCTGCCTCCCCGATGACTTCTTGATGCCTTCTCCCCTCTCTTCCGTGCCCAGGGCAAGGGAAGCACTTATCTGCGGCCCCGAAGCTGGCAGGAGGGGTACTGGTAGAGCCTAGGGTGTGAAAGCTTGGTATGAACTCACTCTTGGCTGCTACCTTCCTTGAGTCACTGGGACAAGCTATCTTTGCTCCTGGTGGCTCAGCTCTTCTCAGGGCTCAGTTTAGCCAGGGACTGAGTGGGAGCTCCTGCCTTCATACCTATAAAACTCTCCCTCTTAGTCCCAGGTGGAGCCTGCTGGTCCCGACATAGGGAGCTTCCTGAGGGCAAGGACTGGGTCTTTTTTACTGCTGTGTCCTTGTGCCCATTACAGCGTTTGCCATTTGGTGCTCAAGAAATACTTGTTAAACAAATGAGTGAACCGCGGTAGCATCCTGCAGACCAGAGACACGTGCTGAAGGGTGTGGGTTGAATCATTTTTGTACTTCAGTCAGGAGTAATAATCAAACTGCAGTAATAATCAAACCCTGATGCGTCAGTGGCTTGACACAATCTAGGTTTATTTTGTGCACATGGAAAGTCTGATGTGAGTTAGGCGATTCTCCTCTATCTTGTGGCCGCACCATCTAGAATATGAAAATTTTAAGTCACCTTGGCAGGGGAAGAGAGAGGTGGAGGCAGCATCTGGGCTTTTAACTGCTTTGGCAAGGAACTGACACCTGTTGCTTCAGTTCACATTTTATTGGACAGAACTAGTCACATGGTGCAAACTACCTGCAAGGGAGGCTGGAAAATGTAGAGGAGCAAAGGGGTGTTTGGTGACGGAGCCCTGGTGGGGGTTACTGAGTTGGGATCAACTCGACAACAACGGGTTTGGTTGGGTTTGGGTATGGGTTTGCTAAGGAGCCCTGGTGGTGCAGTGGTTAAAGCAATCAACTGTTAACCAAAAGGTCAGCCCGCTGGGAGAAAGATGTGGCAGTCTGCTTTGGTAGAGATTTATAGCCTTGGAAACCTATGGGGACGCTGTGAGTTAGAATCGACTCAGTGGCAACAGGGTTTTGGTTACAGGAGTCCCTGGGTGGTACAAATGGTTAGAGTGCTTGACTACTGACTGAAAGGTTAGCAGTTTGAACCCACCCAGAGGCTCCTCGGAAGAGAGGCCTGGCAGTCTGCTTCCAAAAAAGTCACAACCTTGAAAACCCTATGGAGTGTAGTTCTACTCTGCAGCATATGGGGTCGTGATGAGTCGGAATCGACTCGACAGCAACTGTTTTTTTGTTTTGGTTTGGTTTGGTTTTTATCTTTACCACACTCAAGTTCCAAAGGAGAAACTTTGTGTTTCTTGTCCCTGAGTCTGTTGGAGTGCCTGTGGCTGAATCAGCTATCCGCAGTTACCCTTTTTTTACAGTTACAGGAAGAGATCACTGCCACTTCCTTTAATCCAGAGAAGGAGGTATGAGATAGCACTGAAGGAGAGTCACATCACAGGTGTCTTAGTCATCTAGTGCTGCTAAAACAGAAATACCACAAGTGGATGGCATTAACAAAGAAAAATTTATTCTCTTCCAGCTTAGGAGGCTAGAAGTCCAAATTCAGGGTGCCAGCTCTAGGGGCAGGCTTTCTCTCTCTGTTGGCTCTGGGGGAAGGTCGTTGTCAATCTTCCCCAGTCGAGGAGTTTCTCAGCACAGGGATACTGGGTCCAAAGGACGCACTGTTCTTCTAGCTCTTGTTTCTTGGTGGTATGAGGTCCCCTTGTCTCTCTGCTTGCTTCTCTATTTTATATCTCAAAAGAGATTGATTTAAGATACAACCTAATCTTGTGGATTGAGTCCTGCCTCATTACCATAACTGCCTCTAATCCTGCCTCATTAACATCATAGAGATAGGATTTACAACACATAGAAAAGTCACATCAGATGACAAAGTGGTGGACAATCACACAATACTGGGAATCATGGCCTACCCAAGTTGACACATTTTTGGGGGACACAATTCACAATTCCATGATAACAGGGTTTTTAACCTCCCCTTATTACATGTTGATCATGTGACATTCTTTAGTCACCACCTCTGTGAGCCTCTTTCCTGTCTGTGAAAGAAGGATAATAATAGCAGACCATCTCTTAGTTCAGGCTCTACTGATGGCAAGTAACAGAAACCAGCTTGGAATACTTGAAGCCACAAGGGAATCAAAGAATCATAGGCAGGAAATACAGCTGGGCCCCCAAGTACCTGAAACTAAAGCAGCTGCTCTCAGAGTCTCTGCTCAGTGCACTTGAAGGATGCCACTGCTTCTGTGGACCTGTGCCAGGTATCATGGTCCCTCAGCTCCAGCTACACCAGTTCTCATTCCAGGAACCATTGGAGACTGACTAGTGACTCTGCACCTTGATTCAAATTCCTGGCGAGAGAATCTGATTGGCTTATTTGGGTCAGCCATCTACCACTGGTCCAATCAGCTATGGCCAGGAGGATGTGGACATATGGTACCACTATGGTGGTCTGGGCCCTCCCTTGTGAATGGGGGTGAGGCAGTCCTCAGAGAAGGGATGTGGCCTGGGCAGATACCTCAAAAAAGATACCCACGCTTACCTAGTTCAAGGATTGTTGAGTTGATTGGATAATGTCTGTAAAAATGCTTTGAGAACTGTAAGGTGCTGCTTTAAGTGTGAGCTGACATGATGGGATGGGTTGGTGTGGGATTTCTCCTTCAGAACCGTGAAAATGGCACTGCCCCGAAGGGGGATGGGAGGGATTATAACATTGTGAGAGTTTAAAAGTCTTGGTGGAGGCAGGGGAGCTAATTATGGAAGGCCATGGAACAGGGATGGGAAGGAGTGGATAGGGCCAGCATGGGGCATTGCCAGGGGTTAAGCTAGGTTTATAGGCCATTTGACCATAACACTGTGGAAGAGGGTGTGTATCTCGAGTCGCCTCTCACTAGTGTACATACAGATGCTTCTGTAGTTGTGAAGTGGAAAGGATGTTAGTTCGCATATGTAGCACTTCAGTCCTTGCCCTGACACTGCCCCTAACTGGCTGGGTAACTATGAGCAGGTCACTTCACCTCTCTGTGGAATAATTAGTTCTGCTCTTTGAAGATTCTAAGCGTGCAGCATATGTCTCTGTAATGTAGTGGTTATGGTGTGGAGTCTGGAATTAGACAGCTGGATTTGCTCTTCACTTGTGACCTGGGCAAATTTCTTAACCTCCTTGAGTCTGTCACCTCATTTATGAAATGAGGATATTAGTAGTACCTACCTCAGATGGTTATTGTAAGAATTACATGAAGTGAGTGCTCTATAAAATGTTAATAGAAGCCACCAAACCAAAACCAAGCCCACTGTCATTAAGTCAGTTCTGACTCATAGCAACCCTATAAGACAGTAGAACTGCCCCATAGGGCTTCTGTGGCTGTAAATCTTTATAGAAGCAGACTGCCCTATTTCTCTCCTGTGGAGCAGCTGGTGAGTTTGAACCACAGACCTTTTGGTTAGTAGTTGAGCGCTTAACCCCTGCACCACGAGGGCTCCTAATAGAAGCCAAGGCCAGACCAATTCCAGGGACCTATGGCCAGGTGTACTAATACTGTGGGTCCAGGCCCTTTAAATGAACGTGGAGGGCTCTTTGGGGGCTGGAGGGAAAGGGGGTTGGAGGGAATTGCAGGGAAGAAGTCGTAAGAGAATTATAGGAATCTGGAGGGGGTTGGGGAGGGATGAGGAGAGACTGCTGACAGAGGCACTTCTAGCCTCAGGTAGGCTGATGCTAAGGTGAAACTGAGTAGATTCATTCAGTTCAGAGCCCTGCCCAGGTCCACATGTGAAGGAGACACAGCCCCTGGGAAGCTGCCCCACTGTCCTCTCCGTGCCCCATCTGCATATGGGCCACATTAGTTGGGGCCTCCCCAGTAGGTTCAACCTTAGGGATGTTTCCACAGAATCCTGGAAGTTTAGTGGCTCCTTCACTTCAATTCTGGAGCAGGGGCTTGGGAGGCCTTTATAGCTCTGGGTCTAAAACCAGGTCATAGGCTTGGGGTTCAAGTGCTTTCTGTTGTGAAACTGTGGGTCCCTGACAGTTAAAAAAATAAATGAAGAAGCCCTCTGACCACAGAGCAGTTCGAAGACTGAATTATTTAGAGAATCTGCTCCCTCTGGTTTCTCCTGGGGGAAGAGCCAAAGGAGGAATGTGGAGCCAGGGAGGACTGATGTGGTGGAGGGGGAGAGGGTTCACAGACTTAGGAGCCTGGGGGGACTGCCTGCTCCCCCGGCCACCTTTGTCCTTGGGCCGCGTGTACCCTGTGGCTTTCTGCACCAGGCAGGCTGGCCAGGTTCAGGTTGAGGCCAGAGCAGAACCCCTCCCTTTCCTCCTCCTTTCCTCCTGCCTGATCCTGTTTGGCTACAGGACGTGGTGATAATGAATTACATAAATAGGTAATTCCCATTAGCAAACGGCAGGCGGAGGAGACAGGGCAGTGCCTGGGGGGTGTGGACCTGGCAGAGCCAGCTCCTCCCCCAAGCAGGGAGAGCAGGCCTGGGGGATGTCTACGGGCCCTGTTCTC
>NW_004443990.1:5261272-5263905 GCF_000243295.1 Trichechus manatus latirostris
TGCCACCAGGGTTTCCCCAGAGGTCAGCTGCTGGGACCAAAATCAGGTGACTAACGTTTTCATGGGCCCCCATCTCTTTTGTCCTCTTCCCCTTTAGAGTTAAGAAGGTTGTAATTTCTTCCTTGGCTTATACTATTGAATTTGAGGGAGATGGTGCTATTTAAAGTGGCTTGTTTGCCTGAAGTTGTGGTGGTAGGGGCTCATTAACTTTTCAAACTTAAAAGAACGTTGTTGGCTGCCGTTGAGTTGGCCCTCGACTCTTGGCAACCCCATGTGTGACAGAGTAGAACTGCCCCATAGGGGTTTCTTGGCTGTAATCGTTACGGAAGCAGATTGCCAGGCCTTTCTTGGAGCTGCCGGGTGAGTTCTAACCACCAGCCTTTTGGTTATCAGTCGAGTGCAAATGGCTTGCGCCACCCAGGCTCCTTAAAAGAGCATTAAGGGCATATAAAGTGACATTCTTGTCTGCTTATAAAATCTTAGACCAGGCTAAGAGATCTAAAATGTCAAGAGAATAGCTCTTGTTCAGTATATAGTTCTCCACCTGGCTGCATAATAGAATCACCAGGCCCCACCTCCCAGTGATTCTGATTCTGTGATTGTGGGATGGATCCAGGGATGGATTACCAATAGGCAGGGTAAGCACAGTGCTTACCAGATCATCTGTGGTGAAGTTGTTCACTACAGATTAGTAAGTAAGCATGAATAAACCTGTGCTTACCTTGATTACTGGGTCATACACCCCTGTCAGGGATTATAACTTAAAAAGAGGCTTGGATTCTGTAGGAAGGTGCTGTGGGGTTGGAATAGAGACAGATACCAACCATATCTAGAAGCACAGTCTTTGATGTAGTGAAAAAATGTCAAATTGTTCACTACAGATGATCTGGTAAGCAAGGTAAGCACCGTGTTTACCTTGCCCATTGAATAATCCGTCCCTTGGTGGAACCCAGGTATGGATGAGTTTTATAAGCTCCCCAGGTGTTTCTAATGTGCATCCAGGTTGAGAACCATCCCTCCAGTGTGGTGGGTCACAAATGGGGGCGACTTTGCCCGCAGGAGACATTGGCAGTGTCTGGAGACAGTTTTGATTATTACAGCTGGGGTTGGTGGTACTACTGGCATCAGGAGGGTAGAGGCCAGAGATGCTGCTAAATATCCTACGATGCGTAGGATGCCCCCAACAAAGAATAATCTGGCCCACAAATGTCAGTAGTGTTGAGGTTCAGAAACCCTGCTGTAATGACTGCATCAGAGCTTTTGGAGATATGCTTTAAGCAGAATTCTGAGAGAGGGAAGGACATGGTTGGTTGGGTAGTGGAGTGGGGCAAGGGCCTGTAGGTGAATGGTACATGACAGGGTTTGGAAGTCAGAGAATGTGATTTGGTTTTTGAAAAGAAGAAAGAGGCTCATGGTTTTGTGAGAGTCAGCTGAGATCCAGAGGGGACTTTGAGCCAGTGCTTCTGGGAGATGATTGCATCTTGAGGAGACACCTTTCGTTGGGACACCAAGCCCCTCTGACTGTGTTTGCTGTGTGTGTTATAACCCTCAGGCCTTTCTTTGCCCTGTACGAGTCAAGTAAAGGAGCCCCTGCCAGGTACCATCAACTTCAGATGCCCAGTTCCACCCTCGGGCTGACTTTCCCTAAGTCCATATGTATGTGAAAGCTACTGCCAAGGAATTCACTCTCTCTCTAATTCCAGGAGCAGACAGTGCCCTTTGCCTTAGTTAATAGCTTCATGATTCCTTCTATCATTTATTTCCCACTTCTTTAAAGGAGGATGAGGAAAGAGTCTACATCTACCAAGTCCACACTATATGTCTACTGCCTGACACAGTGCCTGGTACATGGAAGTTGCTTCATAAATGTCTTTGAATGAATGAATAAACCCTCTGAATGAATGGGAGATTGAGCTTTCACTGTGAATTGTTCCTGTCGTAAGTACAGTACATGATCCTCCAGTCCTTGTGCCACAAATTGAATTAGGAGAGGCTGAAATTGGTAATAAGGAGGAAGGTCTTTACAGAATTTCCAGGGAAACCATATATCTGACAAGAATCTAATAACCAAAATCTATATAAAACTTCAGCATATTAACAACAAAAAGACAAATAACCCAATCATAAAATGGGCAAAGTTCTTGAATAAACATTTCACCGAAGAGGGCATTCAGATGGCTCCCAAACACATGAAAAGATGCTTAGCATCATTAGCCATCAGAGAGATGCAAATTAAAACCACAATGAGATACCATTTCACTTCCACTAGAATGACTAAGATTAAAAAAATAAAATAACAAATGGTAAGGATATGGGGAAATCGGAACTGTTATCCCTTGCTGGTGGGAATGCAAAATGGTAGAGCCATTGTGGAAAACAGTGTGGCAGTTCCTCAAAAAACTAAAAACAGAACTACCATATGACCCAGCAATTCCACTCCTAGGTATATACCCAAAAGACTTGAAAGCAGAGACTCGAAAAGAGACTTGTACACCAGTGTTCACTGCAGCACTATTCGCAATAGCCAAAATGTGTAAACAACCTAAATGCCCATCAACAGATGAATGGATAAAATGTGGTACATACATACAATGGAATACTACTCAGCCAGTAGGAGAAACAAAGTCTTGATA
>NW_004443990.1:5264005-5266438 GCF_000243295.1 Trichechus manatus latirostris
GTGTGTGTGTGTGTGTGTGTGTGTGTGTAATTGGGGGGAAGGAAGGAAACAGCTTGGAAAAAAAAATCACTACCACTGGCCTCCTCAGAATGGAAGGTCTTACTGTCCTAGACAGATGTCAGGACAGACGGCAAGCTAGCGAAGGCCACCTGAAACATATTTTGGGGGGGCTGCTGATCTTGTTGGCAATGAATATCAAATAAGTAAAATCTCAAAACACTATATCATTCATTAAATTTAATGTAACCACTTTGGCAAGTTGCACTGTGATGTATTAGCCAGTGAATTTTAGTGAGAAAGCTGATCTTGGGACCTGGAGTGGCCCTTGCTGTCTTTGGAGGAGCTTGGTCCTTGGATTCCCTTCTCATTTTGTTGTTAAGCTAACCCAAGTGTAAAAATCCAGAAGGATGACATGTCTGCTTTCTAAGCCCCTAGATCACTTAGAAGGTATTCAATAAGTATTTGTTAATAAGTGAATGATGAATGCACTTCCACTTCTTAGGGAAGATAGGGGTTACTATCCAGATATTCTCCCTTGATGCTGTGTTTAAAACTTTTCAGCCTTGTATGAGGAGATGGTGAGTGGGGTCAGCTCAGGTGTGGGGAGGAGGGGAGGTGGGAGATGGCCAGACCTCTCTCAGCCAGATCTCCAGATGCTCCTGGGGATCCCTGAGGAAGGTGTGGGAAAAGATCCCAGCCCAGATTTGGGGCTTCGAAAGGAACTCATTCTTGGCCTTGGTTTATTGCCATCAGCCTGAGGAAAAGAGCATCCGGTCTGGTACACTGGAGCTTCCATACTGCTGAGGACCCCAGCCTCACACTGCATTGTGGTCAGGAGGGGTGGGGCTCAATAAACTTGTATACACATAGGCTAGCACCCTGGCCACTCAACAAAGTTTCCTCATACCTGAGGAAGGCCATGTAGGGATCTCATTCAGAGGTCGAATAAAAACCAAACCAAACCCGTTGCCGTCGAGTCAATTCTGACGCATAGCTACCCTATAGGACAGAGTAGAACTGCCCCATAGCATTTCCAAGGAGCATCTGCTGGATTCAAACTGCCGACCTTTTGGTTAGCAGCCATAACTCTTAACCACTGTGCCACCAGGGTTTCCCCAGAGGTCAGCTGCTGGGACCAAAATCAGGTGACTAACGTTTTCATGGGCCCCCATCTCTTTTGTCCTCTTCCCCTTTAGAGTTAAGAAGGTTGTAATTTCTTCCTTGGCTTATACTATTGAATTTGAGGGAGATGGTGCTATTTAAAGTGGCTTGTTTGCCTGAAGTTGTGGTGGTAGGGGCTCATTAACTTTTCAAACTTAAAAGAACGTTGTTGGCTGCCGTTGAGTTGGCCCTCGACTCTTGGCAACCCCATGTGTGACAGAGTAGAACTGCCCCATAGGGGTTTCTTGGCTGTAATCGTTACGGAAGCAGATTGCCAGGCCTTTCTTGGAGCTGCCGGGTGAGTTCTAACCACCAGCCTTTTGGTTATCAGTCGAGTGCAAATGGCTTGCGCCACCCAGGCTCCTTAAAAGAGCATTAAGGGCATATAAAGTGACATTCTTGTCTGCTTATAAAATCTTAGACCAGGCTAAGAGATCTAAAATGTCAAGAGAATAGCTCTTGTTCAGTATATAGTTCTCCACCTGGCTGCATAATAGAATCACCAGGCCCCACCTCCCAGTGATTCTGATTCTGTGATTGTGGGATGGATCCAGGGATGGATTACCAATAGGCAGGGTAAGCACAGTGCTTACCAGATCATCTGTGGTGAAGTTGTTCACTACAGATTAGTAAGTAAGCATGAATAAACCTGTGCTTACCTTGATTACTGGGTCATACACCCCTGTCAGGGATTATAACTTAAAAAGAGGCTTGGATTCTGTAGGAAGGTGCTGTGGGGTTGGAATAGAGACAGATACCAACCATATCTAGAAGCACAGTCTTTGATGTAGTGAAAAAATGTCAAATTGTTCACTACAGATGATCTGGTAAGCAAGGTAAGCACCGTGTTTACCTTGCCCATTGAATAATCCGTCCCTTGGTGGAACCCAGGTATGGATGAGTTTTATAAGCTCCCCAGGTGTTTCTAATGTGCATCCAGGTTGAGAACCATCCCTCCAGTGTGGTGGGTCACAAATGGGGGCGACTTTGCCCGCAGGAGACATTGGCAGTGTCTGGAGACAGTTTTGATTATTACAGCTGGGGTTGGTGGTACTACTGGCATCAGGAGGGTAGAGGCCAGAGATGCTGCTAAATATCCTACGATGCGTAGGATGCCCCCAACAAAGAATAATCTGGCCCACAAATGTCAGTAGTGTTGAGGTTCAGAAACCCTGCTGTAATGACTGCATCAGAGCTTTTGGAGATATGCTTTAAGCAGAATTCTGAGAGAGGGAAGGACATGGTTGGTTGGGTAGTGGAGTGGGGCAAGGG
>NW_004443990.1:5266687-5314500 GCF_000243295.1 Trichechus manatus latirostris
GATCTTAAAAGCTTGCAGGCAGCCATTCAAGGCACAACAACTGGTCTCTAGTCACCTGGAGCAACAGAGGAAGAAGGAGAGTCAGGAATAGGAAGAGGGTATGGAGTGTGTGGCTAATTGCCTCCATGAACAACTGCCTCCTTTGCCATTAGACCAGAAGAACTGGATGGTGCCCAGCTACCATTACTGAACATTTTGATCAAGTATTCCATAGAAGAATCCTGATCCAAAGGGGGGAAATGCAGAAAAGAATTTCAAATTCTTGTGGACTGTAGATTTTCTGGAGCCATGGAGGGTGGCTTAACCCCTGAAACTATTGCCCTGAGATAATCTTTAAATCTTATACCAAAAATATCCCTGAATTCATTTTAAAATGGAGCAATAGTTTAGCTTTAACTAGTAAAAAAGTTCTGCCTTGAGCATTATGCTCTTTTAAGAACTGCCTATGTGAGATCAAATCGACAACAGCAACTTGAAAGATTAGATAAGAACCTTAGGGGAGTGAGTTTATGTTAATAAGGGAGGAAAAACTCGAAAAAGAGGGTGAGAATGGTTACACAACTCAAAGAATGTAGTCAGTGTCACTGAACTGTACATGTAGAAACTGTTGAATTGGTGTATGTTTTACTGCATGTAATCTCAACAGCAACAAAATAAAAATTTAGGAAAAAAACTTTTTTTTTTCCAGGGAGTAGAATGGGTAACCTGAGGGAGTGGGGACCATTGCCCTTTGGAGTTGGGCTGCTCATGGCCCTTTCTAGCTGCAGGAGTGGCCTCTGAGGGAACATTTCTGCCCTCCTGGGTTAACCTACAGCCTGTCCTTTCTCCCAGGGATTCCAGTTCTAGATTAGATTTCTTAGCTCTCACAATGGACATGAATATCCTTTTTTTAAGATGTAGAACGTGCTGTGTGAATGTGTGTGTGTAAATATTCTCCCTGGCACCACTGTCTGAGATCTAGCTCTAGTCTGGCATGACAGACCCGAGAGAGTAAGCACAGTTTTCTCTAAACGCCTCCTCCCCTTGGGTATGGTTATAGGTAATATTTTAATGCAGATTTCTAAGTGGTTTGTGCTCGACTACTAGCCTAAAGGTTGGCAGTTCAGGCCTAGCTAGCGGCACCATGGAAGAAAGGCCTGCTGATCTGCTTGTGTAAAGATTATAGCCAAGAAAAGTATGGAGCAGTTCTACTCTGTAACACATGAGGTCATCATGAGTGGGAATCAACTCCATGGCAATGGGGTTTTTTGTTGTTGTTGTTTTTGTTTTCTGTTTTTGGATTTCCCAGATGCAGCCTGGGGTGAGGAAAAGGTGTTTTGCAAGGGCAGCCTGTGAGCCAACCCCAATCCCAAGGCCTCTGCTGTCCTCATGGCCAGTCCTGAGCCAAGGACCTGTTGTTGGTTCCCAGCACCACCTCCTGGACCGTGGTGCTCATCTGCTCAGTGTGCTTTTGCAGTCAGAGCCTTGCTACTCAAGTCCCCTCTCCAGACCAGCGGCCCCACTGTCACCTGGTTGGACATGGAGAGTCCTGAGTCAGTCTTCATTTTAACAAGACCCCCACGTGGTTCGTGTACACATTGAAGTCTGAGAAGCTGTGCTAGAAGACTGGGGATGTCCAGGGGAGGACTGGGGACCGGGGGCCTCGTTTGAGCATACATACGCCCGTCTTTTCAGAGTGCTTGAGAACAGTGTTCTCAGACTGCCGGAGGTACAGGACAAGATGTTTTTCTTATTCCCTCAGGGACCAATATGTGGTCCCACTGAGTGTGACCAGTCTGCAAGTCTGACAATATCACAACTAGTCTATACCCTGTTCAAAGAGGCAAGTCCACCTGTTATGGCAAGTCAAATTGCTGCAAATATTTCTAAACCCTTACTTGCTTTCCCTTTCAGTACTTGCTGAGGGCCCGTAACTAACAGTTCGTGGTTGATCTGTGGACCTGCTTTTAGTGGCCCTAGTCTAGAGCCCCACCTGTCTTTGGGGTCCGATAGACCCAGGTTTGAGCAGTGGTGTCACTAGGGTTGGTGTCACCCAATGCAGTAACTTATGGTGTCACCCCCCCATGCTAATTACAACAATATTGTAGCTAAAACACCAGAAAATTTGACAGAATCAATGACTATAAAAACACCAGCAGCAACGAAAACAACAACATGTGCTTGTAGCCGTGCAGACAAAACCACGTGATTCGAAGTGTCACTGTAACTAGGTAATGACAGCTCTGACTGGAGTGCATGAAAAGCTTCAAAAAGTAAACTAACAGAGTTTTAGCCTTGTAGGTGTATGGCTACGTGTAAACTGGGCTTATGAAATTTTTTGTTGTTGTCGTCATAACTAACTACAGGGATCTTTTTTTTATTGTACTTTGGATGAAGGTTTACAGAACACATAGTTTCTCATTAAACAGTTAGTACACATATTGTTTTATGACAATGGTTAACAATCCCATGACCTGTCAACACTGTCCCTTCTCGACCTTGGGTTCCCTATTACCAGCTTTCCTGCTACAGGGATGTTTTTACAAAAAGTAATAAATTTCTACTGAAGCACTGTACAGAAATTTGATCGACAGTCATTTTGGTGTCACCCTCTCTGACATTGTCACCTGGAGTGGTCTGCACCCCCTGTACCCCACTAGTGATGCCACTGGGTTTGAGTCCTGGCTTTGTCACTTATTAGCTGTGTATTCTTGGGCAGTTGCTTACCCTCTCTGAGCGTGAACTTTTGTCATTTGTAAATCAGAGATAGTAATGCCTCTGCTTCATAGGGTTGAAATAAAGATTGAATGAGATAAGCTTGGGTAAAGCATGAAGCCCAGCACATGGGATAAGTGCTTGATAATATTAGCTGTCAGATGTTGGCAGTGTCATCTGTTATGGTTTGCTGCCTCTGAGCATCTGAAAATGAAGACAGTGGCCTCAGTTAAGGGGCACCCTTTTAGACAGACAGTGGTCTTGAAAACTGTAGCAAATTAGTTTGGAACAGAAACTGTTTCTTCTTTTTTTTCCTTTGGTAATTTCCGTTAGTTTGGGGCTGCTGATAATGACTTTTCTTCTAGGTAGATCCAAGCAAGACTCAGGATCTGAATTGGGACAATGTTAAAAGCTGTTTTCGGGATGGAAAGAAGTAATAAACACTGTGCAGGAAATCCCTTTAATCCTGCAGGGCCTGGCTGTTAACTCTTTCTCTCCCTCTCCCCTGCACTGTATCTGCTGGACTCTCAGGGAGGCTGGGTGGATTTTCAGTTCCAGGTTGCCTCTGATTTTCAAACTGCCACTGTATCCTTTCTTTCTGAAGAAATTCTGTCTGCCCTTTTGGCTTTATCTTGAGAGCAGGGAAGTGAAGTCAAAGAGTAGAGGACTCAAGCCAGAAGACCTGTGTTCTACAATCAACTGAGTTGGGCATTGGAGTGTTACTTCGTTGGCCCGTGGTTCTCAACCTTTTTTTGGGCCAGACCCCTTTGATAACCTAAAGAGAACTTTGACACCCTCCCCCCTCACCCCCCTGAATAATGCATGCACACAAACACATTCAATTGTGCATTCAATATCATATGGACCTCGTGGAAACTGGTTCTGGAATCTTGGCTGAGAACCTTGTTCCAGGTCATAAGTTCCATAGGGCTTGTGTCTAGTGTCCAGTGAATATCTGAATGAACCTCAGAATGGAATTGGGGTAGAATGCACAGGCTTTGGAGTCAGTGCCAGGGTCTGAATCTTTCCTCTGCTACTTGCTACCTTGTTGACCTTAAATAAGTTACTTATCTGCTTTAAGACTCAAGTTTCTCCATCTATAAAGTGGAGGATAAGAATAGTACCTAACTCATAGGGTAGTAGTGAAATTAAAAACCAAAAAACCTGTTGTTGTCGAGTTGATTCCGACTCATAGTGACCTGGTAGAACAGAGTAGAACCACACCTTACGGTTTCCAAGGAGCGGCTGGTAGATTCCAACTGCAAGGCTTTGGGTTAGCAGCCGTGGCTCTTAACCACTGAGTCACCAGGGGTGAGGTAATATTTAGAAAATGCTTAGGCTGCATTAATTATTGTTGTTTAGCCTACAGAATGTCCCCTTATCCTCTGGGGGATCCCACCTTGGTAGCAAGAACTTGCACGGCCCTGTTGTAGAACAACAAACAGTTGGGCTGAGAAAGTGAAGGGTGGGGAGTGGATCCCTTGACATATGCCTGGGAAGCTCGCCTCCTTGAAGCCCTCTAGACCCAGCTTCTCCCATTCAATAATCTCGATGTCCTGTTGTTGGTTTTGGCCCCAGGAGTGGAGATTCCTGCCTCGGGAGCTCCCCTGAAACTAGATGCCCCAACCCAGAGGTATGGGAGGGAGGGGAAACCTCAGTGAGGGATGGAGGAGTGGCCTTTTTTACTCTCCTTAATTAATTCTGACTCTCTTGCTCCCAAGGCTTTCTGCAGCCCTGGTAATTAGCAGGAGTGTTAACTGGGGTCAGGGCAGTGGCAGGGCTTGGGGGGAACTTGTGGGGATGGTGCCAGGAGGAGGAAGTGCCTCTCGGGCGGGCCGGCCCTGGAACCAGGGCTTTGCCTCCTGCTGCCCAGGCCCTCCTGCCCCGTCCTCCCTGCTTTTAGCTGAGCTGCCCAGAAACCCATCACCACCCTCAGTTAAAGCCCCGGCTCTGGCTCAGCTGTTCTGTGAGAATGGCCGGGAGTTGGAGGATTCCAAACATTGGCCCCCGCTGGTCCCTTAATTACATTAACGCACAAAGCCACAGTGCCGCCTGGATGCTCCGGGTGCATCCCCGGCTGTCCCCGCGAACAATTGCGGTTCTGTTCTCACGGCCTGTTTTTCCCCAGCTGCGCCTTCCTTTCATCCCGGCCTCTTTCCCAGGGACTCAGGGCTCATTCCCAGGAGGGTAGAAGCTTGGTTCTAACCTTGTTTCTTGCCTGGTTTTGTTTATTCCTTTCTTTCCCCTTTCCCTCCGTGACTTATTCCTGTTCCCCTCTGGTTTGGGGCCTAGTGTGGCACACAGCCGCTGAACCCCATTTCACATGTTCTGGAAGTAGCCCCATCCTTTATGGCTCTGAGGGCAGGACCATAATCCTGTTTTAAGGTGTATGGGTGAGTGGTTGGGGAAAAAAAAAAATTAATGTGCTTCTAATTTGTATGCTGTCAGGAAAGGACAGCAAAACACCCCCAGTTTATAGTGACACCCCACTAATCACACAACACCTTCCATTTGCTTAGCACTTGGCAGTTTCTACAAGTATTGTCCCATAAGTTTCTCGTTGATCTGTAAACATGTTGATGAAGTAGCTAGATGGGTATCACACCTCTTTCAGGAAGGGGCTTGCCCCCAGCCCCACAGCTTGCACGCTGCAGAACAAGGACAAGACCTCAGGTCTGACTCCCCAGCCAGTGCGCTTGCCTTTCCCTGTTTCCTTGGCACTTTCAGGCCACCCCAGTGTCTCAGCCAAAATGCCAGCACCAGGAGGACATCTGGGAGGGCACCTTCAGTGAAGTGGATTTGAGCTCACCACCAGTCAAGTGCTCTAGAGGACTTGCATTTTTAATCTCTCCACTTGACTCTGCCCCTTTCACAGCTTCAGGGGGGCGAGGACGTCACTTTTTTCCATTCAGTGCTGTACTATTCCTGACACATGGTTAGGTCTTTAAAATCTCCAGAGAAGGAAATTCTCGAGTCCACCCCACATTCCAGTGTCTCTCAGCCCTGGCATCCAGCACAGGCCTCCTGATCAAATGATGGGGACTTCTCAGGAAAGCAGGACCTGCTGAAGCTGCTTTCTGGACCTGGCGCGTCCATGCCACACTGGGCAGGGTAGCAGACCTGTAGCCCCAGCCAGTTTCCCCGGCTGCCTCCGGCCCAGCTACAGGGCAGCAAGGCACAGGCAGCTGGGTAAATGCCTGGGCTCCAGGGAGGATCTTTGCTTGCAAAACCAGACCTCCTTCAGGCTGCACAGTCCCTGTAGTTAATGTTCTTTTGGCGACAGCTGGAGCTGGTCCTTCTCTTTTAACCCCCTTTCCTGCTTCACATTTGCACATGGGTTAGAGACCTGACGTTCTCACTCACATGGCATTCCCGGGGGCTCTGGAGCCCCATATGGTGGAGCTTGTTTCTTTTAGATTCTTTGCTGGAGGGTGGCAGGTGTGGGCAAGAATCCTCATCTGCTGGGGTCTCTGCGGGACACTGGACTTCCCGCAGCAGCAGCTGTCTCCTGCTTCTTGACCTGGGGCGGAGCACCGGACCAGACTGTGTTTTGCTTTGGCATCTTTCGCCAAAATCCTTTAGAACGCCTTAAGGGCTGATGAGCTTTCTGTTATGTTCCCTGGCGAATTTCAGCCCCTCAGGAAGGGTCCCACACTGTGGTCTCAGGTGCGACCACAACAGCCCAAGGGGCCTCTGGATTGCCACTGTTGCTGTCCCATCTCATTGCTGTGGGCCATCCAGGGTGGGCTCACACCACACCCAGCAGGTCTTGATCCTGACTTCTCAGACACGTTGATTTTAGTCGGAATGTGTCTCTCTTGCCCCTGTGTAGTTTACGTGCTCATTACAGAAAAACCGGAAAATCCTTAATTTCCAATAATAATCGATCACTGACAATTTAAATACTGCCACTGATAACATTTGGTTGTATTTCCCTCCGTTCTCTCTTTTTAATGTGCATAGGTTTCTAAAAAACAGTTGTGATCTTTCTGATTATATACTTTTTGCTATCTAACATTTTCACGTAACATTACATAATGTAAAAATGGCTTGGGAGCGGAGTCTGACCTCCTCCAATTTCATGAGGGGGAAGGAGAATCAAGATGAGCAGCCCAAGGCTGATTCCTGTGAAGTGGGGGTCAGACATATCTCCTCTCTGCGCTATCTTTACCAGTTCTGACACCAACCGTCCCTCCCACGGCACTCTCTACTGGGTTCAATAATTCATTGCAATGGCCACACAGAACTCATACTCACAATTATGGGGTTTATTAGGGAAGTAACAGTTACAGTTCAGGTTCAGGAACGCTCAGGATACAGTTCTTCCATCAGGACAGCCTCTTCCCAACTGTGCTCACAAGCACGCCTCTCGCTGGCCCTCAGTCTCTGCCCAGAGGCACTCAGCTTTCTCTCTCCATGGGCTGGGAAGCCCACCGTGTTTTCGTCTGCTGCCAGGTCTTTCCTGCTGGGTCTCTCCTTCCTTGGTGGTAGTGGGCTCCTCTCCTGGGCTCCGGAATTGGCTCTGTTTTAAGGCAAAACTGACCAATCCCCTTGGATTATCCTATCACACAGTCCCGCCCAGATCACCTGGGTGGAAGTTACAAGACCATGACTAGAAAGTCAACACAAAAGTAATCAATCAATGATCAGTCACACCCCACATAATAAGTATTTTGAGTGAAATCGTGGTTTTGAAACACAAGTGGCTGTATGATATTTCCTCCGATGGCCATACCAATGTCTACTCGTCCCTTCCCCTGTTACTGACCACCCCCTCCCAAATGCATCTTTATTTTAAGCCTCAGAACTTTATGGAGCATGAAAGTCAGAAGCCATTTGTTTTGGTTCTGTTGGTCTCATATTAATCCAGAGTTGGGGCCTCTGCTAGGGCAGCTTCTGACCAAGGCGCTGGAAGGAGGGATCTGGCTGTGGTATGGGCTGGGCCGGTGATGGGGGCAGAGACTCTTAGCAAGACCTCTTCAGCCCTTAGCTCTGTGGTCCTTAAGGTAGGGCACTCATTTAAGGCTGCAAAACTGCGTGTTCTCCTTGGCTGCTTCAGGAAGCCTCTTGTGGCTTATGCAGGGGTGGGGTGATGGTTGGTCTTGGGGCCCATCAGCTCATTGATTGAGTCTCATTTCCAGCCTTGGGCCTGGCATGGTGGCATAGGTGCTGGGAACATGCTTCTCTGATCCAGCTCAGTCTCTCTCCTTGAGCTGTTGGGGTTTTTGGCTCTTGCTTTATCCCACAGCCAAGACCTTCCTCCAAAGGCTCTTGGTATTTACCTTGAAGGTGCTGTTCACCCTTTTCCAGAGGGACTGGAAACTGGGTACCTTACTTAGCCACTCTAAATGTTAGGCTAGACACCAATCTTTTCTCTCATTGTCTCTTAATTACACTTTTGGTAATAATAATAATAATAAGCATTATTCTTTGGTCTTGAAGAGCCAAAGCCACTTCCAGTTCTGGTAATTTATACCCTTTCTTCTCTGCCCCAGTGAAAGGGTAAATTGCGACATTGAGAGATTTCAGAGTTTTGAGCAGCAATGAAAAAAAGTAGGGAGAATTGGATAGGTTTAGTTCCAATTGTCACTTTTCCACTGAGCCTCAGTTTTCTCATCTATAAAATGAAGACAACAACGCTTAACTTGCAAAATTGATGTGAAACTCAAATGAGATTATTTTTGTGAAATCTCCTGGCCTCATATACGTGAGAAAGCTGGACAATGAATAAGAAAGACCAAAGAAGAATTGATGCCTTTGAATTATGGTGTTGGTGAAGAATATTGAATATACCATGGAATGGCGGAAGAACAAACAAATCTGTCTTGGAAGAAGTACAGCTGAATACTCTTTAGAAGTGAGGATGGCGAGAGTTCATCTCACGTACTCTAGTCCCTGGAGAAGGACATCGTGTTTGGTAAAGTACAGGGTCAGTGAAAAAGAGGAAGACCCTCAATGAGATGGATTGACACAGTGGCTGCAACAATGGGCTCAAACATAGCAACAATTGTGAGGATGGCGCAGGACCTGGCAGTGTTTTGTTCTATTGTACACAGGGTTGCTATGAGTCAGAACCGACTCGATGGCACCTAACAACAACAACACATAGTAGATGCCCAGGCAGTGTTGTTTTGTTATGTTGTTCAGGGTCACAAAATGCACCAATCTCAAGGCCAGAAGGGGCCTGCCTGCCCAGCTCTCTCCCTGTTCATGTTTCCTTGGGCCCCTTCAACTGAGTGCTCATCTAGCCAGCTAGAGGCAGGGAACTTTCTTGCTTGGCCCATCAGAAGAATCCAGCTGACTGGAGTTGCTATTGTTTTCAGTTCCTTCTGGCTGGGGACACTCTGCCAAATCTGGTGTGCTCCCCTACACCCTCATCAGAGTGAAAGTAATGAGGGCCTGTTCCTTCTGGCTTCCTCCTTGGATAGCCCTGAGAGCGAGCGCAGCTTCGCATGAATGCAGGGTGTGGCATCATGATTAATTTGCTAGCCTTTTTGTGGCTGCACGCGTCTGGAGGCTCTTGCTAGGACCCGAAAAAGCCAACAGGAAACCAAAGAGAGAGTCATCAGGGACAGGCTTTAATTCTGGCTTCTTGTCCCAGTCTGAGGTAGTTGACTGTCTGCTTCCAGGAGGCTGTGAACTCAAGTCTGGCTGAGCAGAGCTGGCCTTTGAGACTGTCCAGGGAAAGAGAATCTTATAGCCTTTCCAGCCATCTGCCAAAGACCTGGAGTTTTAGGTACCATAACTCCTGAGGTCATGGACTGGTAGCATCGGAATCACCTGGGAGCTAGTTGGAAATGCAGCATCTTGAGGTGCATTGGCTGGGAATAGAACCCAGGTCTCCCGCATGGAAGGTGAGAATTCTACCACTAGAATTCTCACCCACCTATTGAGTCAGAATTTGCATTTCTGACAAGTTCCCAGGAAGTTGTACATAAGAATCACCTGGAGATCTTGTTAGAATGTAGATTCTGATTCAGTATATCTGGGGTGGAAATGCAAATTCTCAGCAGGGAATGTGTTAGAAATGCAAATTCTCAGCAGGGGTTCGAGCCTGAATGAACCTGTTTGAAGCCCTGAGAAGCACTGACGTAGATCACAGTGCTCAACCACAGGTGCACATTAGAATCACCTGGAGAGCTTTAAAAAAAATGTACTAATTCCCTAGGTCCCACCCGCAGACCAGTGAATCAGAATCACTGAGGATAAGACCTGGGCACTGGAATAAATAAAAAGAAAGTTTCCTAGATGATTCTACGAGTGGAGAACTGATTGGGACCCCTGTCTTTGGGATGGATGGTCCCAAATGATCATAATCATGAGGTAACAACCAGACTTTTTTGAGCTCCTACTGTGCACCAAGGACTTCACCCTTACCTGGAATCTTCATTCCAAACCTGAAAGCTGGTGGTACTCTCACTCTCTTACATATGAAACAACTGAGGCTCAGAGAGGTGAAGTCAGTCACCTAAAGCCACCTAAGCAATGACGCTGGAACTGTCTGCTGGGGGCTTCTTATCATTACTTTAGTGTTGCTGGAACTCATGATGGTTTAGATGGGTTTTGGTTCTCATTGGAAAATCTGGCTGGGGATTTGTTTCTGGCTTAGTTTCAATGATGCTTTCAGGCTGTGTGGTTTTTGCATTGTCCAGCTTGAGGAAAAGTACAGCTGCTTCTCGTCCTCAGACTTGTGCATCTCCTAGAATGCAGGTCAGAAGGGTGACGTCAGTGACAGACAAACTGCCAACGAATGGTAGAGAAATCTTAAGGAAAAGGGACTTTTCCAAAGGTCATAGAGAGAGCATGGACAAAGGATCCTGGACTTTCGGGTCAGAGACTGACCCAGCTCTGTTTATTTTAGCTAACTGTACGGGTTTGAGCAAGTTACTTAATCCCTCTGCACCTAAAGTCCATGCCCGCCAGATGAGCAAGGGGATAGCATTTGCTGCTTTTTCCTGTTCTGCAAACCTGAGTTTGAAGATAAAAGCTGGGAAACTGAGGCAGTGGCCAGAAGCGAGCCTGAACCCACAGACCCCAAGTCTCTAAGCAGCCAGAAGGCAGCGCTGGGGATGGTTGCCAGTTGGGAAGTAGGAAGCAAAGGAGAACGCAGCAGCAGTGCCTAAACAGGAAGTACACAGAACCTGAAACAGAACATCCAATGAGTTGGTCTGAGTTGTTCTGAGACACTGAGAAGCCAGGCGAGAAGCAAAGTGCAAAGAAAATGGGCCAGACGTTGAGAAACAGCCCTTTCTTTTCATTTTTTGAACCACGTCCAAACCTAACTTCTAAGTTCGAATAAGGATTTGAAAATCAGCCTGGAGGCTCCCAAGGAATCTAAATCCAGGTTACTCTGTATATCTTCCTTATAAAGGCATGAAGTATCTATGTTTAGGGAATGGAATGAGCGAGGGTGAATGCTTCGCTGCTTTTTTCATCTCTTTGCTTTTCAGGCAAACACTCGGCCATTGCATTTACACAGCACCGTGTGGTTCACAAGGAGCTTTTTGCGTTTGCCTGCAATCTTGATCCTTGCACCAGTGCTATGGGGCAGGAAGGGTGTGTAGAGCTACCTTTGTTTCATAGCCGAGGATGCACAGGCCCACAGACATGAGGTGAGAGCCTCAGCAAATTAGGGACAGAGTCTGGACTCCAGTCTAGTCTTTTGACTCGAAGCTCAGTTCTCCTGATGCTCCACCAACACTTCCCTGTTGACTTTCTACCTGGCTCTTCCGGGGTCTGAAGCAGGGAAACTGGCAACAGCCTTGAATATCTGTGGCTTGTAAAATACAGTTCCCAATACGTGTACTTTTGTTTTAAAACACATTCATTTCTTATTCTTGACCAATATACCACTACGTTCTTTTTATTAAAAAATTTCAAATGATATAAATAGAAAGGCCCCTTTGACCACCCCCCCCATCCCATACCGCTCTTCAGAGGTAACCACTGACGACAGTTTGATGTGAATCCTCCTAGCCCTTTAAAAAAAAATGCATTTTCCATGTGTTACTGATGGATTATTATAATCCCTAACCATCTTGCTTGCATTAATTGCAAGCTATATTTGTGCGTGGAGAAAGCAAACATTCTAATGTTACCTTCAGCAAGATAAAACCAGGGGTTGTAAATCTGACTGGTGGTTTAGATCAGTGATTCTCAAACTTGGATGTGCATATAAGTCACCCAGGGGTTTTGCTAAAATGCAGATTCTCATTCAGCATGTTTGGAAGTAGCTCTTGGAATTCTGCATCTCTAATAAGGTCCCAGGTGCTGCTGCTGCTGCAGGTTGCAGGCCACACTTGGAGTAGTGAGGGCTTTGAGCACAGGCTGTGGAATCACAAAGACCCACCAAAAAAAAAAAACAGTTGCCATCAAGTCAATCCCGACTCATGGCGACCCCATGTGTTGCAGAGTAGAACTGTGCTCCATAGGGTTTTCATTGTGAAGACTTTCTTCCAAAGTGCTCCTGGGTGGGTTCAAACCGCCAACCTTTTGGTTAGTAGGTAGGTTAGTAGTCAAGCACTTAGCCATTTGCACCACCCAAAGATTCCTCACAAAGGCCCACTAGGCCCTTAATTACTAGCTGAGTGAGCTGGACAACTACGAAAGCTGTAAATCAGTGGTAAGAGTGGTACCTTATCCATAGGGTTGTTGTGAGGACAGCATGAGCTGGGGTCTGTGAAGCACATAGAACAGTGCTTGGCACTTATTGAGCATTCAATAAACATTAGTTAGTAATATCATCTAGACACAAATACCATACAGTTGTACAAAGCCAAACAATATGCTTGCTGGTTGGCTACTGTTTGGGGCTGTTTATGCTGATGTACTTCTCTGTGGTTCGTGTAAAGTTATCATCATCATCATCGTTGTTATCAGGATTTTTAATTTGCCTTCTATGGTATCGTCCCCATATACTTATGGAGAAACTGAGGCTCAGGGAAGTTGGATGACTTAACCAGGTCCTCACAATTAAGAAGTAGCAGAAACAAATTTATCCCCAGGTTCCAGGTCTAGTGCTTGATGTATATACCACAGCAGCCTTCTCTTGAGAGCCTACTTCAGGCCTGCTGGGTCTGTTGAGGTGGAAGCCAGAGCCTCTAAACATGGCTCTAGGGAAGTACAGCAACAGGCTTTAAACTTTTTTGCTCCTATACCTGTCTAAAGAATTTTGAAAAGCTGTGTACCCCCTCACACATTTTAAAATTAACATCCAAGATTTTTTTCATCATAAGGTTAAATCGAATGCATTTACAGTAAAACCTGCGAAAGCTGGAGACTGTGTAAGGCGAAAACCTGTCAGAGAAGGAAAACTAAAATATTTTTCACTAATAGTGATAGAAAAGTGATAAAACTGCACCCTGTCAAAGGTGGAAACCATTCGAGACCTGGAAGAACAAGGCAAGTCCTGTAGAGTTCTGTCTCTCATGGGTTTTACTGTATTTTCAGGCTTATTGTATGCCGTGTACTTGCTTCAGATATATTTTTGACAAAGTCTTAGAATGGCAAACTGAGCACATTCAGTTACGGAAAATGTCTGCCATATAATCTGACTCCTGGTTGGCAACGCTTGATCCTCCTTGTTAGACCAGCCAGACATACTTTGTGTCAGAAAAAGTCTGATCCCACTCCGTTTTTTATTCAAATAAGTGTGGTAAACAGGTGTCCTTGTGTCCCTTGCTTCCTAATTCTGATCCTAAAATAAATAAACAGCTTGGTAAGATAGATAAGGTCCTGGTGAAATAAGGCCAGCCTCTTTCTCAATTCTTTAGGAAGCTTTCTTTGTCCTCCTGGGACGTTCCCAGGAGTGTTGCATTCTCCCATTGTCCTTTTGTTCAGTGTTCCCTACCAGGTTTTTACACCCCAGGGCGTCATACCAGAGAAAGATGGGGAAGACTAGAGATGGGTCTTTCTTTTGTGAAGCTTTTAGGAGGGCTGTTTTGAAAAGACAACTGGCAGACTGACCATTGCCTGGCAGAGCAGTTTTAGGAAGGAGTATATGTAGGGAGCCCTGATGGCGCAACGATTAAGCACTCAGCTGCTAACCGAAAGGTTGGTGGTTCGAGTCCATCCAGCAGTTCTGCATGAGGAAAGACCTAGCAATCTGCTCCCATAAAGATTATAGCCAAGAAAACCCTGTGGGGCAGTTCTACTCTGTCATGTGGGGGTCGCTATGAGTCAGAATGGACTCAGTGACACCCAACAATAACACATGGGGAAGTAGAGGATTTGGAGATTGATCCCCTGAAAGCCATCCTTGCCCAAACACCCCCAGGAAGTCTTCAGGTACAGCGTACAGTGGTGTGAAGACTTCGGAACTACAAGGCTAGAGATGCTGAATGTTGCATTGCCCACTCCAGAGTTTGTGGATCTTTGGGAACCTTTACCGGAGGTGGGGCAGAGCCAGAACCTCCCACAGGGTCCCTGGTGACACCTTGGATGCCTGTCTCAGGTTTCTTCCCAGCTCCTCTCTGTCAGTGAGATGGCTGGGGACTCAGACTGTAATAAAACCAAAACCAAACCCATTGCCATCAAGTCGATTCTGACTCATAGCTACCCTATAGGACAGAGCAGAACTGCCCCATAGGGTTTCCAAGGAGTGCCTGGTGGATTTGAACTGGCGACCTTTTGGTTAGCAGTTGTAGCTCTTAACCACTACGCCACCAGGGTTTCCCAGACTATAATAATGTCTACCTGTTGCAGAGGGGTAAACTGAGGCCCAGAACAGGAGAGTGACTTCATGGCCTCAGAAGTCCAGCTGCCCCACCAAGAAGCTGGCTGACGTCGGAGGAGGCATCACAAGGCATAAAGAGCCTTGGGGGTGGATCAGGAGAGCTGGTCTTCAGAGGCCATCCTTTGCCTCTGACTCAGTGCTAGTCACTTGAGTTTTCTGACCCTCAGTGTCTCTCTGTTGAATGGGCATGATGTGGTGAGAATTTAGCCTAGTGTTCACAGGCTGTGAAGTTGAGTAGACTTATGTCTGGATCCTGGCTTTGCCACTTACTACCTGTGTGACCTTGGGCAAGTTACTTAACCTCTCTGTGGCTCATCAGCAAATGGAGAGAAGAATGGCATCACCCTCACTGGTGGGTGAGAGGATAAGTGAGATAATGGTTCGTATGGTATCGGGCTCACACAGCATGCTCAGTAAATATTATTATTGCTATTGTTACCATCCTTGTTTTTGGTTCCCTGTGACTGAGAAGTATAGCTGGGAAAAACCTCTGTGGAGTGAAGGCCTGGTGGAGACGCTTTGAGAGCAGGGGTTGTGTTGGTGCGTGGTCTTGTCTGCTTCCCAGGATGACAGCATGTGCAAGAAACACTTAATACCTGTCACCTGATTAACTGTGAGAGCAGGCCAAGAGGTTCTGATTACTGCCTTGAGCCCCTGTCGTCTGCTGAGCCTACTGCTTGCATCTTCCTCTTGTTTTCACCCGGGAACATGTCAAACCTTCTTGCTGCCCTGGGGTAGGTGAGGGCTGCCCCCTTTTCTGCTTCCCCCATTTCCTCTCAGCTTTGTGGCTTTGAGAGTGCCTGCATGGGTGGGGTCCAACCTGGGGGTGCCCATGGTGACCTGAGGGCCATTGTCAGAAGCCCGCTGCTGCCCAGCTTCCTCCACTGTTTAAGGTCCTCGTGCCCTGCTCCGCCCCGCTGACTGGCGGACTCAGGCACTCAGCTCACTCACACACCTCTCTCTCTTAAAGCTGCCACATCTCCGTTTCTTATGAGCCTCTCCCAACAGATGCTTCATGAGCAGAGTCCTGTCCCCATCACCCCCCATCCCTTCCCCTTAGGTGTTTGTTATCTTTTCTTACAGAATTTTTTTTTTTTTTAATTTGGTGAAAATATACGCAGCCAAAGATACACCATTTCAACAATTCTTATGGACTTTTAACTGGAACAGGAAGGCACTTGGCCCCCTCCTCCTCAGCCTCAGAAAAGTAATGAGACACAACAAGTGCTTCGGTCCACCATGGGATTGTGCTGTTTCAAGGAATCCCTTTGTAGAGCCAAGAATCCTTTTGTAAAGTGAATAATCACTCACTCTGGATTTCTGTTCAGGATTTTTGGTTCCGTATCTGTCTCAAAAGAGCCCCAGTGCTGCAGTGGTTAAGCACTGGGCTGCTAACCCAAAGATAGGCGGTTCAAACCCACCAGCCGCTCTGCAGGAGAAAGATGTGCCATTCTGCTTCCATAAAGGTCACAGCCTTGGAAACCCTAGGGGTAACTCTGCCCTCTAGGGTTACTAAGAGTCGGAATCGACGCCATGGCAATGAGTTTTGGTTTCTCTTTCTTGAGAGTAGAGTCCAGCCTGGGAGGGCTATGTGTGTGTGTGTTTGAGGGTTGACTGCTCGCCTCCCTCTCTACCGACTGAAAGGACTCCGGGTATGGCTTCTAGATCTGCTGATTACCTTTAATCCTTCCGCTGTCTTCCTGTCAGGGCCCTGGCCCGCCAACACATCGATCAGGCCAGCCCGGAAGGTGTTGACGGGTTTGTGTTTCTCGCTCTGGTTTTGTTCCTTTGCTCTACCAATCGCGTCTCCATGGAAACAGGGGCAGCCTTTGTGTTGCCTTTGCTTTGGGCAAATCGATGCCGAGTGGGGATTTTGCTCTGCTTTCTATTCCTCTCTCCTCTTTGAGATCAAAGGAGGAGGTGAGGGCAGTGCAGGGATTGATGGGGAGGCTTGCGGTGGTCTGGAGAGCCCGGGGGTTGGGGGTTGCGGCCAGTCCTGCAGCCAGGACCCCATAGCGCGGCTCCTGACCTGGTCTGCCCTGCGTGGTCATGCTTCTTGCATCACGAGGCTATCGGATGGAGCAGAGTGTGCAGTGATTCATAAACACTGTCAGCCCCCCTCAACCCACCCCATTCTCAGAGACAGCTGCTGGCCACCTGGAGCGGGACACTGGATGGGAGGGGGCGAGCTGGCTCCAGCTTTGAATGTGCGGAGGGTCCTTGAGGGCAAGCCCTTTAACCTCTCAGGACCTCGGTTTTTCCTGAAAGGCTGGAGAGGTTTTGAAGTCGTGAGAAGACAGGGCTTTGGTAATGGACTCCTTTTACCTTGAGGCAAGTCCACATCTGGATAAACTCTGCAAAGTTTTTGTCATATGATTTTTCTATGGTGAAGAGTAAATTCTGTGTTTGATTCCAACCAGTGAGCTGCCTGTTTTGGAATGAAACATGCAGAAACAGGAACTTCTGTTTAGACTGAGCCTCTTGCTTATAATACAGCCCTCCCTCCTCCGGCCCAGGGTGTTCTGCATTCCCAGGCAGATAATAACCTATCAGGGGTGGTGCAAACAGTTAACACACTCAGCTGCTAACAGAAAGGTTGGAGGTTTGAGTTCACCTGGAGGCACCTCAGAAGAAATGCCTGGTGATCTACTTCTGAAAAATCATCTATTGAAAACACAGTGGAGCACAGTTCTAGCCTGACACATGCAGGGTCACCATGAATCAGACTCAACAGCAACTGGTTGTTGTTGCGTTCCAGGTCAAAGCGCAAGTGTTGGCCTGAGCAGCTGGGGTAGCAGCAGATCTGCTCTGTGTCCTCATGGTGCTCCTGGCATTTCATCTCTCCCTGCAGAGAAAGTCACATGGGCAGGGGCGGCCCAAACAGGACGGGGCTTCCGAAGACAAGCAGAAAGTGGTAGCTTTCTGCCTGAGCTGCTTGCCTCACTCGTCGTAGCCATCTCTGTCCCTGCTCGTTTGATGAACTACATTCTCCAATAGGCAAAACAGCAGGCTTTTACAATAACACATGCACTCGTTAACTTTCATACAGTCACAATTAACTTTATCGATTAAAGCCGCAAACTCCAAACCCTGTCGATTTATTTTAAACATTACGTCGTTTTTATATCTGAACCCTCCACCTGTCTGCTTGTTAAATTTAGCGAAGGTTGTGTTTAATCTCAGATTCTGCCTTGTCTGAAAGCCTCCCTCCAGACTGGCGCCGGAGCCAGGTTTGCCTGAGGAGCCCTCTGAATGTGTTAGGTGATGCCCGGGGTGGTCAAGGTCATGCTGTCCGGTCTCCTGCCTGCAGAGAGGACATGGATGTAGCTGCATCTTGCAGGGCTCAGCCCTGCAAATCAACTCTCTAACACCTCTAAAGTCAAAGAGTTTTTTCTAGAATCTAACCTAAATCCCATTTTATTCTGTTCTGTCTTTAAGAAAGATACAGACTAAAGAGCAAGTATCCTTTACTCAAAGCGAGCTGTGGTGGCACAATGGTTCAAGTGCTCAGCTGCCAACCAGAAGGTTGGCTGTTTAAACCCACCAGCTGCTCTTTGGGGGAAAGATGCAACAGTCTGCTTCCTTAAAGATTTACAGCCTTGGCAACGCTATGGGGCAGTTCTACTCATCCTGTAGGGTAGCTATGAGTTGCAGTCTACTTGATGGCAGTGGGTTTGGTTTTGGTGTCTTTTACTCAAAGATACTTAATAAATCTCCATTCAGCCTTGGCCAAACACACCCAGGTTTTGAGAGCTGCCTCCTAGCCTTCTCTCCATCCGGCTGAACAATGCCTGGGTTTCCTGTTGATAAAACAAGGAGAATAGTAGCTTCCTCATTGGGTTGGTGTGAAAATTAAAGACTGTGGGATGCCCCTAGCCAAGTGCCGGGCATATAGCTCATTTTCACTTACTGTAGTTGATTCTGAATACATTTTATTTCCTTCCTACTTCTATGTGCAGGGAACCCTAGTGGCGCAATGATTAAGAGCTATGGCTGCTAATCAAAAGGTCGGGAGTTCGAATCCACCAGCTGCTCCTAGGAAACCCTATGGGGCAGTTCTCCTCTGTCCTGTAGGGTTTCTATGAGTCGGGATCGACTTGATAGCAATGGGTTTAGGTTTGGTTTTTTGTATGGCAGTCAGGGTTCCTACTTGTGTTCACAGCCTCTTTCCTGAGTAGAGCACCCTGGGCGAGTGGAGTGTCTGTCCTCTTCACTGGCCTGGTCCTCAGCCCAGAGAGGCCAGGTGGGACAGGTATAGGCCTTATGGAGACTTGGAACCCTTCTCTCTGCCTGGGAGTTTTAGGTATGGGAGAGAAAAGTCTTCTCAAGTCAAGGCCCTTGGTGTCATTATCCCTGTCCCTGTTCTGAATTGACCTCCAGGAGTCCCCCAGTTGGGACTGCTGGCCCCCATGTGTACCAGTGTCCCTGGTACCTCTTCACAGAGGTTGTTAGCAGAGACAAATTGCCCCTGCCCTTGTGGAAAGCGGCTTGGGTTCATGCTTTATCCACTGAGTGAGGTTCTGGAGTCATTGTGACCCTGAACCACAGGGAAAAAGGACTTCAGAGGTAACTTTCCCCTCCCCCGCTCCAGGTTTTAATCTTTCTCCCTTTGAACCAGGAATACCAAAGCAGAGTGGGTTCTCATCCCAGCTCTGCCACTGTGGGCGCATTATTTAATCTCCCTGTTCTCAGTCTCCTCTCAGGCACACAGTAAGAGCTAAAAAGTGTGTGCTGTAATTTCCCCGAAGTTTTGGAAAATTTGCCAAGGGGAGCTGTTTGATTTCATTTTCCTCTCCTCCTTTTCTCCTGGTCAACATAAATAAATAAACGAGTGGTTTGCCTACTCTGTGCTGGGTACTGAGCTAGGTGTTAGGGATAGAGAGCTGAATGAGACCCCTGCCCTCCAGTTGGACACAGTCTGTGGGGCCCACCAGCTGGCACACTGACAGTGGTGATATCAAGTGACTATTACTGCCATGTCTGTGGCACAGGAGGAGAGAGGGTCTAACAGGCAGAGGCCATGTGGAGAGTGAGCCAAGGAGAACATCTGGGAAGACTTCTGGAGGAGGAGGTCTATAATCTGAATCCTGAAAGAAGAGTTGCAGTTGGTCAGGGTGAGACTGCTGGGGCTGAGGAATTAGGACTGGGATGGCGTGGTGGCTGGAGGGCGAAGTAGTCCAGGACCCAGGCCATGCATTGGCCAAAGCAACAGGTCCCTGGAGGAGTGGTTAACCTATACTAGGAGGGTAATATTTCCTCTCTGGAACCGGATCTTAGGGGAGGGAGGCAGAAATGAGGGATGCCTGATGTTGACACTCCTGCTCTCCTGCTCATGGGCAGGCCTCTGGGCTCCCCTGGTGCTTTTTCATCCTCTGTACCTTCTGACCTTCCCTTTACTCCTCTTAGATGAAGATTTGCTGCTGAACAGACCTCCCCTCTTAGGTAGTGTCTGTTAACTAGGAATGCCCTGGTATCCCCTGGGGCCTCTTTGACTTGCTTGGGATTCAGTAAAGGGGCGTGGGCCTTATGTTTAAGAAGCTCCCCAGAGATTCTGATGCACACCTCCGGATGAGAATTGCTGCTCTGGGGATGCCCCGTCTACATGTGGGGTTTCCCCAGCCAGGGCATTGGCAGATCTTGCCTGCCTGGTCTCTTTGCCATTTCTTTCTTTTACTTTTACGGAATGGTAGTATTGTTGTTGTATTAATTTTATTGTGGTAAATATGTATATAACAAAAAACTTTGAACCATTTTTAAGTGTACAATTCAGTGACATTATTTACATTCACCATGTTGTATAACCATCGCCACTGTCCATTTCCAAAAGTTATTTTTATCATCCCAAACAAAAACTCAGTACCCCATCAGCAATTATTCCCCATTCCCCCTTCCTCCCAGCCCCTGCTAACCACCAGTCAACTTTGTCTCTATGTGTTGGCCTATTCTTAGTGTTTCATGTAAGTGGGATCATACACTGTTTGTCATCTTACCTGTCTGACATTTCACTCAGCATAATGTTTCCAGGTTCATCCATGTAGCATGTGTCAGAACTTCGTTTCTTGTCGTTTGTTTTTTAGTCTCTCCTATTTTTCTAAGGGGCCCTGGTGGCGCAGTGGTTAAGAGCTCGGCTGCTAACCAAAAAAGAGGTTGGCAGTTTGCATCTACCAGCTGTTCCTTGGAAACTCTGTGGGACAGTTCTACTCTGTCCTATACTCATAGTGATATGAGTTGGAATCGACTCAATGGCAGTGGTGGGTTTATTTTTCTAAAGGGGATTAGAATATTTATCATCTCATTTTTTGGCTTCACAACTTTTTTTGAGATATTCACAGATAGTGAAAAACAAAAACCCATTGCTATCAACTCAATTCTGACTCACGGCCATCCCATATGTTACAGAGTAGAACTACTTCATAGGGTTTTCATGGCTGTAATCTTTACGGAAGCAGATTGCCAGGCCTTCTTCCATGGCACTTCTGGGTGAGTTCGAACCACCAACCTTTAAGTTAGTAGTCGAGCGCTGTCTCAGTCATCTAGTGCTGCTCTAACAGAAATACCACAAGTGGATGGCTTTAACAAAGAGAAATTTATTCTCTCGCAGTCCAGTAGGCTACAAGTCCAAATTCAGGGCATCATCTCCAAGGGAAGGTTTCAAGTCCAAATTCAAGGCATCAGCTCCAGGGGAAGGTTTTCTGTCTCTGTCGGCTCTGGAGAAAGGTCCTTGTGATGCATCAGTCTTCCCTTGGTCTGGGAGCTTCTCTGCGCAGGAACCTCAGGTCCAAAGGACGCGTTCTGCTCCTGGCACTGTTTTCTTGGTGGTGTGAGGTTCCCAATTCTCTGCTTGCCTCCCTTTCCTTTTATCTCGTGTAAGGTAAACGGCGGTGCAGGCCACACCCTAGGGAAACTCACTTTACATTGGATCAGGGATGTGACCTGGGTAAGGGTGGTGTTCAAATCCCACCCTAATCCTCTTTAACATAAAATTACCATCACAAAATGGAGGCCAACCACATAATTCTGGGAATCATGGCCCAGCCAAATTGATACACACATTTTCGGGGGGACACAATTCAAACCATGACAAACGCAAACCCTTTGCGCCACCCAGGAACTTTGTAGATATTGAAACTGAGGCACAAAGTTGTCCAAGGTCCTGGAGAAGCCAACATCTGCCTTACAGAATCCCAGGTCTCTTCAGCCTGCTCAAAATGTCCTGCTGGACTGAGGGCTTAAGGGTCCAGACCCCCAGGTGTTTGGGGAAATGCGGCAGGGGTCTGCTGGTTAGACATTCACCACTTCTTAATTGGGAGGTAGTGTTTTCTTGCCTTCCTCCCATGGATTCCAGACCTGTATAATCACAATGATTGTCCCTAGTTGCTCTGCCTGCTTGCCTGGATATCTGGTCTCCCAACAATGCCTGTAAATCCTGTCCCCAAGCCCAGGGTGGCTTAGCTGGGGAACAACAGAGCCCAGGACCCTCACCATGGCTACACAAGGGTGTGACCAGGACTGTGTGTGCTTGTTGTCGGACACCAACACCTGTATCTCAGGGCAAGGTTGTGTGTGTGTGTGTAGGGGTCTCAGGGCCTGGGGTGGGACGACACTTGGCTGGCAGTTGGAAGGGATCCCTCATAGAGCCCTTCGTGCAGGCTTCTGTGGTAACTCATGGTATTGTAATTCTTGGTCTCCTTGAACACAAGAAATTTTTATCTTGTGCGTCCTGATGTACAGTAGGTGCTCAGTAAGGGTTTTTTGACTGACAGTGAATGAATGAATGACTATTAGAGGTCTGTGTGTGAACGTCACTGCGGTGCCTGTGAAGGAAATGGATTCTGCTCACCTGGGACATGCAGAATGTCCCCAGGGTAAAGTGGGGGACACCCAACGAGTGTCTGCCCCAGTCTCTGCCCTTAAGGCTAATATAATGGAGGGGAGCCAGGACCACATAAGACAGCAGATGACAAAGTGCTACATTGCCCATCATTATGGCCACTACGTGCTCTCCCCCCACCCCTCCAGACCACCCTTGAGTGCTGGAGATGGTCTGGAAGAGGGGAGAGAGATCAGTATTGGCACAAGTGTGCAGAGACTGCCTCATGGAAGAGGGGAGCGTGGGCTAGGTCTTGAAGGAAGGACAGGACTTGTTTTGGAGGACAGAGGAAAGGTCTCAAAGTGTGGTCTCTAGACCAGTGGTATCAGCATCACCTGAGAACTTGTTAACTATGTAAATTTTGGGGTCCTAGAGCTTTGCTGCTAACCAAAAGGTTGGCAGTTTGAATCCACCAGCCGCTCCTTGGAAACCTTACGGGGCCGTTCTACTCTGTCTAGAGGGTCACTATGAGTTGGAATCAACTTGACGGCAACAGATTTCGTTTGGTTTTTACCCCAGACCTGGAGCCCTGGTGGTGCAGTGGTCAGGCACTTGGCTGCTAACCAAAAGGTTGGCAGTTGGAATCTACCAGCCACTCTGCAGGAGAAAGATGTGACAGTCTGTTTCCGTAAAGATTATAGTCTTGGAAGCCTTATGGGGCAGTTCTACTCTGTCCTTTAGGGTTGCTGTGAGTTGGAATCAACTTGACAGCAGTGGGTTTGGTTTTTGTTTCTTGGTACCCCAGACCTACTGAATCAGAAACTCTAGGGATAGAGCTCAACAATGCCAGTTTAACAAGCCCTCCAGGTGATTCTGATGCTCTCTGAGTTGATGACTGCTGATATAGAGGAAGGAAAGGATGCGATAACGTACATGAGAGACTGAAGAGTTGGACAGTGGCGTATCTAGGGTATTGCACCGGCCCTGGGCGTGTGGTGCCACTGAGCAGTTTCTGTTAACCTGGTGGCCCAGCATCCTTCCTCAAGTATGGAAATATGTTAATTAAAAAATTAACGAACTTGACTTGTATTTTTGAGCTGATATTATGGTAAAGTTATCTAAAAGAGGGGTGTCAGATGTTTAGATGGGGTACAATTTCAGTGCTTACCATAGATGTCCTTTTCTGTAGATAACGTCGCTGCCCATACCCAGTTAATAGAAGCTGCCCAGTGGTGCCACACACCCAGGGCTGGTACAATGCCTGCCATACCTGCCATACCCTAGTTGTACCTATGGCTGGGAAGTGACCTGGAAGTTTTAGATGAGTTATTCTGCTGATGGTGAAGGGAGGACGTGAGGGAGACTAGCTAGGAGACATCATCAAGAGAGGCAGGTTTGAGATGCTGAGCATCTCAGCTGGGTTGGTGGTGGCAGTGGGAGCCTGTCCTCAGGGGGCCGAAAGGAGGCCTGAATGGCCAGGAGGAGCTGAGAGAGCTGTCCTGCGCTGAAGAAAGGAGACTCTGCCTACATGTTTCCTGATCCTGATCCTGAGCAGTAGTCTGTTGATTCTGATCCCGAGTTGTACCCTGTTACTTCCTTAATAAACCACTTAACTGTAAGTATGGTCTGTGAGTTCTGTGTGGCCATTGCAACAGTTATTGAACCCAGTAGAGAAGTAGAGAGTGCCATGGGAGGGATGGCTGGTGTCAGAATTGGTAAAAAGTTTGGAGAGTGGAGGTATGTCTGACCTCTACCTCATAGGCATCAGCCTTGGACTGATCTTGATTCACATTATCCCCCCTGAAGTTAGATGGGTTCTGACGCTGATGACATTATTACACTACCAAAATTTTACAAGCACTCATAATTCCACTGTCCAGGACAACTATTGATCTGTTGGTGTGTTTCCTTCTGGTCTTTTCTCTGTGTTTTGTCTTTATGTAGTTGAAAGTACACCATATGTATCAATTTGCATCCTGCTTTTTTTGCTTAACAAAATATCGTAAGCATTTCTCAGTGTGCTTTCAGGCTCACTGTCTTTTTTATTGTCACAGGAGCCCCATATAGAGGGTGGCCAGGATGGTAATAAGGAAGAGGTAACTGAGGTTCAGCGAGAAAAGATAACTTGCTTTATAAACATCAGACTGTGAGGAATTCTACAGTCACGTGGCCTGGATTCTTCAACACATGGATTGTAGGGAAAAAGAATGAGAGGGGAAAACCTGTAGATTAAAACAGACTTCAAAGACAAACAGTGGGCAAGATGAAAGTATAGTGTCTAGGGATGTACATTTGAGTGATAAAGAAATGCAAGGAAGTGATTACTATAAATAGCAGCTTGTGGCACATGGAGAGGGTTTTGGAGTGATTGGCAAATTTTTATTTCTTGACCTGAGTGGTGACTACAAGGGTGTTTGACTTACGATAATTCACCAAGCTTATTTTGTGCGGTTTTCTGTGTCTGTGTTTTGTTTTATTTAAAAAAAAGGTCAAAAGAAGAAAAGAACTTGCTCAAGCCCCATGTGGCGGAACCAGGACTAGAACCCAGGTCCACAGGTTCTCTCCTCGGGGCCTTCATTCCCTCTTGTTCCCCTACAGTAAGCTTTGGAGATTGTTCGCTCACCCATCCCTCACCTCCATCCTCCCACTCTGCTACTTGCCAGAAAAACTGCAGATTTACAGTTCATCCAATTGTGAGGATGGTGCAGGACCGGGCAGTGTTTCATTCTGTTGTACAAAGGGTCGCTCTGAGTCGAAACCAACTCAGTGACACCTAACAACAATAGTTCATTTTGGCTGACTTTCAGGAGACAACCTGAGGCAACGTGCGTGATGCTTCTTTTTTTTTTTCTTTTTTCTTTTTTGACTTTAGGTGAAGGTTTACAGAACAAATATTTTCTCATTAAACAGTCAGTACACATATTGTTTTATGACATTGGTTAACAACCCCACGACATGTCAACACACTCCCTTCTCGGCCTTGGAGGACATTTTCTTTCTTTTTGGTGAAAATATACATAGCCAAAGATACACCATTTCAAAAATTTCTACATCTACAATTCAGTTACACCAATTACGTTCTTCCAGCTGTGCTGCTATTCTCACGTTGGATGAAGGTTTACAGAACAAAATAGTTTCTCATTAAACATTTAGTACACTTATTGCCCTATGACAGTGGTTAAGAACCCCACATGTCAACACTGTCCTTACTCAACCTTGAGTTTCCCTATCACCAGCCTTCCTGTCCCCTTCTGCCTTCTAGTCTTTGTGCCCGGACTGCTGTGTCTCATTAGTCCCGTTTTGTTTTATGGGGCTGTCCACTCCCCAGCTGAATGGTGAACCTCGGGAGTGACTTCACCACTGAGCTAAAAGGGTGTCTGGGGGCCATACTCTCGGGGTTTCTCCAGTCTCTGTCAAGCCAGCAAATCTGGTCTTTTTTTGTGTGTTAGAATTTTGTTCTACATCCTTCTCCACCTCTGTCCAGAACCCTCTGTTGTGATCCAGGTCAGAGCAGTCAGTGGTGGTAGCCGGGCACCATCTAGCTATACTGGACTCAGTCTGGTGGAGGCCTTGGTAGCTGTGGTCCATGAGTCCTTCGGACTAATCTTTTCCTTGTACCCTGTTCTCTTCATTCTCCCTTGCTCCTGAAAGGGTGGGACCAGTGGAGTATCTCAGATGGCTACTCACAGGCTTTTAAGACCCCAGATGCTACTCATCAAGGTAGAATGTAGAACAATGTCTTTATAAACTGTGTTATGCCAGTTGAGCTAGATATTCCGGAGACCATGGTCACCACAGCCCTCCGCCCAGCAATTCAGTCCCTCAGGGAGTTTGGATGTGTCTATGGAGCTTGTGGGTGATGCTTCTTTGAGTCACATAGGGAAATTCTTAAGGAGATTGGTTAAGAGTGAAGGTGTCTTAGACATACCCATTGTATATGGTACCTGTTACAGGGGTGGGTGTTGACTCAGCCTGTTGCTCTCTGGGTAGTTCAAAGATATGGGCACAAACTCCCAGTCATAGCTTGTGTTGTTAGAACCCCTTTCTGTTCATTTCCTTAGTTGGGCCCATCAGATTCTTTCAGATGATGTTTTTTCTTTAATAAGCACTCATCCACACACACATCTATCCACACACATACCCTTTGCCTCACCTGCTCTTTTTCGCTAAGCTGATTCCTTCCTGTTGTTCTGGAGAAGCTGAAGGAGGCAGTGCCAGGGGCCTCCATGGGCCACTCTCAGGGGAGGGGACAGTGGATGAGCCCAGAAGATGCTAAGAACACCCACCCAGGCACGGCCAACTCAGGAGAGAGGGCTTTTCTGTATCTGGTCCTCTGAGACCAGGGCCCTGCCAGTGTTGAAATCAGGATTTGGGCTCCTAGCTGGACTCTGCCTGGGATATCAAGTTTCACGGGAGACAGGCCAACACTTTGATCTTGGGTAAGGCTGAGGACACCAGTGGTGAGAGGGTTTTTTTTTTCTTTCTTACTCTGTTGTCTGGGTATAGTGCTCACCCCAGCTCTGCTTGCCCATGGAGAAGGGTCTTCGCACTTACCTGCTGTTCTGGACATATGTGGAGATCAGTCGTCCGCAGTCCTTGGTCTCCTTCCGATAATTATAGTAAAGTCTGTTAAGTGCTTTATAATATATACTGTCTAATATGATGGGCTTTGGAGCCCTGGTGGCACAGTGGTTAAGAGCTATTGCTGCTAACCAAAAGGTCAGCAGTTTGAGTTCATTAACCGCTCCTTGGAAACCCTATGGGGCAGTTCTGCTGTGTCTAATATGATGGCCATAAGCCACAGTGGCTATTGAGATATGGTTGTGTGAGCAAGGAGCCAAATGTTTAATTTCATTTAATTTTAATTAATGTAAAAGTAAATTTATATAGTGACTAGTTGCTAGCTTATTGAACATTCTAGAAGCACAGTTCTTAAAGAGGTGGGTCTCTGAGAAGGCTATAGTGGCCTAGTCAGGGTGTCCCAAAACTGCTCACCCTCCCTCTTTCTTACACACACACACACACACACACACTCTCTCTCTCTCTCTCTCTCTCTCTGTCTCTTAGTCACTGACACAAGTAATATCTTGTACCATTCAGGAAGCACCTAGATACATGTCCTTTTATAACAAAGTTCACTGTTTAAATATTCTTATCTCCAGGGAGGCAGAGCTACCACTGACCACAAATATGCCCCCATGCACAGCTTCTCTTTGTCCTTGCACAACTGGAGATAAGGGGTGTGAAACCTCAGGAAACCGACAAGTCTGTCTGCAGCAGTCACAGCCTCCTTTTCCACGCCACTCAAACTCTGGTATCTCACTCTGGGTGCCCAGGCTCCTCTCTTTGTTTCTCCCTGGTTGGAAGAAAGAATTTGGTGTCAGCTGATGTCTGGTAACTGGCTGATGGGCATACTTGCGCAAATAAGACCCAGTCACGAGGGCCGTCAGCAGCCAGCCCACACTGGCAGTTTTGATCTTATTTCCTATTCTGGTTAAACAGCTTGGCCTCAGGTAAGATGGTTCAGGCCATTTGCGACTTTTCCCCTGCCTAGCGCCTGTTAGGGCCTGTAAATGTTCCATGATGTTTGTTGAATGAGCAAGTGTTTTCTGTCTGCCAGAGAGCCCTCTAGAACAGAAAAAGAAAAAACAGCTGCTGTCAAGTTGATTCTGACACATGGCGACCCCTTGTGTGTCAGAGTAGAATTGTACTCCATAGGATTTTCAATGGCTGTGACCTTTTGGAAGTAGATTGCCAGGTCTTTCTTCCAAGGCACCTCTGGGTCAACTCGAACTTCCAACCTTTCAGTTAGCAGCTTGAGCTTGTTAACTGTTTACATCTTTCTTTCTGTAGACTTCTGCCCTTTTCTTCCTCTCCCCGCACAGTATAGGTGAGCCCTTCCTCCCCTCCCCTCCGCCCAGGCTGTCAGCTGCATGCTTCATTTTCCAGCACACTAACCTTTGATAGTGGTTTCCTAAAGTATCATGCCCAGACTTCCCAGAAAACATTCCTGTGCCACCATCTCCCCCTAACCCCGTGGCATGTGTGACTTTGCAGGCCATCTGAACCATTCTCATCAACAGGGGTGTCATTGTCCCCAGGCCCTCTGCAGCAGACGAGGACAGAACCCCTCTGTACAGGCCGGGATTTCCTGTGCGCCGGTTGCCCTGTCCCTGAACAGCCCAAATAGTACCGCCTTCTGCCCAGCAATTCACAGTCTCTTCTACAGCCCAGTGCCCCATCCTGCCTTATTTGTATGTTTAAAATATTCTTAATTTCAAACTATAGAAGTAATACATGTTTGTTGTAAAAGCTTCAAAGGATGCAAAGGTGCATGAAGTAAACAGTGCTAAGTGCCCCCTCGCACAACTCTCCCTCTTAGGTAACTGCTGCTCAGGGATTGGTGTGTAACCACCCAGACATCTTTCTGTGTGTACGCAAACACACATGTATACACAGAGACATTTTCACAAAAACAGCCTGGTATACACTCAGCCCCGTAGCTCCGTTTATTCATGCCATTCCATGCCAGCATCTAAGACCTGGGCTGCCTGCTTTCCATTTGGTGGATGTGCCCTGTGTAATGTATTGGTTACTGGGTGCTGAGAGACGAGTGGGTGGTTTCCAGTTCCTTGCACTCAGAAACCACTGCAGTTACGCTTCACCAGGATTGCGGCCTGTCTGGGGTATGTGAGTTGAGCCTGGTGTTGCGGAGGCCATCCAGCCCAGAACCGCCTTCCCTGCCAGTCCCAGCTTTTCCGAAGTCACTCTCCATTCCCAGGGCAGCTAAACTGAGCTAAGCTGTGAGCTTCTTTGTGAAAGAGGGCCGCCCACCTGGCCTCTCCAGGCTGGCAGCCACAGCCAGGCACACCCTCCCCTGTGAGAATGCGGGAGTCAGCCCCACCGGAGCGTTTTAGAGCTGGGTGGAGAGGTGAGCAGTGGCAGTGGAGAGAGAGAGATTGATTAGCTATTAATTAGTATAGGCTGGGGAGGGGGGCTTCTCCATGGTGGTTAAGAGAGGGTACTTACGGAGCTACCAAGGCATAAAGTCCCCTCACATACTCCTCAAAGGAGCCCTGGTGACACAGTGGTTAAAAGTACTGGGCTGCTAACCGAAAGGTTGGTGGTTTGAACCCACCAGTGACTCCACAGGAGAAAAGATCTAGTGATTTACTTCCGTAAAGATGACAGCCTAGGAAACTATGGGGCTTTTCTACTCTGTTCTTCAGGGTCCCTATGAGTCAGAACAGACTCGATGGTACCTAACAACCACACTGTTTGAAAAGACCCAGCTTAGGCCTGGTGAGAGGCCACTTTAAAACCAGGGACCGGCCGGTCTTCCGCCAGCACCTTTTTCTGCAGAGCCCCAGGCAGCTGGTAGGGGAGTACAAAGAGGCCTGGAAAATCCATAAACTGCATAATCAGCCCCTGCATCTTGGCTGCTTGACTCTGTTTATTGCTTCCTGTCCCTGAAAGCCCTTCACAAACAGAGGCGCTTTGAAGGGGGTGAGTTGGACCTGGTGGGTGGCCTGCTGCTGCCAAAGTCCCACAACACGGGATGGAGCAGGCAGCTTCCCTAAACAAGACAGATTCCTTTCCACCCCTCGCTGCTGCTGCTGCTGCTGCTGCCACCCCCAGCGGAGCAGGGGAGGGTGGGAACGAGGGGCACCATCTGAGTGTTCTAGGACCCCCCTAGAGGACAGCGATCCCCTAGAGAGCTGTTGTCTTTGTAGTTGACAAAGGACAAGGGTCCTGTTCCTGCCAATTTCCTTGAAGACATGGAGGTTAAGCTCTAATGAGGTGCAGGAGGGGGACAGGGTAAAACCAGAGTCCCTTGACTGACCTCTGTGGGGTGGGAGGGGAGCAGGGGGCCCATTCCCTGATCCAGGCACAGTCCTGTTCCAAGGGCTAATGGGGCTTGCCCAAGGGCTGTTTTATTGTTGTTATTTGTATTGTTGTTGTTGGATGCCTTGGAGTTGATTCCCGCTCATAGCAACCCCACGTGACAGAGTAGAGCTGTCCCCTAGGGTTTCCTAGGCTGTAATCTTTATGGGAGCAGATTGCCAGGTCTTTTTCCCACGGAGTCACTGGGTGAGTTTGAACCACCAACCTTTCGGTTAGCAGCCAACTGCTTAACCATTGTGCCACCAGGGCTCCTTATTATTTGTATTATATTTTTTAAAACAGATTTTTCCTTGTCCACAGACTTTTCCCCACTGACCATAGTCCCCTCTCTCCCTCTCACCTTCCCAACCTTCATACTCCCTCCCTCAGGAATAGTGAATTCAAGTCATAGCCTTTCCCATCACAGCTGGAGGCTGAGATGTGATTCTTTAGGGGAGAGCTGCAGCCCTGAAAAGTTGCCCTGAACACTGGTTCAGGGCTGCTGGGAGTGCCCGTAAGGACTGTTTGTCCTTATTTTCTTCCTGGTTCACATAGGAGGGGCACAGTGACACCTGCAGGGTTGGAGGAGGGAGAGTGGGTGGAGAGGAGGGGCAGGAAGGCAGCCTTCCCTGAGCTGGGGCTGCTGCCTCCAAGCAGGAGGGGTCTGTCCATCTCTCTTAGACCTAGAGCTCCAGGTGACCTGGCTGGCCGGACTTCCCTCCCTCCCTGCCATTGCTGCCTGCCTGCCTGCCTGTGCTGGGTTTGCTTCACTTAGAAGACATTTGACCACAAAGCCCTATTTTACCCCCTGAAAGGAGCCCTGATGGTGCAGGGCTCAGCTGCTAACCGAAACGTCGGCAGTTGGAACCTATCAGCCACTCTGCAGGAGAAAGATGTGGCAGTCTGATTCCGTAAAGATTACAGCCTTGGAAACCCTATGAGATAGTTCTACTCTGTCACACAGGGTCACTGTAAGTCAGAATCAGCTCAGTGGCAATGAGTTTGGTTTGGTTTGGGTTTAGGAAGCTTTGGAGGAGGAGCTCTGGTGGCACAGTGGTTAAGCGCTCGGCTGCTAACTGAAAGATTGGTGGTTCGAACCTACCAGCCACTCCACAGGAGAAAGATGTGGCAGTCTGCTTCCGTAAAGATTACAGCCTTGGAAACCCCGTGGGGCAGTTCTACTCTGTCCTGTAGGGTCAGTATGAGTCAGAATCAACTCAACGGCGACGGGTTTGTTTGTTGTTTTTTTTTTAAATCTCTAAATTTTACTTATTTTGTTGTTGTTGTTGAGAATATACACAGGAAAACTATACCAATTCACCAGTTTCTACATGTACAATTTAGTGGCACTAATTACATTCTTCAAGTTGTGCAACCATTCTCACCCTCCTTTTCTGAGTTGTTCCTCCCTCATTAACATAAACTCACTACCCTCTAAGGTTCCTATCTAATCTTCCGAGTTGCTGTTGTCAATTTGATCCCATATAGGTATTTCTTAAAAGAGCATAATGCTCAAGGCAGACTTCTTTTACTAGTTAAGCTAAACTAGTGTTCAGTTTTAAGATGACTTCAGGGGATATTTTTGGTTTAAGGTTTAAAGATTATCTCAGGGCAGTAGTTTCAAGGGTTCATCCATCCTCCGTAGCTCCAGAAAATCTGGAGTCCATGAGAATTTGAAATTCTGTTCTACATTTCTTCCCTTTTGATCAGGATTCTGCTATGGAATCTTTGATCAAAATGTTCAGTCAGGGTAACCAGGCACCATCCAGTTCTGGTCTCATGGCAAAGGAGGCAGTTGTTCATGGAGGCAGTTAGCCACACATTCCATATCCTCCTCCTATTCCTGACTCTCCTTCTTCCTCTGTTGCTCCAGGTGAATAGAGACCAATTATGGTGCCTTGGATGGCTGCTTGCAAGCTTTCAAGACCCCAGACACTACACAGAGAACTAGGAGGTAGAATAGAAGCACTAAACCCATTAGTAGGCCAGTTAACTGGGATGTTCCATGAAATGATGACCCTAAACCTCCAAACCAAGGAAGCAAATCCCATGAGGTGTTTGGTTGTAATAAGCAGTCTCAGCAGCTACTTTTTTTTTTTTTTATCATTGTTGTAAATGTATCTATCACACTTTTGCCAACTCAACTTTTTACATGTGTACAACTTCTTGACAGCAGTTACAATAATTGGCTGTGCAACCCAACCCTTAATCAATGCTATTTTTCCATCACTTTTTTTTTTAGGAAGCTTTCAAGGAGTCCCTGGGTGGCACAAATGGTTAAGCACGCTGGACTACTAACCGAAAGGTTGGTGGCTCAAACTCACCCAGAGGTACCTTGGAACACAAGACTGGCAATTTGCTTCCAGAAGGTCACAGCCTTGAAAACCCTGCGGAGCAGTTCTACTCTGCACACATGGGGTCGCCGTGAGAGGGAGTCAACTCAATGGCAACTAATGATAACAAGGAAGCTTTCAGAGTCTCTGGGTGGTGCAAATGGTAAACACGTTCCGCCGCTAACCAAAAGGTTGGCGGTTTGAGTCCACCCAGAGGAAGAAAGTCTACCCAGAGTCCACCTCGGAAGAAAGATCTGGCGATCTACTTCCCAAAAATTAGCCATTGAAAACCCTATGGAACATAGTTCTACTCTGACACGCACGAGGTCACCCTGAGTCGGAGTCAACTCCACGGCAGCTGGTTTGTTTTTTTCCTTTTTTAGGAAGCCCTTTCTGATTTAAAAAGCCCATACTCCCTCTGGGGCCCTGCTGGGTGTGAGCGGCTGCGGCTTGCCTCAGTGTCCGCAGCTGGCCTGTCTAAGCACACTTCCATGTGGGACCTGTGTGTGTCTGAGCCTGCTTTTTCGGTTGTGTGATTCTGAGCCTGCCCCGCCCTCCCAGCTTCTTCCTGAAAGTGAAATGCTACAGTCCTTGCTCAAGAACAAAGACCCCAAACTCAGCCCTGCATGTTAATGATTTTCAACTGCGACCACTTCCTCCTGATTCACCGTAGCTACTGCCTGGTGTAGCTGAGGGGGAAACACCACTTGGAGAGAGCCCAGACTGGGGCAGGGAGGCTCTGCCGAGGTTCCCTCTGCACCTGGGGCTGTGCTGTGGCTGAACTGGGCCACTCAGCCCTGAGCTGGGGTCTGCCACTCCTTTTCCATCACTGGCCCTCTTACCACAACCACACACTCTACACGGCTGCTTCTCTCCTGCTCCAGCGTGGCTGAAGGTGGGACCATGGCCAAGCTGACTTCATGTTCAGCCTCTCTGGAGCCTCAGTTTCCCTCCTTGCCCCATGGGGCCAGACGTGCATCATTGTAAATGGGGTGACAATATAGTGAGTAGTTGGGAGGGCGGGCTTTGGGGTAGAATCCTGACCCTGCCATTTCCTACCTGTGAGACCTCAAGCAAGTTATTTAGCTCCTCTGTGCCTCGGTTTCCTCATCTGCAAAGTAATGGTTCCTACCTCATAGGATTGTTGTGAGAATTCCATGAGCTCATGTGGGTAATGTGCCTAGCACAGCACCGGGCTCAGCCCTCTGCATGGGGGTGTGTGGAAAGGGCTTGTGGACTTGTGGACTTTTCCCAGTGTTGTAAACTGTGAAGTGCTGTACACATGTAAAGTGTCAGTATTTTGTACAGTCAGCACACTCAGAGTGAGAGGAGGATCTATTTCAGGTTCTTAAATGACTGTGATCAGCAGATCCTGGCTGCAATCCACAGATGTCCCCATTGTAGAAGTTGAGTTTTCATTCTTCCCTTTCCTGTTTGTCCTTACGCTTTAGTTATTTTGTGCACGCACACAGATTTGTCATATGCAAAGATAGCATGGATCTGAATTCACCCCTTGTCTGTGGGCTATGGGTCTAGGAATCCCCACAACTCTGCTCTCAAGAATTCATAGACATTGAAGGATGAGTCACTCTTGTTTGCCACCAGCAAGCAATGCTTGAGCTGGATACATTATGTTTCAATGGTGACCATGAAGGAGCCAATGTTAGCTCAGACCCAAGGGGCTGAGAAATATCTGGCTGCTTCTGGAAAGTTCCAGCAACTGCTTCCTCAGTTATTTTCCCTGGTTACCTGAGGCCTATCCCTTAAGTCTGGATAATCTTGCAATCCGCTTCTCAGCTAGGGCCATTCTGGCTACACCCTTTATATGACCCAGCCCCCTCACTCCCGTTCTGTGGTGGGAGGAAGGGGGCATGCTGCCCATACATCCCAGGCTGTGTTTCCTGGTGAGAGAGCAGTTGCAAGCTTGGGCTTGTGATTTGGCAGCGCCTTTGTTTGATGACTGTTGACTAAGCTGAAGCGTGCAAACCCAATGTTTGTAGAATCGTGGTTGGCTCTGGGCTGTGGCTAGAATGAAGGAAATAGATGTTCAGGGGATGGGGAGGTGGCGTGGATAATCCAAAAGCCATTTGTCTGGGGCCTGAAGCCAGAGATGAGGTGTTCTTACAGATTTCCCTAAATCCGCCAGACAGGAACTCTTTAAACTGGATTCAGGCCCTTATATACCTGCGAAACATCTGGGCCCTCAGGGCAGATACAGAGGATATCAGAGGTGAAAGGGGTCTTAGAGATCATTTAGTCCTCCCTGCCCATTTTTCAGATGGGAACCTGGAGGTCCAGTAGGTAAAAGGACCTGCAAAGGTTGGTCACTTGGCTGGTTAGTGATAGAACTAAAGCCAGAATCCAGGCTCCAAACTGCACCACCGAGTAAGGTCGTGGTCCTCACACTTTACTGTGCCTCCAGATGACCTGGGCAGCTGGTTAAAATGCAGATTCCGGAGGTTGAGATTTGATGGTGGGGAATGAATGAGTGTCCTTAGCAGATAACCTCAGGGGAGTCTGATGAAGGTGGTGTCCAAGTGGCTCTGAGATGACCTAGTGCAAAGCGCATTTGCTTCTTAGACTGATAAGAAAAGCACATTTGCATTTCCCAAGGCAGGTGAGCAGGTGGGTATCAGAGATGCAGACAGCTCCGGAAATGAGAGCATGAGGGATTAAACTCAGGCTTTACAATGCGTTGCAAGTAACTCCGGTGTGTAAGGATACTTTACACCCATACTTGTCTTGAATGTGGCGCAGTCCTGGACAACCTCTAGGTCAGACATGACTCAGTTTCCTTACCTGTGAGATGGCTATGATAATGTAGAAGGTAATAGTCTGCAGTATTAGATGACTGTGAGGATTAAATGACATGGTGCAGGAGAAGGAGTTTGCCTAGCACTCAACAAGTGGCAGGTTCTCTGGTCACGCATAATTGCCGAGGAGGAGGTGGTGGCAGGCCTCTGCTGAATGTCTTTCTATAATGGACTTTTGCTAAGGATTTCATTGGCGAAAGGGATTCTAGCTCTGTAGCTAAAAAAAAGTGTACAGATCCTTGCAGCCCTGTGGGGCTGTGATGCAGGGACCTCCTTTGGCAGGGGTGCCCATCACAGTTTGTACCTAGTACAGTGGTGCCTTTTCCTGGCCCTCCACCTCCACTCCTAGCTCCCACCCATGTCCTTGCATCTCTGGAGGTGTTAGTGATGGGATGAGTCAGACTGACAGGGACTGTTTCTCCCTGTTTTCTAGAGGCGGAGGAGACTGACCCCCCCGCCCCCCAGAGGCAAAGAAGGCTGGACATGGGCCCCCTGGAGCTCCTGCCCCTTCCCATGACTGCCCCAGCCAAGGTCCTTCTCCACATTCCCTTCCAGGAGCATGGTCCTGCAGGAAGCCCGTGCCTCTGCCAGGGTGTGCCAGCCACTTCCTGGTTCTGGCCAGTCTTGCTGCTCGTCGGGTCAGCCTGACCTCAGCGCCGGCGCACCAGGTGCTATAAAAAACATTCTGGGCACAGATGGGGAAGAGACGGATTCTGGGGCCTCACCTGGCCCTGCCATCCACCTAGAGTGGGGACTGGCTTCTGGGGTGGGCTGGGGGAAGAATGAGGGTGCTGTTAGTGTGCATTACTGAGTGTGATTGTAATTACAAAACACAGCTCCGCAGGTGGGTGTGGTGGAAGGGTGGAGAATGTCTGTGTCTGTGGCTGGGAGCTCCTGGGCTGAGCTGGTTTGTGGCAGCGAGCGGGAGCCTGTTGGTATATACGGGCACATGGGCTGAGTGTTGAAGTGTGCTGGTGTGTGTTGTGCCCACACAGGGAGGGACACAAAAGTGTGGCCTCTCTAAGCACCAGGATGGCCTCTGTGTTGCCTCTCCCCTGCTCTTGGCCCAGGAGTTGCCCAATCCAGGTTCAAATCCCAGCTTTGCGGTGCTGAGCTGCATGCCTTTTGGCAACCCGCTTCCTCTCTCTCAGCCTCGGTTTCACCACCTGGAAGTGAAAGCCTGAGGTTCTTCCTGGCTTCCTAACCATGGCTGGCTCAAGGCATGCGCATGTGGGTATGTAGGGTCCAGGCAGTGTGAGAGAGTGAGGGTGGTGTCAGGTTGGGAGGGGACACTTGGCAGCTGGCCTGGGGCGCCCTAGGCTGTGGAAGGGGAGCTTTGCTGCTGCATTGACTGCAGGGGTGGGAGGCGAGGAGGAGGGAGCAGCCTGTGGTTGGGGGAGTAGCAGGCTCACTGTAAGTGGCTCTAAACAATCCCATCAGCTGTCTCAACTGGGCCCTCCTCACTCCGGGTGGAATTTCTGATGGCTGCCCGAGGAGGGGATAGCCCTCCCAGCCACAGCTGCCGCCTGCTCTTTTGAAGCTCAGCCATGGCCACCCCGCCCCCGCTCACCGCCCCCCCAACAAGCCTCTGCTCCCCAGCCTTGGGCTGCATTCCTCAGCTGCCAGAGGCGGCATTTCTGAGAGGGCCACTCTGCCTGGGCTTCGGCTGCCTAGAGCCCCTCCCAGAGTGGGCAGGCCCCCATCCAACCACCTCCTGTCCCCTGAGTGGGAGTGGGAGGCCTGTACAACCCAGAACCAGGGAATATTCCAGTCACCTCTCCTCCCCTGGGAAGTTTGCCTGAGGGGCAGGGTATGGCAGGAAAGGGCAGAGGGGCTGTTTGCCCAGCTCTCTGCTCTTCCCTCAGGAGTGCCTAGAGCCCCCTCAGCCTGAGATCCCAGAGACCCCTGAGGGGAGGGCTTTGTGCTGCTCACTCGGGGATGGCACCCCAGGCCTGACTCTTGGCTCAGCTGCAGACTCCGTCCCTGAGACCTGTAAGGCCTGAGCATGGGATGGCCCAGGACAGTCTTACTAACAGCTGCCTCCAGCTGAGAGCGTTGTGTGTGGGGCGCTGTGCTGTGTGCGTGTTCCATAAGCCCATCATTTAATCCCCACAGGAACCCCATATGAGACGGTATTGGTATCCCCGTTTTACACATAAGGAAACAGGCTCGGAGAAATTTTGCTGGCCCAGTAAGCAGCAGGACCAGGGTGTGCCTGAGATCTGCCCAGAGCTACTGCATTGGTCTTCACTGCAGTGCTGTATGGCCTATTACCCCCAGACTCAGCACCAATAAAAATGCACTTATGGTTTCCCCTCTACAAGGAGCTTCCTGGCCAGACCCTGACTCGACTCTACTGCAGCCTGCCCCCCACACTGGTCGGCTGCCTCTGAAACAGCTGTGGTCTCAACCTCTGCTCTGTCCCTCCTGCCATCACCTGCGTGTGACCTTCAGTCTCCCTGCACCCACCTGGAGCGGGACGTGCCCTGACCAGGAGGGCTCCAGGAGGGCTGGACTGGAAAAAGCCTGCCTAGATGATAGCAGCAGGAGGGACTGAGTTGGGACTCTAAGGATGCAAAGGCATTAAGGCCTGGAGGCTCTCTGGTTTCTTTCCCCTAAGATCTTCCCCATTATCATTCAGTATCTTTTTTTTTTTTTAATTAGAGAGATATTATAAGGTAGAGGTTAAGAAGAGCCTAGGCTTTGGGGTTAGGCTGTCTGGATTCAAACTCTGGCTCTGCCACTGACAGTGACCTTAGGTAAGTTATTTAACCTCTCTGAGCCTTAGTTTCCTTATCTGTAAAATGGGGATAGCAATTACTTTATGTGAGGATTTCATGAGATACTGTGTGCCAAGTGCTTCGAAAGTGCGTGTTGTTGTTGTTAGTTGCCATTGAGTTGGCTCGGACTCAGAGTGACCCTGTGTGCAACAGAATGAAACACTGCCTGGTCCTGCGCCAGCCTCACAGTTGTTGCTATGTTTGAGCCCATTGTTGCCGTCACTGTGTCAATCCAACTTGTTGAGGCTCTTCCTCTTTTTTGCTGACCGTCTGCTTTACCAAGCATGATGCCCTTCTCCAGGGATTGGTCCCTCCTGGTAACATGTCCAAAATAAGCGAGATGAAGTCTTGCCATCCTCACTTTTAAGGAGCATTCTGGTTGCATGGCACATAGTAAGCGCTCATAAGTATTTGCTATAATTATTATTAAAAAGTAACTCATATCTGTTGCAGACAATGTACACGTGCAAAAAAATCACTGGCAGTACCATCACTTTGGTGTTCTTTACAGATTACTTGTCTATTTTAAATTAATAGATGAACATGAATCAAAATTTAAAAGGTACATAAGGATTTACAGTGCAGTTTCCCTGATATGTCCCTTGTGACCCAGTTCCCCTCCCCGGAGGAGATGAACGTTATCTTGTTCTCGTGAATCCTTTCAGAGAGTGTGCTTGTGTGCTTGTGTGCACGCTCTGTCTATATATATATATATATATATACACACACACACACGTATATGTATGTATATATATGTATATGTATACACATACATATACATACACATACCATGATGCATTATAGTATAGTGACTATATTCCCTATTTAGTGACTTGTACTGTTAGGTCTTAGAGACTATTCCATATACATACATGTAGAGATGCCTCATTTTTGTTTACTATTGTATAGTATTCTATATATATGTGTATTCTATTTTATATATATATATAGTTGTTGTTGGCTGCCATTGAGTTGGCCCTCAACTCATGATTACCCTATGTGTTACAGAATAGAACTGCTTCATAGGATTTTCTTGGGTGTAATCTTTACGGAAGCAGTTCGCTAGGCCTGTCTGTCTTCCATAGAGCTGCTAGGTGGGTTCAAACCACCAACCTCTGGGTTAGCAGCTGGTCTCAAACTGTTTGCGCCACCCAGACTGTATATATATTGTTGTTAGGTGCTGTGGGTGGGTTTCTGCTCATAGCAACCCTATGTGACAGAGTAGAACTAGATGATGACACTGTACCATGATCTAAGCAGCATCCTATTGATGGGCATTTAGAGTGTTTCCCATCTTCTGTTGTTACTTTATTGCAGGAACATCTTTATGCATTTACTGGACACATGTATAAATATACCTGTAGGTAAATTTTGTGGAAGTGGAATTCATGGATCAGTGAGTGGGTGCAAAGTGTGTGATAGTGTGGGGGTTGGGGACAGAGGTTGTGACCGCTGCTTCCAGGGTACTTCTCTACCCACCCTGATCATCCCTCCCTAATCTTGGGTCCCTTGACCTGGCTTCCCTGGGCATGCTCAGTGCTGAATCATTGGCAGTCTGTTTACCTGTCCCGGGGTCCAAAGAAGTCTCCTGCTGCTGCCCAGACTTCTGGGCTCAGCCCCAGACCATGCTGGCACAGCCTATGGAAGGGCGGTCAACCGGCCTGCCTACAGGAGAGGCCCCTCCTCCCCAAGGAGCTGGGCCTGGGCCAGCATGAGCTCATTCCTGGAGCCAACCCAGCCTTACTGCCGACCCTGCACCCAAGCTGCCAGCAACCCCCTTCTCCCAGTCTAGGTCATTTCCCTTGGTCCCAGGTACATACAGCAGGCTCCCTGGGGCTGCAACACCTCGGTAGGGTAGGGCAGCGGGGTGTAGGTGCTCGCCCTCCCGCTCTCCCGTGCACTGAGGTTTGATTCTTCCCAGGTGCCTGGGTTGAGTGTCTCGGCTGAGCTGGTGGCGTTTGTTGGTGGAGAAAGGGATTGTTGTGGAAATAGTCACCAGCTAGCTCAGGTAGAGGTGGAAAATAGTTGGTTGCTCAGGCAACTTGACAACTTTGGCAGGGTAGGAAAAGGCTTTTATAAGGAAGCTGCCATGGTTTTGCTTTTTCTTCTGGATAAGACTTTACCTGCAGCCTCCTCCTCTCTTGGACACAAGCACCATCCCTGTAACTCCAAGGCGCCCAGGCACCTCAGCCTTTCCAGGGAGACTCTGCCCCTGTAGGGGTCAATTCAGCTCACTGCTGTTGGTTACTGCTGCATGCTGGCCCTGTGCTAGGCTCCAGGGAGTACAGAGAGGTGGTCAGCCTTGATGGATTCAGAGTTTGGATTCTGAAATCAGATCTCCTAGGTTCACATTTCAGCTGGGCCACTTAGTTGTGTGACCTTCAACAAGTTCCTCGACCCTTCTGTGACTCATTTTTCCATCTATAAAATGGAAATAACAATAACATGTACCTTGTAGGGTGAAGAGAGCTAACATACGGAAGGCATTTGGAATTGTGCCTGGCGCGTAAGGAAGCAAGCAATAAATATGCTAGCAATTATTATCATTATCACCATTATTACTATTATTCCACCAAGATGACACATTACTCATGCCTGGGGAGCTTCATCTTGAGTCTTTCCAACGGGAAGGCAGAGTTGACTTCTTGATGGAGCCTTTTATGACAGCCAGGCTCGATATTTGGGCCTCAGGAGCAGAGACAAGCAATGGTGTCCTCAGGGCTGAGGCTCTGGGGCCTATCTTTCCATGGGGAGGATCTTATTAACCTCCCCCAAAACCTCTTGCCCTAGTTCCTGTCCCATACGCTCCCCAACCCCCCACTGGTTACAGACCTGAACACAAAAGTTGAGGCAGGAAAGAAAAATTAGAAGAGAAAATGTCTTCTTTTTCTTCAGATTTCAGAAGATTTTTTTTTTTTTTTTTAAGAATACCCCAGCCTTAATAAGGAACCCAAGGTTGAGAAGTGACAGTGTTGACATGTCGTGGGGTTGTTAACCATTGTCATAAAACAATAAGTGTACTAACTGTTTAATGAGAAACTATTTGTTCTGTAAACCTTCATCTAAAGTACAATAAAATAAATAAAAAAAGAATTTCCCAGCCTTACCCAGATTGGACTGAGTGACGGGGCGAGGGGAGAAGGGCAGGGAGTTCTTCAGCGCACACCCTGCACAACTGCAGGTGGCAGCCCTGGGAAGGCAGGTACCGCCCCTAGGCCTCCCCTCTCCAGACAGTCCCACTGGGTGGGCATGGAAGCCATGCTGTCTGCGTGGTAGTGGGGCTTCTTGGTAGCCCTTCATCCTCCTAGCAAAGGGCCTCAGGCATCCTCTTATCAGATCCTCATGTTTTACAAATAAAGAATTGGTGAGTGGCCCAGAGAGTTAAGTGGCCGACCCAAGGTCACACAGCAGGGCATGGCAGAGCTGAGTCTGTCTCTTCTGTGCCTCCTCTGGAGTCCAGGCTGGCCTCCTTTCCCAGATGGCTATGCCTGAGGTCCCCCTCTGTCGTCCCCGGCCATCCCGGGGGTGGGCACAGGTGTGGTTGCCCAGCAGCTCTGGGAGCCTCGGATGAGGCTGGCTTTGTGGCAGCCCCAGCAGCTGTGGCCATTTGGGCTGAGCTGATAATTTATGAGCCGAGTTTCTATTAAGCCGTTTCCGTGCCTTGGGCAGGAGCGGGAGGCTCGGCATTTAAAGGTCACCCAGCTTTTGAAGCCGCAGCGACATTAATAGCTTGGGAAGAAAACAAGCCTGTGCAGGGGCAGGAGGACAAGGCGTCTCTGTCAGGGCTGCTCCCTCCTCCCCACTGGGCTCAGGCACACATACCCTGAGAGCTTCTCTCTGTCTCTTGCTCCCCCCCCCACCTTCCTTTCTCCCCCTTTTGAGACCTCTTCAGCCCAGGCAGACTTCCCTGCACCCCGCCCCCACTGCGTCTGAGGTGACAATTGGACGAAAATGCAGCTGCCCCCGGCCCAGCAGCCTCTCCATTAACGCTGCCATTACCCACTTGAGGTTTCCCCAGGAGTTAACCATGGTTACACAAGCATCCCAGGGGTCATATGACCTCATTCTGGCCCTGCTAGCTTTTGCAGCCTGGCTTCCTGACGAGACAAAGTAAGCCCAGGCCTCATCTTCTCATACGGGAAATAAAAGGGCTGGCAAGCAGGTTGCATCTTGCATGCCAATTCTAATTCACTTGGTAGTGGCTTGCCCAGAGTGCGGTGTTGAAAAGTGTTATGAGGCTGTAGGACAATAACACCTGAATGGATTAGTGATGTCTTCCAAGGACAAGGGATAGAAAGTGGTGGGAAATGAGCCATGTATTTTCCACCTTGGGGCTAAATGATTTTGTAAGGTAGTTTCCAACTCTGAGAGTCTTGGGATTCTAAGACCCCTGGGGGTTAGGTGGTTCCTCTCCCTTTTGGTCAGTCCGAGGGTGGAGGTGGGGCACACTCTTGGAGGCTGGGAGAGAAGCTGTTGTGTTTGCCCTTTCCCTGGGAGCAGCTGTGACCTGAGCGCTGGGACGCCACCTAGTGGCCTGGCATGGTGGTGCCACGGGGCGTGGCCCAGATCTTAGATTAAGAAGAGACAGTGAATCCCTCTGCAGGTAGGGATCATGGCAATCACAGATGGATCACAAGATCCAGGATCTATTCCTTGGGGGTTTTCAGAGGAGGGAGCCAAAGATGTGCAGGGACAGAGTTGGCCTGGGCCAGTCCTCCCTCTTCCAGAGGAGAATACAGAGTGGCCCCTGGGAAGTAGGAAAGTGCAGGTGATTGCGATCCCTGGCCCCCCAGCCCCTACCACCTTCCAAGGCCTCCTTCTGTAAACTCCACCTTTCAGGGTTGGGCCCTGGTTCTCCTAGAGGGCAGAGTAGAAGGTCAAGTTAGACCCTGGAGGGGTCGGCTTCTGCTCTCTGGAGCTGGAAAGAGGAATGACTGGCCATTGGCCTTGTGTGCCAGGGATGGGGCCCCCAGGCCAGGTGGCAGAAGGCTCATAGGACCTTAGCAATGTCACTGGGCTGCCTTCACCTCAGTCACTTCATCTGTGAAGTGGGATAATAACACACGCCCCTGTATACTTTATAGGTTTGTTATAAGAAGTAAATGAAAATGTAGAAGAGAAAGGGCTTTGGAAACGAAAAAGCCTCCTCTCTCCCCTCCCCACACTCCCGTTGCTATGAGCCAGAGGAGGAAGGGCAGGAAAGCAAACCCACAGTTATTCTACTCTCTATTTTTCCTTCCCTTTCCTATTTATCCACCTAACAAACATCTACCTGGGCACTGTTTTAGGCACCGGGGATACGGCAATGACTAAAACAAAGACCCTGCCCTCATGGAACTTAAATTCTAGTAGGGAAGATGGTCAATGACAACTAAATATAGCCTCTCTCAGGTGGTCTGCTTTATGAAGAAAACAAAGCAGGGTAAAGGGTTAGGAGACATGGGAAGGGGATGGGTGGTGTTGCCTCTCTGATAAGGTGACCCTTGAGCATCAGAAGGGAGGGAAAGAGGGAGCTGTGTAGATAGGTGGGGGAAGAACATGGCAGGCGGTGGAAAGAGTAAGTTCAGAGGCCCTTAGATGGGAGTGTGCTTAGTTTGTTGGTGGACTAACAAGGATCCGAGGTGGCCAGAGCAGAGAGAGTGAGGGAGGGAGCTGACAGTGAGGTCAGAGATGGGGCACAGGCAGGACCACATGGGGCCAGATGGGCTGAGGTAAGACTCTGGGTGTGTTCCGAAGACACGGGAGCCACTGGGGGGTTTGGAGCAGAAGAATATCATGACCACTGTGATGAATAGTCTGTAGGGAGACAAGCAGAGAGGCAGGGAGACAGGTGAGGGGTGATAGTGGAGGAGGTGGTGAGGAGTGGTCAGATTCTGGAATCATTTTGAAGATAGGAAAGACAAGATTTGCTGTGGATTGGATGTGGGATGTAAGAATGAGAGACTCCAAAGTCTTTGGCCTGAGCCACATGGATGTGCCATTAGCACAGAGCTGGGGAAGGCCGGGGAGGAGTGGGGTGGTTCAGTGGACCTGTTAACATTGGAGCTGCTATTAAACATCCAAGTGGAGCCAGCAGGTAGGATGTGCAAGTGTAGGGTGGAGGGGAGAGTGCACAGGAGAGGTCAGCTGGAGAGAGAAACTCAGGAGCCCATGTTCAGTGTGTAGGTTGCATTTAAAGCCACGAGATTAGAAAGATAGCTCAGGGAGTGAGTATAGTCAGGGAAAAGGCCCAAGGCCGGTGCGTGAGTCCATGCCAGCCTGTCTTGTTGGTGCTTACTAAATGCCAGGCACCCATATAAGTTTTATCACAACACCCCTTCCAAGTAGGTATTTTCCCTATCTTTGCAAAGGAGAAAACTGAAGTTTGGAGAAGTGAAATAATTTTCCCCAAATCACACAGCCTTACTAGGGCCAGTGAGAACGTGAACCCAGGACTCTGGCTGCCGGGCTGTCACATCCCCACGTGGGCCCTACCCTGGTCCTGATGGGCAGGCCCTCCTCATGCCCAGCTGGGATGACCTGGGGCAAGGTCGGGAGAGCGACACAGAGGCAGCTTACCCATCTCCCGGGGCCAGGCCAGGAGTGACTCAGGTCTTGGCCGAGCGTACCTCTGCTGGGAGCAGAGGTTGGCCATTCACTGCCCTCCCAGGCCTGGATTCCTTTATGGGGAGATGGAGGCCCGCTCTGGGCCTGGCTCCCAGGGTCCCCGGGGAGGACAGGTGTGTGGTTTCTGCTTCCCAAGTCACTCACAACAGTGAGCCAAGGAGAACCTTTGAGTCAGCCTCCGAGAGGTCTAACAGGCTCAGTGGGTTTGCTTCAATTCCTTTTCCTGAAGCCAGTCAGGGGTTACCTCCCTCTGTTCCCATGCCAGTGCCCATCAGCTGGGGTTCAGAGAGGTGGAGTGGTTTCCCCAAGGACGCAGAGCCAACCAGACCTCTCCACTTGCTGTCTGGGTCACGTTTCCTTTGCTGGAATGTCAGCGCGCCTGAGCCTGGGGCACTGGTGCCTGCGTTTCTGAGGCTCCTTGACTCTGAGCCCTGCAAGCCTTATGCGGCATTTTTGGCTCCTGGGAATAGCCACTTCTGGGTTCCAATTTTGGCCTCTTCATATTGGCTGTGTGACCTTGCGCAAGTTACCTCACTTCTCTGAACTTGTCTCCACAGCTATAAAATGGAGATGATAACACCTATTTAGTAGAGTTATAATAAAGATTAAATGTGTAAGCACCTGGCACTATGCCTGGCACCAGCTCGGTAAAACTAGTTTGCCTGCCTGCCTGCCTTAATTCTCTCATATGCTTTAAATTGCTTTTCATTTGAGTAGGGCTGGTTGCAAAAGGCAGCCTGGCATGGATGACTTAACCCTGAGAACAGTCCTCCCTGCTCCCAGCCCTGGCCTCAGACTCTGTCCTCTGGGAAGTGTGAGCCCTCACAGCCTCGCCTGGTGCTAATTACAGGCAGCCTGGCTTTTGGAGTCTGTGAGTCCTTGTAGAGTCCTGTGGAAATTGTACTTGTGTAAACTGAATCCTGTTTCCCTGTTTCTGAGCCACTTTCTCCTCATCCAGGAACCACCTTTGATGGAAAAGTCTAGGCTTTGCTGTTACTCGCTTTATGTCCTTGGGCAACTCCCTGCTAGTCTTGGGTTTCAATGTCTTCATCAGTAATTGGGGAGTGGGATATAGGGCTGCATTTGAGTTTTTAAGCCTTTCACAGGTTGTGGCACACACACAAAATGCTATTTCCAAGGCTCTGCCTGGGCTAAATGGAAGAGGCTGGTCGAGCTGCGGTGTCTCCAGCTGCCCAGGCCAGCCAGGCTCCCCCTGGGGCTGCGAGGATCAGTAGCTCCTTCCAGAGGGCTGAAGGAATTCAAGGGGTTAACATCCAGATGCTGGGGAAGGATCCTCTAGAATCTCCCCAACCCACCCTGGGGAGCAGCTTGGCCAGCACACCAGCTGCTCCTGGCATCTTTACCAGCCTTTTGGGGCAGTGGAAACAACAATGCTGCTAACCATGGGCCAAGCACTGTGCTGAGGATTATCTTGTTTAATTTGCCTAGCAGCCCCATTTGGGGTACAGACAGATGAGGGCATCGGGCCACAGGGAGGTTGGGAGCTGTGTATGAGGTCACGCAGCTGGAGAACGGCAGAGCAGAATTCCAGCCTAGATCTGAACACTCACACTTACTGTAAGTGGATGAGTGCAAGCATGCCTCTTGGGGGCTTCCCAACACTCGAGAGAGGCCCCGAGCCTGAGAGCAGATCCAAACCAAAAAACCTATCCTGTTGCCGTTGAGTTGATTCTGACTCATAGTGACCCTAAAGGACAGGGTAGAACTGCCGCATAGGGTTTCCAAGGCCGTAATCTTTACAGAAGCAGACTGCCACATCTTTCTCCCACAGAGTGGCTTGTGGGTTCAAACCACCAACCTTTCGGTTAGCAGCTGAGCAAGCACTTAACCACTGCCACCAGGGTTCCTGAGGACAGGTCCAGAGGGCTGTTAATGGAGAAATTGTGGGCCCTACTGTCTTCCTTCTTCCTCTCCCAGGGTGGGCTAGGTTTTAGCTTCTTTCTCCAGAGACCACCCTGGGCAAAGTGAGAGGTCCCTTCATCCTTCATACTAAATTACTGCAGGGGCAGGGAGGTGTTGGTTTTACTCAGAGGTGTTAGCACAGGTGCTGGCTCCGGCTGATTACACCAGGAGCAGCAGACAGTGGCTTAGGGCACTGGCTTCTGGGGCCTCCCTGGCCCTGGGGTTCGCATTAGAGGCCTTAGGACAGGTCGCTGGAGCCCAGGACAAAGACAGCCGCCAGGGTGGAGCCGCCCTTTGGAAGGCATTTTGGCAGAGCTGGGCAGCATCTTCCTGCCTTCTAATGTGTTGGGGTTGGTGAGAGGTGACTGTGTGTGTGTGTGTATGTGTGTGTGTTGGGGGTGGGGTGTTGGGCTGTCTGAAGCCGTCTGTGGGAAGCCATGTTATACTTGGCTATCTTCCTGTGTTCATTCTCATGACAAAAGTCTTGAAAGGATCATTTGAGGTCACCCTTCTGTCCCCTTGTGAAGTGGCTTTGGCTTCTCTGGGCTGTGACTTGCTCATCTGGAAAGAGATGGGATGGAAGAAGTTGGATAATAAATCATGCCTCACGCAGACACCAGAATACTACTCCGGCATTAACAATGGTGAGGTAGATCTATATGTTCTGACATGGGAAGAGGACCACAAGATAGTATCAAGTGGGAAAAACAAGTTGTATAGTAGAATTTATGCTTTGATCACATTTCAATAAAAAAATTCATACATTTGGTAGCATATGCATAGAAAAAGTATCTAGACATATATATATATATATATATACACTAGAATGTTAGCAGGTTTTCTCGGAGGGGTGGGAGGGGATTATAGTTTTGTAACATCAGTGTCTGGAGGCCAGACCAGGCCCATGTGCTTTCTGGTTTCACCTTCTCACATACAGTCTGCTCCTCTGTGACTAGGCAGATGCTTGAAGCCACTGGGGTGGGGGTGGGGGAGGGAGGATGAGGTACCATTTTGGAACTGAGGGGACTGGCCTAAGTGACCGAGGGAATCATTGGCAGTGATGGGTCTTCTGAACCCCATGTGAGGAAGAGTCCCTCCCTGCAGCTTCTCGCATCCCCAAGCTCCTCTGGTCTCATCTTTCTCACATCATCAGCTGCGTGGCAAGAACAGTCTTGTCTTTCTCACACCGGCAAGAAAGAGCATCATGTTGATTTGCTCACATGAACCTTTCTTGGG
>NW_004443990.1:5316106-5343282 GCF_000243295.1 Trichechus manatus latirostris
GGGGCCGCCACCGCGCAGGAGCTCAACAACAGCCGGCCTGCCCGCCAGGTGCGCCGGCTTGAGTTCAACCAGGCTATGGACGACTTCAAGACCATGTTCCCCAATATGGACTACGATATCATTGAGTGCGTGCTACGCGCCAACAGCGGCGCCGTGGATGCCACCATCGACCAGCTGCTGCAGATGAACCTGGACGGGGGTGGTGGCGGCGTCTACGAGGACAGCTCCGACTCCGAGGACAGCATACCCCCGGAGGTAGATAGTTCCCACGCGCTCCAACAACCTTGTAGACCTCTTAGAGGACCTGGGTTATTCCCCCGCCTGGGTTCTAACTAGTAAGCAGCCTTATTTCTCCTAAGGAAACCTTACCCAAGCCAGTCAGCGGCCATATTTTATTGGCAGAAATCATGCATTCTTTCAACAAACACTGAGCACCTTCTTAGTGCTGTGCCAGGCACAGTGCTAGACCCCGGGTCAGGCATCATCAAAATGACTGTGCTAGTTAAAAATGTAGATGCTTGGGCCCCACCCCAACATACTGAATCTTAGTCTCCAGGTCTGGGACCCTACCATCTGTGTTTTTCAAGAAGGCCTCTTTTTGAACCTTACTCTGGGTATCCACGTTAGCTAAGTCAGACCAAGTTTCTGCCCTCACAGAGCTCACAGTCCAGTGGGGAACAGAGGCAAGAGTCAGGCAGGGACAGCCCTGCATGGTAATTGCAGTGATGGGAGAAGTGAGGGCAACAGAGAGGAAGGGGAGGCTTCCCAGAGAGAGAGATGGCTCAGAGGAGACCCCAAGAAGAGTGAAGAGTGCCGGAGAGGGTATGCAGGAAACCGGCCAGCTCAGGGGAAGGCTCAGAGGTGCCGCAGAGCATGACTCGGTAGGGAGCTGGCAGCAGGTCCATCTGTCAGGATCCTAGAGTGAGAGGAGACAGGGAGGTTTGGACCTTGCCGCTGTCTGTGCCTTGCTCCACTGGACTGGCCTAGCTGATGAGAAAAACGAGTGGGGCTATATCCCTAGGGTGCCTCTGAAAGGGGTGATGCATAGATTTGTCCATTCAGTCCTTCTGACTATGAGGATGGAGGTGGGATGGAGGTGGGAGTAAGCGATACTCAAGCAGTCCTGCTCCCCTCTCTCCAGGGAGGTGGCTAGGGGAGAGGGAGCCACCCACTGCATCAAGATCCACTTGCTGGGGGGAGGGGGAGGTGGCTGTCCCTCCTCCACCCTTGCAGTACCTGCAGTGCTGAGTGCAGAAGAGACAAGGCACAGAACAGTCTCTGTGAGAGGGTCACTGCCTGCGGGGTGCTTGGACATGCAGCTGGAGGCAAGATGGAAGGACCCACCAGATGGGATTTAACTCTGCTCTTTATTGAGTCCCAGCCTGTACTGGGCACTGTCCTAAATGCTTTACATGTATTCGAGCCCTGGTGATGCAGTGGTTAAAGAGCTGGGCTGCCAACCAAAAGATCAGCAGTTTGAATCCACCAGGTGCTCCTTTGAAACCCTATGGGGCAGTTCTACTATGTCCTGTAGGGACGCTGTGAGTGGGAATCGACTTGATGGCAATGAGTTTGGTTTTTTTGGTGTTATCTAATTTCCATAAACTTTGTGAGGTGGTATTATTATTATTAGTCTCATTAACAGTGAGAAAACAGACTAGACTCCTTCTCAGCACAGCCCTGCAGGCAGTCTCTCTTCATCCATCAGTCATCCTACAGGGCTGACTGCTCTCCCTCCCTTAGTGGGTGCTGCCTGGGACTTCTCTCTCCAGGGGGAGGTGAAGCTCTGTGAGGGCAGCCATGTCTGGCTCATCCCTCTGTCACCTGCAGTGCTCAGGATGAGTCTGGTACATAACAGCAGGCAATCAGGGATGTTTGTTGAGTGACTAAATGTTGCTGCTGTCTTTGCACAGCTTTCTACTCTCTTTTCCTGGGAGACCTCTCCTTTCACCTGCCAGGATTAGCCTAGCGGAGGGAGTATTCTAAAACCCAGATCCACTTTGTGGAAAAGAGGGGTAGGGCTGAGTGTGTGTGTGCCTGCATGTGTGTTTGCAGATATATCCTTTAAGTGTGAGCTGGAAAGGTACAGGTCTTCGCAACCTTGGCCCTTTCTACAGGCTCCATTTATTCTAACAATCTGACAGGTAGAATAATATTTCCCCCTCTGTCTGTGGCGCCCACAGCCCTGTGAACCTCCGTGAGGCTTCACCGTCCTCCAGGGAGGCCTGCCGTGTGTGCTTCTGTTTTTCTAAGAGTCTTGCTTTCTGGATTGCACCCCTTCTCAGCACCCCTCCCCTCCCTTGGCTGATTCCCCAGCCCCCCACCTTTGGAGCTCTGCCTGGGCCCATTGGCTGGCAATTTCTGCGCCAAAGGAAAGTGCTTTGGAAAATTTATGAGCAGCAGCTGGAATGACAGTAACTGCTGACTGGCAAAAGTCCCTTCTCTGGGGGCTGATGGATGGTGGGCTGGTCAGAGGGGTATCCTTGACATAGAGAAGTATCTCTTGTTATATAAGTGGCCCAGACCCTGCCCCCCAGAGCACCTGGCAGGCTTCCATCACACACACTGAGTTAAGCCAGGAGGCCGCAGGACCAAAAACTTCAGCACCTTAAGAGCCAGAAGAACAACCACACTATGGCTGGTGAGGGTGGGGAGATGGGGCAGTGGAGGCCAGAGATGCGGCTGGGGTTACTCTCCCTGGAGACGTGGGATCTGCCTTTCTTTCCGGAGTGTGCCTGGCCCGCCGCCTGCCGCCTTGGCGTTTTCCAGTCTGGTCCAGGAGCCTCTGCTGAGTGTCTGGTTCTTGCAGCCCCAGGAGGCTCCACAGATGAGCAGGAGCAGCTAAGAGGCAAAGGGCCTGCTGGTGTAGCTGTGGAAGGGCCGAGGTCAGAGGAAACCCTTCAGCAGCTTTCTTCTGGAAACCAGTCCTGTTGAGTTCTTCTCTCCTCACCCATCTCCCTCAGACCGACCTCAGTGGGAACAGGCTAAGTCAGCCACCGAGGGAGGAGAGGGGGCCTCCAGGAGTTGGCCTCCATTCCACAGCCTGGAACCTGTCCCTCAGAGTGGAGGGGGCCAGGAAGTGGGGAGTGTGGGCTGGGGGACATAGCAGCAAGTTCTTGTGAGCGCCTCTCCTGTGCTGGCACTGTGCCAGGCACCAGAGACATCACTGAACGGGAGCTGAGCTACCAGCATTCTCTATCTGCCTGGTTTTCCTCTTGTGGAAATTTGGGGTGAGCAGAGCAATGGCCCGCAAACAGCTACATATTCTTTTCCTGCAAAACCATCTGTTTAAATACTTTCTGCCTCAAAGGAAGGAACGTTAGAACATTCCAGGGTGGGAGGCCTCCTTAGGCCGGTCTGGCTGTGTGTGTATGTGTGCACGTGAGCGTGTATGTGCACGTTCCTGTGTGCTCACACATCCTCTTGCCAGGGTGTCCCTGTGAGTCTCCGTGTGCCTGAGCATGGCTGGGCTCAGTCAGGGCAGAGGTGTGCCGGCACAGCCTGTGCCAGCCCGGGGTTGTGGAGGTGGAAGCAGAGGCAGCTTTAGCAGTGACTTCTGCAAATGCACTTGGGATTCAAATGTGACGCCTGGCGACTCTAGGGCTGCTTCACAGCTTCTGAGCCCTTTGTACTGATGACCCTTTGAGGGCCCAGCCATGTTCTCTGGTTTTGGAGGAGATGGAAACAGAGCTGTGGGGAGGGGATGAGAGGGGAGGAGCAAGGAACTGCTTGGAGCATGTGATGTGGGGTCTCCTGGTCGATGGCTGCCTCCTGTCCCAGGCTCCTCTCTGGACCTCTGGGGAAGGGTCCAGGTCAGTTGGTAGCAGGAACACCTGCCTTTGCCCAGCGCTTGGCCTCTCCCACCCCGCTTCCTGGCTCTCAGATGAAGAGAGGAGTCAGGAGGGAGAGCAGGCATCCTGGGCACCCTCCTTGTCACTGCCTGCCCTGAAAATCCAACCCGGGTGTGCGGGCAGTGTGCCTGAAGGAGGGACCCTTGCTGGGGAGTCAGAAGACCATGGTCCAAGTTGAAGAGCCGGTTTTAAAAACAGGGTGTGGCTTTTGCCGTGTCCTTCAGTTTCCTCATCTGTAAAGTGGGTATAATGATCCATATCCTGCCTCACCAGGTTGTTTGAGGCTAAGGTGAAATGATACACATGAAGTACTTTGAGAGAGGGTTTGAATATGCTGTTTCTTTTTTTTAAAAAAACCTAATTAAAGTTATTTATTAAAAAATAACACACAGAAGAGTATACAGATCAGAAGTGTGCTGCATAGTGATTGTTCACACGTTACCGCACCCAGATCAAGAACAACATCGTGAGAACCTGGAGTCCCCCGCGTGCCTCTTCCCATCCTCACCCACCCCCACAAAGATCCCCACTGCTCTCACTTCTGTTGTGTGTAAATTTGTTATTTGTTTTGCCTGTCTGAACCTCACTTAGATGGATAATGCTGCTCTGAACATTCTTTTGGGGGCTTGTACTTTCATGTCTGCCGAGTACGTTGGACATTAAGGGAGGGTTAGAGGTAGCCATCTGCTTAGCTTTGGCAAATACAGTCACACAGTTTCCCAGAGTGGTGGTTGTATCAGTTTACACTCCCACCGGCAAGTGCCCAAGAGTTCCCTTGCTACACACCCTTGCTCATACTTGGTATTATCTGAATGTTCTTTAAATTCAAGGAAGTACTGTTAATATTTCTTCTTTGCTGTCTCCGATTTAGATCTTGGAAAGGACTTTAGAACCTGATAGCTCTGATGAAGAGCCCCCGCCGGTGTACTCCCCCCCAGCCTACCATATGCATATGTTTGACAGGCCTTACCCTCTGGCGCCCCCTACTCCACCTCCCAGGTGAGAAATCATCTGTCTCAGAGCACAGGGTGGGTGGTGGGGAAGGGGAACAGGGGCGAGGTAAGTACAAACACGGTTGGGAACTTGGCTGGACCCACAGTATGTTATTCCACCAAAAACAGGCCTCTACTAAAGCAGGAGACATTGCAGCTAGACACCAAAGAGAACTTTCAGAACGTAAGGATTGCAAGAGCAAACATTTACTAAATTCCTACTCTGAGCTAGGTGCTGTGCTGAACACCATACATGACACTGAGTTCAATAAGGCTCAGCCTCTGCTTTCTGGGAACTTTTGTCAAGTGAGATGTCAGAGTGGGAATAACAAAAGCACGGAACGTATAAGACATTTTGCTCTGGAGCCCATGGCAGACATTACTAATTGATCACTGTGCTCTTTCCTGCTGAGTCAAGATGGGACCTCAGAATCCTTCTCAACACAGAACTCCCAGACGTTCATCAGCAGTCAATGGAATGGAAATCTGTTTGCCATACCTGGGCTAAGTCATGGGGGATTTTTCAGCAATGGAAAAAAGTTTCTTTTTCTGGGATGGTTTGATAACTGGAGGCAGGAGAGAGGTCTAGTAGATATCTGGAGACTTCTTCCAGCTCAGACTCTGGAATTTGGAAGATTGAAATGAAACTGGCTGCCAGCAGGGTCTCTTGGGTCTCTGAGGTGGCTTGCTTTTCTGGGCTCCGTGTTTATGGTGGAGCCCAGGGATTGCCTCTTTGTCCTAGAGCCGCTGTTCCTTAGAATGACTCAGGCCTGGGGTGATGAAGGTTGAAGGGAGATGATGGGACAGGGGATCTGCTTTAGTGAATTCTCCCTTCTGGGGCTCTCTGAGCAGTGGTGGTGGAGAATTCTGTTATCAGACAGGTATAGGTAATAATAACAGCTACCATTTACTAAGCACCCTTCCAGTGCCAGAAACTGACAAGGTTCTTTACCTTACCTATGCATTTGAACTAACAACCTGTGAGGTAGCCACTGTGGTCATCATACCCATCTTACAGATGAGGAAACTGAGCCTCAGAGAGGTTTCATAACTTCCCCAGAGCTATACAGTTGAGATTTGAACCCAGGTCAGACTGGGTCCAAAGCTAATGTTCTTGGCTGCTGGGTCCTGTCACCTCCCTAATGAGAAAATTCTCTGTGATTGCAGCTTGGGAAACTGAGAGAGTTCTAGAAAGTTCCTGGGGAGGGGGGAGCAGGGTTTTGAGTCAGGGTTTGAACATAGGTGGACTCCCTCCTTTATCACAAATGGTACCAGGAGATGGCAGGCTATACCAGGGTGGGAGGGGGGAGTACATGGGTAGGTCTGGGTGAGACTTTGGCAGGGCTTGCAGCCTGGGGCTAAATGGTTTTCCTTTTACTTTTTTCTTAACATCCTAAGATACTTTCACAAAAGGTTCAGTTTCTATTAGTTAGAGTGATTATACCTATTTTTCAGAAGGGCAAACTGAAGCAATAAGAGAGAATATCAGGATAACCTGGCATGGATGTCCTGGCCATATCCTCCCTTCCCTACTTTGTTCTGGGTGCTCAGCCTGCTGTCGGTGGGATAGGGCTGGGAGTCAAGGGTAGTGCAGCCCAGTGAGGGGAGCCCCAGTGGTAGGGAACAGGCTGACCTTAGCACTAGACTGAGGTTCAGGAGGCCTCATTCAGACCCTGTGGACTTCAGACAAGTTACTGCCCTTGCCTGAGCCTCAGGGCCTGACCCAGGAAATGGCTTTGCTGGGCTAGGGGTAGATGCAGGGAAGGGAATATGAGTTGTAAATTCAGGAAGAATGGGCTGCCCTCTCCAACCTGTTCCTTAGCTGCCTGACTTCTGATTCTGCAGGTGCCTCTGCTGGTAGCCTTTGGCTTGTTACTTAACCTCTCTAAGCTTCGTTTGCCTCATCTGTGAAATGGGAGTAATAGCACTGTTGTGAATATTGAATGAGATGTTGTGTATGGAGCACTTAGCACAGTGCCAGGTATGGACCAGACCTGCAATCAGTGCTTACTGCTTCTTCTTGCCCCCTGGCTGGACTGGCTAGTCTCTGAGTTCAGCTGTAACATTGAACGTTGAGACCAAGGGTGAGGCTTTTCCCAGAGGCCAGTGTCTAGAAGTGCAGGGCCAGCCCTTGTGCACGTGCCCTTTTGCTCCAGGATGGCCCAACTAGGCCCAGATCTACCCCTAGGCCTGCTCTCCATCCACAGCCTTTATTTCCAGCATTTATTAAGTCACTTGCAGCATGCAGTTGCTGAGTAGGTGTGTGATGCAAAGATGAATCCAGCAAGGAGATCGGAGTGGGGGAGGGGCGGCACAGACGTGAGGGTGGGGAAAGGCTGCCTACAGGTCCTGATGTCCCAGCTGTGACCTGAAGGACACACCCAGGTTAGTCTGGTGAAGCAGAGGACAGGAAGGCATTCCAGGACAAGGAAACAGCACGTGCAAAGGCCTGGAGGCAGGAAGGAAGTGGGGAATGGCTTGGGGGGGTGGTGCTGATCATGGGGGCAGGGAGGCTTGTGGGCCCTCCAAGGAGCTTCGGCTTTATCCTGGGTAGGCAGTGGGGAGCCACCCAAGAGATTTAAACTGGAGAGTGAGGTGATCAGGTTAGAGTTTTAGGAAACTCCCTTTGACTGCTGGGTGTGATCAGATTTGAGTGGGGGGGGTGGAGGTAGGCAGTGGTAGGAGGGGCCTAGCCCCCTGGTGCCACCCCCAGTCACTGAGGTACCTATGTGACCACAGAAGGGCAGAGTTGGGAAGCATGGACACTGCCCTGTTGGGGCACGGGGAGCGATCCCAGGGGAGCATGCTGGGAGTGCCCAGAGCTTTGCACACTTTGCCTGTGTGCCCCAGGTCAGGGTCTGGTTTCGCCTGGGCCTTAATGTCTACTTTTTACCGAAAGTCCTGCCTGGATGGTATGCCTCTGAAACCTTTCTTAGGTCTGAAGTTCTGTGGATAAACTTGGGTAAGGGGGTAAATTGAGGGTCCAAGTTCTAGTTTCAGGGTCCAGGGGCAGAGACTCAGGGCCAGGAGATCCTCCCTGGCCAGTATCCGTCCTTCCCCTCCCCCAACCTGCCCTTCCCTCAACTGGCCTGAAAGAAACCCAAAGGGACCCCTCCTCACGGGCCGCCTGCTGTTTTTCCCTTGAAATTACAGCCTTGGAAGTTTTTTATTTGCCTCTCAGCTCATTTCTGACATTCCTTTCCGACCACAATGGAGTTGCCAGGGCTGCCTGTGTTCAGGGCCCCAGGCTCGCTCGCACAGCTGCGGACTGACCTCATCTCTGCCGCTGCCAAGGGGCCAAGAGGGGCGCGCGGGCCTGTCTTCCTCCAGGACCACAGCCCAGCCGCCAGGGGACTCAGGCTGAGGACCCGGGAAGACTCTCACTCCCACCTGGGTCTCTCGGTAGACAAAGTGGCTTGAAGCCCGTTGCCATCTAGTCGATTCTGAGTCATAGTGACCCTATATAGGGTTTCCAAGGCTATAAAGCTTTACAGAAGCGGACTGCCACATCTTTCTCCCGCGGAGTGGCTGGTGGGTTCGAACTGCTGATATTTTAGATAGCAGCGAGCGCTTAACCACTGCGCCACCAGGGACAAAGTGGCTAAAAAAAAACACCAAACCCGTTGCCGTGGAGTTGATTCCAACTCATAGCGACCCTGCAGGGCAGTAGAACTGCCCCATAGGGTTTCCAAGGAGCGGTTGGTGGATTTGAACTGCGGACCTTTATGGTTAGCAGCCTACTTCTTAACCACTGCGCCACCTGGGCTCCAAAGTGGCTAGAGGGGTCCAAATGCAACTCCGTAGTCTCCCTCCGCAGCTTTCCCAGTGTGGTTTAATTGGGGGTGGGCACCCATGTCCCAGCTGAAGACACTGGAGCCCAAGGAATGGTGGTGACGCTGGAGAAGATTTCTCCCCGCTGTAGCCAGAGATGGCCTGCGAGTCCTTAAGAGATGGGACGTCCTCTCCCCCGCCTCTGGGGCCCTGGGAGAAAAATGAGCCCTCTAACGGTGACGGAAGGCGGCATGGTGATAATAGAAAGACATCGGGCTTAGAAGTGGGAGACTGGGTTGGGGTGGGAGCTCCGCTCCTCCCCCCGTCTGCAGGGTGAGGGCGGAGGAGGCCTGCCATACCGGGGTTCCCCTGGCTCCAGCTAGCGCAGAGCCGATCCCCCACCGAGCACTTAGCAGCTTATTATCCCGTCTGCTGCCTCCCTGCACCTCCCCCTCGCCCCCGCCCGGCCACCAGCCTAAAATAGAAAAGGAAAGGAAGTTATTTCCACAGTCAGCGGCAGCCCGGAAAAGCTCCTCTCCAGTGAGGGGGCGGGCGGGATTCCTGGAGCTGGAGACCAAATCAAAGCCAGGCCAAGAGCGAGAGCGGCCTCACCGCCCCGGGCCTCGGCTGCCTCTGTGTGTCATTTCCCTGATTCAGCAGAACACGTGTCCTGCGGTTGCCACGCTGCAGGCTGCTGAGGCACTGTGGGGAGCCCCAGCCGGCCAGGCTGCCCTGGGGGGCAGGACAGGAACCTGGGGGTCAGGGAGGGTGTGTGCCACCCACCCCGTTCGTCTCCTCCCGCTGCTGCGCTGTGACCTCCACAGAGGCGGAACCTCCTGCAGTTCACCTTGCCATGAAGAGCAGCACCTGCGCGCCCCTCGTCTCTCAAATCTGGAAACAGAACGCCTTCCGCTCTCCTATCTCCATATGCCTTTTCAGAGCCCAGTTCTGACAGTCTCATGAGGTCAGGAGCGAGGTGACAGTTTCTAGATGAGGGAACCAGGCCCAGAGAGAAGGGTCTCGCCTAAGACCACTCTACTGGCTGTGACTGAACCAGAACCGAAACCCAGAGCTGCTCTACTCTCTCCCCAGTGGACTTCCTTGGTGCCAGTTACCTCTAGAAGGATCCAAGTGTCCCCATCTCCCACACCTCCCCCTCCACAGCTCCTGCATTCCGGCAGACTGGGCTGTTGATGGTTTATACATCCATTCATTTGGCCCACACCTGTCACTCAGCAGCCATGAGCCCATGAGCTCGGTGCTAGGGACATGAACAGACGATATGCTCCCTGCAGTTGTAAGATGTTCATAAACATCTAACTCTAAATCCACAACCTCCACATTAGACCACGAACAGAGTTCTCTAGACCTAGAGACCTGGGCTGAGTGGTGGGACAGCAGTGAGTCTAAGCCGGAATGGAAGAGCTGAGCCTGGGGAGTTATCAGACGCCTGATTACGAGGAGTCTCCAACAGTGAGATGGAGTGCTAAGCCTTTGCCCTGGAGGCAGTGGGGGCCAGAGGAAGTTTCGGAGCAGCAGAGCAAATGGAGCAGGATCCCATCTACCTTAGGACCTGGTGTGATGGGCTGGGAGACCTGTGTTCCAGCCTGACTGCTCCCTCCTCATTGTCACCTCCCACCCCCCCAGGATCGACATGGTGGGCTCCAGCCCCCCTTCAAGCCAGAGGCGCTATCAGAACTGGAACCCGCCACTGCTGGGCAAGTTACCCGATGATTTTCTCCGCATCCTGCCCCAGCAGTTGGACAGCATACAGGTAATGGGACTGTTCCCCACCTTCCACACCCACCTGCCAGTCCAGCATCTGTTTTGCCATCTGAGGCCAATGCAGCTTGTGCCAGCCAGTTGCACTTCCTGATTTTGAAGCCCAGGCTGAGCTATTTCTGTTGCCCTGGGTTTGTAGGGAAAGAACGGTGAACTGCAAACCTCACTTTCTGGCTGGGCTTGGTTTCCTGTTCTACCTAGGGAAGGTGACAGCCCTGGGGGGGCTGTAATTGCAGCCACCACCCCAGGCTAGAAGGGGGAGGGGCATCGGGTAGCCAGTGGCAGAGGGGCACCTCCCTTCTCTCCTCTCGGAAAGGTATGGGCAGTTTCTCCCAAGATACTGGCATGTCTTAAGGGGCCCTGGCAGAGGCGGGGAGTTTCACCAAGAGGCAGCTGGTGCAAGGAATCCACCTGTAGGCTATTGAGCAGTCTGCAAATCACTTTTCAGAGCTAGTCAGCTTGTAGATGAAGGGATGGAGTGGTCCAAGGTGAGGAGGAAAATCGTTTGTTTAAGCCCTGGCAGCTTCCTCAGCAGAGAGGCCTCTGGCCCTTTACGTTGGGTTCTGGTTGATGACTAGGTCTCAGTAGGAGACGCAGGCCTCAGGGCGGGGCTGGGGGATCCTGGGACAGGATGTGTGGTGTGTACACCCAAGTGTGCATGGATGTTTGTGCAACATGTGCCCATGCTCACTTTCTTCCTCAGGGTAACCCCGGGGGCCCCAAGGCAGTGAGCGGAGAGGGAGGCCCTCCCGCCGTGGGGGCTGAGGTGGGGACCCGAGACCAGGAGAGCCGCTGGAAGCAGTACCTGGAGGACGAGAGGATCGCACTCTTCCTACAGAATGAGGAGTTCATGAAGGAGCTGCAGCGCAACCGCGAATTCCTCCTTGCCCTGGAGAGAGGTGGTGCATCGGCTAGGGCGCTGTAGCCACTTCTCCTGGGCTACGGGAGGGAGTTGATGTTGGCGTTAGTCTGAGGGCTCAGAAGAGGCCAAGGGTGCCAGCCACTCTCTGTCCTGACAAGACATGCCCCCCACCAAGTCATCCTTGTGGGAGCCCCAGAATTCTGCCAAGGGGGACCTGGTTCACCAGCCACCCTTCTTTCTCCCCAGGGACTCAGGGGAAGAGGGCTGCACCCTTATGCCTTCTCCTTCCCCTCTGCACATCTGCTCTCTGCCAGGCACTGACCTTGGCCCTAGGTTACCCCTAGGGATAAAAGAGCGTTGGTCTTCCTTGCAGAGCACCAGCCACCAGGGCAGACACTGTGTACCTGGAGCTCCAGGGACAGAGTGACTGGGTCCGTGGGGGCCAGAGGGGATAGGCTTTCTGAGTAGAGCAGGGGCTCTTGAGTGTTTTAGGTATTTGGTTGTCTTTGGGCCGGAGACCCTACTCCCCATCCTTGTTGCCTTTCCCCTTCAGGGTGGGAGTGTGCTTGGGGTGGGGTACAGGGAGAGGGCTCTGGGAGGTCTTTCTGGAGCTGTGAGGGTCAGTGTGAGAGCGTGTGTGTATGTGTGTGTATAACCGTAATTGTGTGTGTCATTGGAGAGGAACAAGGTGTGCAAGGAGAACACTGGGCAAAAGGGAGGAGGCCCGGGGCTGGTCCCAGCTCTGCAGCAAGGGCCTTTCCTTTTAAATGAGAGAGTTGGACAATCCCATCTCTCGGGGTCCTTCTAATTCTGACATTCTAAGCTTCCAGAAGTTTGTCAGGGCAATAGTTTCTGTGTTATCTCTAGTTCTTTGAGAGCCGTGAGGAGGTGTATGCATGCATGTTTTGGGGGTGCACTTGTGTGTGATTCTGGGGGTTTGGTCTCCAACTACCTCCTGATTCTCAGCCCAGTGTACCCCTGGGAGCCCAGGAGCTAACTTCCCTGACTGGAATGTGGTCCTTTTCCAGATCGATTGAAGTACGAGTCCCAGAAATCCAAATCCAGCAGCACGGTTGTTGGAAACGACTTTGGCTTTCCTTCCCCTGTCCCAGGTAACCTTGCCTTCTTGGGAGAGGCCTGACACAGATGTCCTGGAGGGCCTAGGGGCTTGAGCCCCACCTTCCCTTTGCAGATTTGGAGTTTGGGGGTAGGGTGAGGATTGGGGGGACCCTTTTTCTACCCTAAAATAGACTGAGGGTGGGGCCTGGAGGGGAGGGTTCTGCCCCACCTCCACACCCACCATGGAGTGAGACAGCCCTTCCTCTTAGTAGCCCTGTGTTTAAGCCTCCCCAGCACTGCTGGGGTTTTATGAGCCCACAGATGCCATCAGCTAGCACAGGTTGGCTGAATTCCTCAGAGGTACCTGTACTCCACATAATGTCCCATGGAAGGGGCAGGGGCATAGAGGACAGGGAGACTGAAGGCGTGGTCTCCACCCTGGGGGAGCTTCTGGTCTTTTGGGGACTGCAGGAGACACATCCAAGAAACAGGTAGAGCAAAGCAGCAAAGCTGAGGACATACTTGTTAATTACAGCTAACGCATGAAGAGGAAGGGCGGGGGTAATCTGGAAAGGGCCCTTTCATTTATGCATTCAGTAGCTGGAAATCTCTGCCACGTGCCCTGCCCTATGTATTGAAGGGAGAGAATTTTGAGTTTTGGGGACACAGTGGTGGGAGGCAGGAGCCCTGGCCGACTGGGGGTGTTTCAGGGGTGGCAGCGGTGCTGTTGGGATGCATGGACTAGAGGGCTGAGCAGAAGCTGGGAATGTGGGGGCAGGGAGGCCCAGGAGGCCCAGCTCCACACTTGATACCCAGACTCTGTGGCTATATGTGTGGCTGTGACCTCCAGTCAGTTCCCCCACTCCCCAGCTGCCCGCCTCAGAGAAAGGCTTAGCAGCTTTTGCCTGGAAGGGACCTTTCATCCTGCAGTGGGATGGGGATGGGGTAGGGGAGTAGAAGGATGGGGAGCTCAGCTGATCCCAGCTAGAAAAGAGAAAATCCTGAGGAACTGATTTTGTAAGTAACGGGAGCTTAGCCCCCCACCCCCACCCCAGACATGCATCTGGGAGTTTTAACAGCCGCTTGTCCTTGATCCCGCATTAGCTGAGATGGATCAAAATGACTCAAAGGGGACTTAGGAGGCAAGGTGACCCAGGATGAACCGAATTGCAGGAGGGAGAGCAGGGGCTTCAGAAGGGCAGTGAGAGACCCAAGTGGGCACTGAGCAAGCAGGGAGACTCTGGGAGGTGGCTGGGTTGTGACTTTTGGACCAGCCCCATTCTTCTTCCTACTGCTTCTCGAGTCGGGAACGCTGTGTCTGGGAGGGAGAGACTGACCCTGGAAGGAAGGAGAGGGAAGTCCCCACTGGTGAACTCCTGTTCTGTACCAGGCACTCCCATGCCTCATTCAGCTCTCACAACCATGCAGAACTCAGCCAGCCGGGGCGTGCTGGTCACGGTTTAACTGCTGGCTCTGGGTTTGTAGGGTTTGGTGATTTTCATGTTTAAATACTCCCTCCACGACTGATTCACACTGCCTTCGTGACTTCACTGGAGTGGAGCTGGGCGGAGCAGTGGCCAGTCTCAGCACACACGGCAGACCACGGGACTGCCCTGTTTTTACAGAGAAGGACGCCAGGCTCCAAAGGGGAAAGAAGTGCCCTTAGGACCCCCCACCCCTCCCTCGAGTTCCCTCTTTGCTCTAAGTTTGCCCTTCTGGTTAGCAAAGGAACCTGTTCTTTGCTTCCTTCCTCTAATGGAAGGAAAGGTCTGATCTAGCCACCTTGGGGGATAGCCCTGGGTCCCCCTCTCCGCCTTGGCAGTGCTCCCCCTCTTCAGCCCACCCGCAGAGACCCAGGCTCCCCCCATCTCAGCAGGTGTCTCCCCTTCCAGGAACCAGTGAAGCCAACCCTGCTGTGTCTGAAGATGCCTTATTCAGGGACAAGTTGAAACACATGGGAAAATGTGAGTCCAGTCCCATGTCCCCTTCCCCAACTCTTCTAAGACCAGGCCTGTGGCCTCATGGGAGGGAGGGAGCCACCCAGAATTTTAAATGCAGCTGACTCTTGGTGATCTGAAGTGACATTTTAATCACAGGCTGGCTCTCTCAGCCTTCCTACCTCCCTTCCCTCTACAGCTGAGTCTGGATACAAATTAAGTTTTAAATCCTTTAGAGCCAGCTGTCTGCAGAAAACAATGTGCCACACACCCCACCCCACCTTGAGTGTTCATGTCCTCTGCGGCTTGAGGGAGGGTAGGCGGGGTCTCACTGTGGGGAGGCTCTTGCTAAGCCCACTTTCTGCTGAGGCAGGTGGCCTGTAGGATTGGTGATCTGGCCCCATAGTCATTCCAGGCTTGCACACCCCCTACCCTTAGTTTCCATCCTCCCCCGACCATCACACACTAACACACGACCATGTGTGAATGAAGCTGCAATTCTTCCAGGCTCCATTTGAAGGAAGATCTCCAGTTAGTGAAGGAAATCTCAGAACCAACTCTGAAGGTGGCGTGGGGAGGGGCGGGGGAGATGGCGGCGGAAAAGAAGGCCAAGATGCGTCACTGTCTGTCGTAGTTTAGGAAGGAATGCCCGGATCTTGGGCTGCCAGCGGTCCTGGGCCCAGCTCCAGGTGGCTTGTGCTGCCCCTGCAGGCAGAGATGGGATGGCAGCCTCGTGCCTCTAGCCCAGCGTCTTCCATTCCTGCCCCCCCCTCCTCCCGGGCTCCCAGGCTGATGTGTCTTACCTGCCCCCACCCAGGTGGTCCTATTCTGCTCCATCCTTCCCTAGACCTGGGGTGCCCCCACCTGGTGCTCTGGACGCCGAGAAAACAGCTCACAGGTGTCTCTGCCCACAGCCACCCGGAAGAAGCTGTTTGAACTCGCCCGGGCCTTCTCAGAGAAGACTAAGATGAGGAAGTCGAAGAGGAAACACTTGTTGAAGCATCAGTCGTATCCTTGCCATTCTGGGGCTGGTGGGGGCAGTGTCGCTAAGGGTACCGACACCCCCTGCTGTTCTCCTTCCATAGGCTCTGAAGTTGTCCTACAACGTTTTTTTTCCAGTTGTCTAGGGTAATCTGTGTCTTCGGGAGAAAAATAATTTCTGTCATCGAAATCAGCACACCCTTTCCCTAATTTCTCTAGTCGAATTGATTACCACACATCCTCCCACCTCCTCTTTTGAGGCTCAGTGGAACTGCCTTCTCACTTTCTGTTCTTCGAGTAGAAATAAGGTTTCTACATTGTTATCCAAACTCCCAGCCATGCTTTTCAAACAGGGCCCAGGATATTACAAGCTGAACAGTCAAAGGGGAGAAGGGAGAAAGCGGCTTCTCCATCCCGAGGTGGGATGGGGGTGAGAGCAGTGAGGGGCTTTCAGCTGACCCCAATGAACACTGTCAACTTCCAGGTTCCAAGGAGCCTGGGGTGGGGAGCAGAGAGGCTGCTGTGGTGGAAGCCTCCTGAGCTTGGAGCAGGTGAGGGGGTGGCAGGTAGGACTGGGAGGACTATGGCAGTGCCCACCCATCCCATCAGTTTTCCTGAATGGCCTGGCAGGCTGGGGGCTGCAGCGTCTACAGCCAATCTCCTAGATGACGTGGAGGGTCACGCTTGTGGTAAGGCCAGGGGTAGAGTGGGGAGTTGAACTCCAACATGCCTATGGTTGGTGGCCCTTTGAGAGGAGGTCCTGGGTGAATCCACCACTCGGGGGGAGGGAGCACCCAACCTGGGAGACACATCAAGCGTTGGTGAGCAGATGACCCAGAGAAATGGATCCTCCTTGCCTGGTCCATACTGTTTCCCTTCCTTCCTCTAACCCCTGATGGGGGCCCCAGCGTACCTCCACATAGATCTCTACCCCGTAGACAAAGTGCCAGGTATTGTTTCTGGGTAATACTCTTTGGTCCCCAAGGGGGCAGACAGGCCCAGCCACATGGAGGGGCCTCAACTTTAGAACCAAGCACTGGGCAATTTTGGCTGTGGACCCAGAGGCTTTTTAACTTCCACCTAGTCCCTCCCCAAAGGCCAGAGGACCCCTCCTTAGACCCAGGCCCACAGCTGAACCCTGATCCTTACCCCACAGAGCAGAGGAGCCGTTTGGTGGCAGAAGACATTCAGAAATGGACTAGAAGGGACTTGGGGATCATCTGGATAGGCCAACTTAACCATTTCACATAACAATAAGCAAACAGAGGCCCAAAGAGAAGGAAGGAACTCTCCATGGTCTCAGGGCTCCATGATGGAGCCAGGCCAGCACCCAGGTGTCTGCACCCCCACTGTGCCCTGCTGCCTTTCCCACCAGACCTGACAGTGCCAACCTGGGGGTTGGTGTGTACCCCCTCAAGTGAAGGGGGTAGGAGAGTTGGGCCAGCACTCTTGCCTGGACTGGGGGACATGCCTGAGCCAGGATCTGTGGGGTGGAGGATGAGGCGCCTTCCCTCTGCTTTTCAGATGAGGACTTCCGGGGAAGGCAGCAGGAGGTGCCCAAGGTGGAGGAAGCCCTCACCCTCAGAGAAGGACAGTAAGAGGTGAGCCCTGGCACCCTGCCACCCAGGGACTGCCCCACCCACACTCTGGTGTCTTCCAGGGGTTCAGGATTTGGGGCTCAGGCAGCTGGGCAGCACAGGTCCTGGGTCCCTTCCCTTGAAGTTGTGGTAGCAGGGGACATGGGTTTCTGCATGGGAACTAGTCTTTGCATTTTTTTTTTTTTTAAATCTATTCCTTTGACGAAAGATAATCACACACCTGCTTATGCCAGATACATTCTGGAGCAGTGTTCTTGACCTTGAATAGTTTGCCGCCCAGTTGAGAAGGCAGTCCAGGACACACAGCGCTGAGAGGATGATTTCAGAAAACCTGAGGTGGCCTCAACCCGGTCATGCACACACACACAGGTCTCTCTGGTTCCCAGCTTGGGTTGGATGGTCTGGAACCGGCCACAGCCAGAGGAGGACACTGCCTCTCCCCAGCAGCTGTTTCTGGCTGGAGCCCCAGGCCCCAGGCAGGCTGCTTTTTATCCTCTGCCTGTGCATCCCTCAGAGAGAGAAATAGGGAATGCTGACGCCTCCCCCTAGAACTCTTCCAGACACCCCCTCCCCCCATCAGGAAGCTTCCTGTCTGCCCTTCCCTAGCACTGTCCCCATCCCAGGAGTCAGAATCCATGAGACTTTCTGGAGCTACTGGTGTAGCAGGGATGGCCCTGTTTCAGACTATGGAGAAATACTTGGCTGCCCTCAGGAGATCTGCAGTGGAGGCGAGATAAACCACAGCGCAGTGGACACAGCCAGGAACAAGTAAATACAAGTTGCCTCTCGCCTCCATCTGGACCACTGGCCTTCATGTCCCTTCTAGTGGACTCCCTCACTACAGCCCTCACCAGGTGCCTCCAGACCTCTTCCATTCTCTGCAAGCCTTCCTCACCCATGGAGCTGCACCCTCACTTCCCACTTCTCCAGAATGCCAGGGGAAGTGCCTCCACTCCCACTCAATGCTGCTGCCATCATCAGCTCCTTCTCTTTCCCACTGGTCCCCAGGGAAGATGTGCCCTGTTCAAAGCCACCCCTCTGTCGGGACCTTGCTCATCATTTCTTTTTCTCCTGAGTCTTCCAGCTGCCCCCTTCTGGCTCCTTCCTCCAGTCCACATCCTCTTCCTCCCCATCCTAAAACCCAGGTCCTTGATTCCAAGTCCCCAGTGTTTGCCTTTATCACCTAACCTACAAAAATTGGTGTCCTCCTTCACACACTGTGGCTGGCGGTCCTCCAACCACCCATGGCTTGACTCAAGAAGGTCACCAGACAGGCCCAGGGTCTGCTCCTATCCTGCATCCTTCTGGTGATGCCCATCATCTTTCCTGAAACTGCTCTTCCTTGGTTCCTGTGACTCAAGTATCCTGGGTCTCCTCCTTCCTCTCTGCTGTTTATTCTTCCTGTGCCTTCTCCCACCCCCTAAATACCAGCTCTCCCCACTGCTCTGCCCCGACCCCCTTCAAGTCTTCTCACTCCCCACTCTCTCTGGGCACCACCACCCTCTTTGCAGCATCACCAACACTTCCGTACAGTTGGCTCCAAAATCTACCTCTCCATGTCACTCACCCCCAGATCTGCTCCACATTCCAAGCTGGACCTCACGATTATCTTTCCAGCCCTGGAAGTTAACTCACGGAAAGCCAGTCTTCCCTGAGTTCCCCGTCTCACATCTCCTCCTTATTCCTTTATCACCATCCTGGTAGACACTCATCACCCAGTGAAGAGCCGCTGGTCTCTTCACTGCTCCTCGCGGTTCATCCCATCACCAGATCACCGCTTTAGTCCCATTTCTCTCTTGCTCTTTCAGTGAGGCTTCCTGAATAGTCTTCTGAATCCCTCAGTCTGGTGTCTAGGGCCCCCCGAATTCTGGCCCCAGTCTGCTTTTCTGCCCCTCCAGGTCCTCTTGGTCTAGCTCATCTGAGCTCCTACCGTGTCTTGGAGAAGGCCAGGCATTTCCCACCCCTAAGCCCTGGTCATACAGCAGCTTCCACCTGGAATTACATTCCCCCATCCCATCTTTACCTGCCAGAGTCCCTGCCATTCTACAAGTTGGGACATTTCCAGGAGCTTGGATGGATAGGATGACCCCAGCCAGAGTCCCAAGACTGCCATAAAGTCCCCGGAGAAAGCAGAGGGCTACTGTCTTTGGTAGCTTTTGCCCAAGACCATCTTTCCAGGAACCAGTGACCCGGAAAGACCACTGGGCTCCTTTGAGACATCTCCTATCCCTTTCCTCCCCAGATGCCAGCATCCTCGCTGGAGATAATCTGACCCGGTGGGAGCAGCCGGAGAGCAAAGCCAGCCTCCAGCTGAAGGGCCCAGCTGCAGCCGGACAGATGGTGCTTGAGTCTTGAGGCCCAGTGATTCTCCCGCCACAGTCCAGCCCACCACTGCCACTACTACTTTCCGTGGGGCTGCCCCGCTGTGATTGGAGGAAGGACCTGGGGGCCCCTGGAGGCAGCAGCCAATCACAGCCCCTTTTGTAGCCAGGCTGTTCTATGGGCCATGAGTGGAAATACAGGAACCAACCCCTTTCTTTAAAAAAAAAAAAAAAAAAAAATTCCAGAAAACAGGCAACGGTTGGAGTGTGGGAAAGGGCAGGGTGATCATACAAGAGGCTTTCTGACCCGAAGATGGAGCCCCAGCCTCCCTCCCTTTCCCACCTCCCCAACAGGGCCGCGGGTACTGCCTGACCCCGCACCCCTTCTCAGCTCCCTTCTGGGCATCTTGTGCCCTTGGCTTCCGTGGCCCTCTGCAACCCAGCCTTTCCGGGGCTGCCGAGCTGTCTGCACAGCCCCAGCACAGAGCGCTGGGGGGAAGAGCCCTGGGCAGTCATTGGAGCGCTAAAGAGTGGCGGGCCACCGCCGAGAGGTGACTGCTCTGCCTGGACCATCCGACTGCCGCAGTTAGAGACCAGCACGGCCCTAGCAGCCTCTTCAGCAGGGATGGGAAGGGTGGTCCCCCGGGGCTGGATGACTCTAGCTAGGCACGGGTAGTCTTTAGCCTCTTAAAAGACAAAAGCCAGTTTTGGATGGGACCCTGGAGTCATGCAACAGGTTCTCACTCTGAGCCGGCCTGGAAGCCCTGGTGTCCGCTAACGGTCGGCAGCGTTGGGTTCTGGAGCGACCCACTCGGGGAGGGAGTGCAGGTCTGAAGACAAGGCCAAGCAACTGCCAGCCTGGGTTGGGAGGCCTAGAACAGAGGGGCTTGCCGGGTGCCCCATGAGAAGAGTAAGAACGTGATCCGAGCAGGGAAACTGATTCTATAAGCGCTTACCCGGCACCTACCACTGCCAATGGGAGGGAGGCTGCTACGGTTCTCTGGCCCCTTCCCCGCCTCCCACCTCGAGATGGGGACGCGCTGACCTCGCCTGAGAGCCGGGAAACCTGGACAGGCATGAGGCTTCGGGGCCGCGGAGTGTGCGACCAGCCCAGCCTGGTCCGGCTCCTCTGTGCGAGGTTGGGGTGGGAGCCAATTCTTGGCGGGTCACTGGTGGCCGCAGGACACCCCGAGATCAAGAGGGCGTGGCGGGCGCCCCGGGAGGGTGGCAGAGGCGAGACCGCGAGCGCACCGCATCCCGCCCGCCCTGGTTCCCGGTGAAGGCCCTGGCCCGACTCCAGACCACGGGCTTCCCCAGCTCGAGCCCGGCGGCAGACGCAGGAGGGTCCGGAACCCGCCACCGCAGGGCGTGACCAAGTTTGGAAGCGCGCGGGCCGAGCCCTGCGCTGCTCCTCGGCCGGCCTGTGGCCCTGGAGCGAGGAGAGGCTCGCCAACCCCAGTTCCAGGCAGGCTCTGATCCGGGGGCGGGCGGAGGAGGGAGCTCTGCGATGTGGCGCATGGCGGGGAAGTCCCAGTCGCCACGTCTGTGTGTGTTGCTTTGTTAGTTGTTTTTTTTTTTTTTCCCCTCGTATGTGTGGGTTTTTTCTTGGAGCTGTTTCATAGGAATTCCTGTAATAAAGACTTGGTGTTCTCTTGGTGCTCTGATATGGCCGGCGACGTGGGCTGGACCCCCCTCTTCCCCCACCCCCACCCAACCACCACCTGCAGCGTTTGGCCCTTGGAGCGAAAGGCCGCCCGCCTCACCCGCCCCCATTAACCCGCAGCGCATCTAAGGCCCAAAGGGCCCAGCCTTTTCCCCACATTACTCAGGAGGTGACACCTGCTGCCCGCACCACAACCGTGCTGACCCGCTGGCTTGGCCCAGCGCTGTCGCCTTTCTGTTTGCTCCAGGAAAGTAATCCACTTACTGATAGGCAAAGGAAACGCCACCGGGAAAACTAGCCTGTTGCCAAAGCTGCAGACGAGTCACCTCTCTAAATAAACAGCAAGCTTCTGGGTTAACGTGTGACCCGGAGGCCTGACAGGCTGCGCAATCCCAGACTTCAAAGGGACCGCAGAGAACCTGCAGTTCAGAAACCTCTAGCTTCCCCCGTCTCCGCAGCGCAGCTGGACTGCCTCCCACGCCAGGGAGCTCACTAGCACAAGAGGCAGTTGATGCCGTTTCCAGACAGGACAGTTCTCAGAGGTGAAAAGTTATTCCTGTGTTGAGCTAAAGGCCTCCTTGTGGGTTCCATCCACCACTTCTTGTTGCTGGGGTCATCCAGGCCAAGACCCCCCTTACCCCCTTGATGCCATGTTTGAGCTCAGTCTGTCTCCTCCCAGGCAGACAACTCCTGTTCCTCTGGCTTTCCCTCCGAAGAGGTTCCCCTATCCATCATATTCTGGCCCCACCTTCGACCAACCCCAGGCTGACTTGTAAAGTGGCATACTAGGGCCAGTGAGGCCCCAGGTGTGCTGTCTGGAGCTGGGCAAAGGGCAAGCTATTCCCTGACCTGGCTCGGAGCATTATTACTGATAACTATGGACTAGTGTGGCACGACGGTTAAATGCTCAGCTGCTAACCTGAAAGGCTGGCAGTTCGAACCCATCCAACGATTCTGTGGAAGAAAGACCTGGTGATCTGCTTCTGTAAAGATTACAGCCAAGAAAACCCTATGGGGTGGTTCTGCCCTGTCACATGGCGTCCCTATGAGTCAGAATCAACTCCACAGCACCCAACAACAACAATAAAACAACACCCCATTGCCTTCGAGTTGATCATAGCAGTGTAATTCCTGGAGCGTAGCACCAGCAACACCTGGGAACCTGTTTGAAATGCAAATTAAGAGCCCCACCCCAGATCTACTGAATTAGAAACCCTCGGGGTGGGGCCCAGTAGTCTGTAATTCCGATGCTCATGAAAGTTTGAGAGCCATTGTATGTATTAGGCCAGTAAAATTACTTAAGTAGTTTAAAAAAAAAACTGATAATCAGTACACCACAGGCCAATGAATCAACACCTATGGGGTGAGACCCTGGCATCAGTAGTTTCTAAAGCTCCCCACGTAATTCAAATTTGTAATCAAGTTTGAGGACCAGGGCGCTAGGCAGTGTTAGGTGTTTCATATTAGCTCAGTTTTGCCCAATAATGGCTACTTTACACGTGATCAAGTGACAATTCAAAGAAGTTATGTAACTTGCCCAAGATCACAGAGTTAGCAAGACATAAAGCCAGAAAGTTTGCCTAGGGTGACACCAAAACCTGTGTTCCATCCTCTACACCCTTTGCTGCGTACAGTAGAGCACTGGCATCACCTGGGAGCATGTCAGAAATGCACATTATTGGGCCCCATTCTAGATCTACTAAGTCTGACACTGGGGCTTTTTTTGTTTTTCCTAGAGTTTGTAATTTTTTTTTATTGTGCTTTAAATGAAGGTTTACAGAACAAATAGTTTCTCATTAAACAGTACACATTGTTTTATGACAATGGTTAACAACTCCACAACTTGTCAACACTGTCCCTTCTCACCCTTGGGTTCCCTATTACCAGCTTTCCTGTCCCCTCCTGCCATCTAGTCCTTGTCCCTGGACTGTTGTGCCCCATTAGTCTCATTTTGTTTTATGGGGCTGTCTAATCTTTGGCTGAACAGTGAACCTCAGGAGTGACTTCATTACTGAGCTAAAAAGGTGTTCTGGGGCCATACTCCCGGGGTTCCTCTAGTCTCTGTCAGGCAAGTAAGTCTGGTCTTTTTTTGTGAGTTAGAATTTTGTTCTACATTTTTCTCCAGCTCTGTCCGGGACCCTCTGTTATGCTCCCTGTCAGAGCATGGGGCATATTTTTAACAAGTTCTCCAGATGATCCTGATGCACGTTCAAGTTTGAGAACCACAGCTCTACGCCCTTGCTACTCAAAGTTTGGTCTGTGGACCAAGAGCATCAGTATCATCTAGGAGCTTGCTAGAAACAGAATTGTAGGCTCTACCCCAGGCCTAATGAGTCAAAATGTGCATTTTAACAAGCTCCCCAAGTGACTTGTATACACCAACTCTGAGAAACACTGCTCAGCACACTGGTTCTTGAACTGCTGCACATTGAATTCATTTCTGATGCTTGGGTCCCATTCCCTGAGATTCTGATAAAATTGGTTTGGGATTTGGCCTGGGAATCAGATTTTAAAAGCATCCCAGGTGATTTTAATATGCAGCATAGTTTGGGAACCATACAGCATTTTGCCCATTAGTATAGATGAGACTGAAGGTGATTGTAACCAAAAAGATTGAGAGAGAGAAGAAAGAAAAGATTACCCGGACCAACAGGAGTGCTGAAGATAAAGGCCCTGCTTAATGATGAGCCCTTGATGCCCAATGAAACAGTGTGTCTAAGACCTGGGAGGGCGATAGGCTGGATCAGATGACCTAGGGTGGTCATCCGTCCTCACACATCCTGCTCATCTGCAAACGCTGGGCTCCTGGCATCCACGTGGTGAAGGATTTATCTCCTGCAAAAGTGCTGGTCCAGCCAGTGCCCCTCCCCCTCCACATGCTTTGGTGTCCCCAGGGCTCAGCTCAGCCCCAATTTGAAAAGCAATCGTGGGCCTGAAGAATGCTGTGCCCTGAAGAACTAGGCTGGTTATTATCATGCTGGGGCTTCAACACTCCCTCTGTTCTCTTATCAGACCCAGAGTTGAAGTACCTGGTTGAGGGTGGGAAGCAGGGCAGGAAAGACAGGAGGAGAATTTGGTCTGAGGAAGGCAGAAGGCGAAGTGTGGGATGCTGATGATGATGGCGGCTGTTTATTGAGCGCTTACCTGTGCATTGTTGTTGTTTTTGTGAGCTGCCATCGAGTTGGCCCCGACTCATGGTGACCCCATGCAAAACGGAATGAAACGCTGCCCGGTCTTGCACCATTCCCATGATTGATTGTGGATCAGACAGTGTTCCACTGTGATCCATAGGTTTTATTGGCCTATTTTTGGAAGTAGATCACCAGGCCTTTCTTCCTAGTCTGTTTTAGTCTGGAAGCTCCCTTGAAACCTTGTTCAGCATCGTCCCAACATTATTTTATATAATCCTCACAACAATTATATAAAAGCAGTACTATTGCTCCTGCTTCACAGATCAGGTAACTGAGGTACAGAGATGTTAAAGTCCTTTCTCAACATCACCTTCATTAAGTGGTACTATACCCGGATTTGAACCCAGGCAGCTGAGCTCCAAAGCCAGGGCCTAACCACTAAGCTATATACTGGGAAAGGGGCAGGTAGAAAGACCTAGGACCCCTGATTAGGTGCAATATGTGGAGCACAGAAAAGCTCACCTGCTCAAAAACAGCCCTAAAGTGACCCGTGGTCCAACACTACGCCTGCAACTCCTCATGAGCATTCTTTAGCTGGATTTAAAAACAATCTCTTAGTATTTCCATTAAAAGGCAAATATGCTGCCCAGAGAGAAGCACATGAACTCATTTTACCCATTATCGCAGCACAGTTCATTTGTTGGATTAGCTAGCAGGGCCAGCTGGAGGACGAGTTGGAAATTTCTGCATGGAGGTCTGAAGGGGGTTGTGTGGATCTACTGCCACCTGGTGGCCATCTTGCAGAAGTAGCAGTATCTGGCTGCTAAGAGGCCAAACACCCTTTTCGCCGAAGGAGGCTGTGAGCACCTGGTGGCCTTAGGTCAAAGAGACCCGCACTTGGTCAAATATTTTGTAAAATTTGCAAAACAAAATACATTTGTATCCTTTTTTCTTAAAGGGCCACTAAGTTTATGCAAACTTCAGACCCCATGAAACCAGCATCTACCCTGCCTGGAGAGCACAGGCCTGGAGTTGAGTCTCATTTCCTGAAAGTAAAGAGTCTCAATTCTTTATCAGGTCAGAGGATTATTCCAGAGACTGTGGAGTGAGAAGTTATGAAAGTCAGTACAAACTCAGCACAAGTCTGCCTTTCTCTGACCTTGTTATTCAAAGTGTGGTCCGTGTGTAGAGTGACCGTCCTGGTTTATCCAGGACTGAGTGGTTTCCCAGGCTCTGAACATTTCAATGCTAAAACCAGGAAGGTCCTGGGCAAACTTGGATGAGATGGTTACCCTCTGTGCAGACTGGTACAATGGCATCACCTGGAAGCTTGCTAGAAATGCAGAGTTTCAGGCTCTACCCCAGACCTTCTGAGTCACAATCCGCAGCAGGTTCATGGGCACATCAAAGATTGAGTTCCTCTGACTTCCAAAGGAAGAGAAGGGTCTACACCAGGCCTGAAATGTCTGCTTTCAGGAAGTCTCATCCTCTGGGCTACAGAAACCCACAGAGTGATTCCAATAATCCAAGGCCAGGTTGTTGCTGGGTTGGGGTGAGAGCATGGGAGGGGGCATCAGTTCACCTGTGCTCCAGGCCCGGCTCGCTCCCATTTCCCTGGCTACAAAAGGAGACAGACCTCCCAGGGGAGGTGTGGGCATAGTGTGCCTCTCTCTTCTCTGCCTGAACTGGGACGAACCCAAAACAAACAAACAAACCCACGGCTGTCAAGTCAATTCCAACTCATACGGACCCTATAGGACAGAGTAGAGCTGCCCCATGGGGTTTCCAAGGCTGTAATCTTTACGGAAGAAGACTGCCACATCTTCCTCCTGTGGAGCAGCTGGTGGGTTTGAACTGCCAACCTTTCCTTAGCAGTTGAGAGCTTAACCACTGTGCTACCAGGGTTCCTGGATTGGGGGCAAGGTCACTGTTATTCCTTTCTGTCTCCCAGCACATGGCTCACCAGACAGAGCAAATGTTTTTTGAAGAAGCAAATGAGCAGCCACATGAAAATGCTTTCTTTGTACATTGTAAGGGGTGATTCAATCCTGGGACATCATTGCTCTTAATAGAGGAGAAGTCAGAAACAATGATCAGCATCACTCCTGTTTATTGAGCAGTTACTATCCCAGGCACCATCTTAAGCATTTTGCAGGTCTTAACCCACTGACTCCTCACAATACGGGTATACAGTGAGTACCATAATTATCCCCATTTTGTAGATGACAAAGCAGAGGCCCAGAGGATTATAAAAACCAAACCCATTGCTGTTGAGTCGATTACAACACATACCGACCCTATAGGACAGAACAGAATTGCCCCATAAGGTTCTAAGGCTGTAAATCTTTATGGAAGCAGACTGCCACATCTTTCTCCCATGGAGTGGCTGGTAGGTTATGAACCACCGACCTTTCGGTTAGCAGCTGAGTGCTTTAACCAGTCCTTCAGAGGATTATAGAAGGGATCGATCCATCAGTGAGGCACAGCCAACAGCCAGGACTGGAAATGACCAGGATGCCCAGTGCACAGTGGGCTAGGGGTTATTTCCATTCAACCACAGCTTCCTTCCTATCCATGTATCCAGGGAAGGCCTCAAAGCTGTGTCTAGAAGCCAGCGCGGGATGTGGGCAGGCAGCGAGGGGAGGCTGAGGTCGATTTAGCCTTCTTTGTCCTAACTTGGTTTTCTTCATCCATGCTGTTCACTAGAAAACTCTTTTTAAGAGCCAGCTGTGGGCCAAGCACCAGGCTGGTATGGGGAGGCAGGGATTAGAGCCCGGGTCCCTGCCCTCAGAGAAGCACAGTTAGACATTCTCAGACAAGTAAATAGAGGTACGAGGATGCCACCACTTGGACAAGAGATAAGATTAGGGAGGAAGGGAGAACGTCCCAGGGGCACTTACCCAATCTGGCTGAGTGTGTGCTGCCTGTCTCCCCCACCCCCTGCCCGCCTCCGCCCCTGCCATGTCTTTAGAACTGACCCTTGAAAGGAAGAGGTGGTGTGGGCCTTGGAAGAGAGCGCTCCAGAGAGGGAGCAGCAAGAGCGGCGGCATGGAGGTGAGAGGGGGCACTTCCACCTCCTCATTTCTCATCTTCCCTCTCCTTCACCTTCTTTGTCCTCCCGTGTGGCAGGCCTACAGTGCTTGTACTATTTAAATTATGTATATATGTATATGTATATATGTATATGTATATATATATATACATACATATATATATATATATATATAT
>NW_004443990.1:5343382-5376239 GCF_000243295.1 Trichechus manatus latirostris
AAAGCAAATATGTTATCATTTGTTAGGTGACGTCGAGTCGTTTCCAACTCATAGCGACCCTATGTACAACAACAGAATGAAACACAGCCCGGTCCTGTGCCCTCCTCATAATCATTACGCTTGAGGCCATTGTTGCAGCCACTGTGTCAGTCCATCTGGTTGAGGGTCTTCCTCTTGTTTGCTGACCCTCTACTTTACCAAGCATGATGTCCTTCTCCAGGGTCTGGTCCCTCCTGAACATGTCCAAAGTATGTGAGACAAAGTCTTGCCATCCTCTCTTCTAAGGAACATTTTGGCTGTACTTCCTCCAAGACAGATTTTTTCGTTCTTTTGGCAGTCCATAGTGAATTCAACACTTTTTGCCAACATCATAACTCAAAGGCTTCAGTTCTTCTTTGGTCTTCCTCATTCATTGTCCAGCTTTTGCATGCATATGAGGTGATTGAAAACACCATGGCTTGGGTCAGGCGCATCTTAGTCCTTAAAGTGACATCTTTGCCTTTTAACACTTTAAAGAGGTCTTTTGCAGCAGATTTGCCGAAGCAATGCGTTGTTTGATTTCTTGACTGCTGCTTCCATGGACATTGATTGTGCATCCAAGTAAAATGAAATCCTTGACAATGTCAATATTTTCTCCATTTATCATGACGTTGCTTATTGGTCCAGTTCTGATGATTTTTGTTTTCTTGATGTTGAGGTGTAATCCATACTGAAGGCTGTAGTCTTTGATCTTCATTAGTAAGTGCTTCAAGTCCCCTTCACTTTCAGCAAGCAAGGTTGTGTCATCTGTACAATGCAGACTGTTAATGAGTCTTCCTCCAATCCAAAGCAAATATATATGTATATATACATATATATACACACGTAAGTATACATACATATCTATATATTTGCTTTCCTCCTTTTTTTAAGCACCAGCAAATTGCTTCCTGATCCTAGCTCTCTGCCACGAGTGGCAGCATTAATGATTTTGCCAGTATGCTGGGGGCTTTCACTTACCAAAGCCACTATAGGGGATGTCCTTCCTCTATTGTCTGACAAACTCCCACGTACTCTGTACATAAGGGCACTATCTTAGTCATCCAGTGCTGCTGTAACAGAAATTCCACAAGTGGATGGCTTTAACAAAGAGAAATTTATTCTCTCACAGTCTAGTAGGCTAGAAGTCCAAGTTCAGGGCATCAGCTCCAGGGGAAGCATTTCTCCTTCTGTCGGCTCTGGGGGAAAGTCCTTCTCATCAATCTTCCCCTGGACTAGGAGCTTCTCTGCGCAGGAACCCCAGGTCTAAAGGACGCACTCTGCTCCTGGCACTACTTTCTTGGTGGTATGAGGTCCTCCCTCTCTGCTCACTTGCCTATCCTTTTATCTCTTGTAAGATAGAAAGGTGGTGCAGGCCACACCCCAGGGAAACTCCTTTTACATTGGATCAGGGATGTGACCTTAGTAAGGGTGTTACGATCCCACCCTAATCCTCTTTAACATAAAATTACAATCACAAAATGGAGGACAACCACACAACACTGGGAATCATGGCTTAACTAAGTTGACACGTTTCAATCCATGACAGGCACTATTTATAAAGATGTGGCAGAGTGTATGGAAGCACATGGATGGCCTAGACCCCATGGCTAGTAACAGAGGGGCACAGCTTGCTAACTGTGTCTAGGCCTGAAGGGGTGAGGGAGGGAACGACGACTGGAACCTGGTGAGAGAGGGCTATGTGGAGAGGCCGCTGGACAGCAGCTGGGTCTTTATGTTCCTGGGCTGAGCCGGGTGGGGAGCCAGGGGAATAAATACCAGTCGTCCTCTCCTCCTTCCTTCCAGTTTCCTGCCAATGCCTCCCATTGGTGGTACCAACTGGAACCCAACTGGAACCTGAGAGCTAGGGGACCAAAGCGTACAGCCCATAGAGGTCAGCCTCCTGGGCACAGTCAGGGTAAAGAAGGGCAGAGTGGGTGTGGATCTGGATGGGCAATTGGAAGCTATTCAACACTAGCATCATCCTATTGAGAACCAAGGCTGTTATTTCTCTCTGTCTCCCCCATGAGAGGGTCAGCTTCTCCAGGACCCAGCACAGGCTCAGGTAAGTGCTTAATAAATGCTTGTGGAATGAATGGATCATTTCATAAGAAAATAAAGCAATAAGGCCCTCTATGCAATAGCATCAAAATGCTGCAGTCGCAGATAGCAATTGGGGTCACAGGACATGGGCCTGTGGTGATGCCACGGCAGCCTTCGGAGTCGCTGGACACAAAGCAGTAGCTCTGCGCCAGGCACCGTGGTTAGTGCTTTAGAGAACGATCACTTTTACTCTCACCACAAGCCACGGAGGTAGCTGACCCTGCCATTCACATTTTAACAAATGGGGAAACAGGCTTGAGAAGTTATGTAACTTGCCAGAGGTGCCATGATCAGTGAGCACATCTACAACATGATGCAGTGGGACTAAGATGGGGTGGAGCGGTGTGATGGAAGGAATATGGCCCTTTGGAGACTTTATAAGCTCGGTCTCCTTACCTGTAAGATTGTCAGGACCTTGCCCACTGCATCAAGTAGTTGAACAATTGAATGGAATAAACCAGGTTCCTGGAGCAGGGCATAGCATGAGTGCCCAGCCTCTTGTAGTCGTTGAGAGGCTGTGATCCTTCTCGTGAAGACAGAAAGCCCCTAATGCCCATTCTGCTGCCCCCAGCTACCCAACAGCTTCCTCCTGGGTTAAGAACTAATGCCCCCTGGGTGTGCACTTCCTGTTGCAGGCTCAGAGGGTCCCCAATTGGATCATGCTCCCACAGCCCTCATGGTCCCCCCACTCAGCTCTCTCTGTCACCAAAGCATTGGATGTGATGATTGGAAGGGGAAACTTCAAAGGCTCAGAACAGGAAGGGACTTGCCTGAGATGATCTAAAGAGAAAATTCCCTCCTTGCAATTCCTCCCTCACTGAGGGTCTGGGTCTTTAACTTGGAATAAATCTTTCCGGCTCTTTAGCAGCAGTTACAGTGGTAGCCTACTGGGGTAGGCTGCTGCGGGAAAAGGGAAGTGTGTCTGTGGTTTGGGCTGGCAGATAGCACTGGCTTGGACAGAATTAGAAACTTGTTGTGAGGCCTGGGAAGACTATATTTAGCTGAGAGTGTGTTTGCTCTCCTGAGGGCAAAGTCTTCCAGGCCTCCCCAGGACTGGGAGACTGGAGCCTCCATACTTGGCCCAGGAGCCAGAGCTGTGCTCTCTCTTCTCTGTTCCAGAGAGCCCTGAAACAGCAGTGAAACTCACCTCTCAGTGTCGCCCTGGGCCTCAAATCGCACGATCCCCTGCCCTTGAGGCCAGTTTTGCCTGACCCCCCTCAGCCCACAGGTCTTTAGCTTTAGGCATAGCCTAGGAGGCACTCTGGGGACCTAAAAAGGGCCCAGGCTGGGCTAGAAGACCAGCTCCATCAGTCACTAATCAGACCAGTTACTTAACTCCCTGTGACCTTGCTTTCTCACCTGTAATGAGGATAATAATAGCCGCCTGCGGGTAGGGGTGTGGATTCAGTGACATAATGCAAACAAGTAGTAAAGGCTCATCAAAGAGTCCCTTCCTCCCCCTGCTCAGCCTCAGGCAGAGTGGGAGGAGTCTGGGATGGTTTGAGGCTCTTTCTTGTGTGACTCAAAACATTTCACTGGATTAAAAAGTTCAAATATGAATTCAAACTCTTTATACAAGGATATATAAAGGGGGGAAAATCTCTTCTCCCTCTTCTGCAGTTTCACGCCTAGATAACCAATGTTCACAGCCTTCCACCCTTCCGCACTGTTGTCTATTCTCCTACGAACACAAATACATGTAGGATTTTTTTCTTTAAACAGATTGGGATTTTACTAAAGGTGTTTCTCCATAGCCTCCTTTTTCATTTCACTGTAACTCATAGACAATCATCTAGGTAAATACATAATAGATCTAACTCATTCCTTTTAATAGCTGCATAGGATTCCAGGTAATATACGAACCATAATTTTCCAGCCGTTTCCCTTTAATGGACAATTTTTTTTTTTGGTCACTACAAACAATGCTACAAGGAAGATCCTTGCACAAATACTCTCCTGAAATTGTGCTTTAATTTCTATGGTGTCCCATCCATTCCCATCTCACTGCCGTCTAGTCGATTTGACTCACAGCGACCCTACAGAACAGGGTATAACTGCCCCATAGGGTTTTCAAGGCTATAATCTTTACGGAAGCAGACTGCCACATCTTTCTCCCGCAGAGCGGCTGGGGGGTTCAAACTGCTCACCTTTCGGTTGGCAGCCCAGCGCTTTAACCACCGTGCCACCAGGGTTTCTTTCCCTGGGGTATTTTACCCAAAGTACAATTACTGGGTCAAAGGTAATTGCACAGATCACACTTTAACAATTACTGAGAGGTTACTTTCCCCAGACATCTGAGTTTCTCGGACATTGCTCCGGAAACGCTCACGTTTCAAGCTCCAAGGAGTAGATAGCCAGCGACGCCTCCCGCTGAGAGAACCAGTTGCTAGCAGCATCCCCAGAGCTAAATGGTTTAGTGGGGGAGCGCTAAACGGCAGGAGGAGGAGGGAAGAGGCCTGGAGTCTAGTGTGACCCTCAGCAAGTGACCGTCCCTCCTAGGGACTCGGTTTCCTTCTGCGTAGAGTGATTCTGCCCGGGCCTAGAGTTGGTGCCCTCAAATCTCTGCCTTAATTTCATGGCCTGTTTGGCTCCCTCAGGCCCGTAGGCTGCGTTGCAGCCCCGCTCTCTTTCATTATCTTTCCCTCGCATCGTCCCAGCTTTTCTTCGAGAGGAGCTGGCTCAATAATGCCAGGAAAGATGAAGCAGCCACCATAATTAACCGCTCCCCCGAGATCGGTCTTCTATTACTCCTGCCGGGTTTTGGCTCGCTCCCTCTCTTTCGGTTCGGCTATCGATTGCTCCTGCCTGAACCTAGCAGATAGCCGAGGAGCGCGCCAGTTCGGCCCATCCTTTGCTTTTGCCTGGCTCCGCTCTCCCCGAGGGACTGTGGTGTAAGCATAGCGATCCCCGGCTCGACCAGCAACTTATGCCCCTTTTACCTGTCGTTTCCGGTTCCGCTAGCAGCTAGTCGTGTTCAGTCTGAGGTGCTGGTCATGGCAGGGAGCCGGCTGGAAACCGTGGGGAGCATCTTCTCGCGGTGAGTGCTGGAAGCCGGGGGTTCTCAGCAGGTCGCGCTCTTCCTTGGGTGGATCTGAGCCGGTGAGGTATTCTCCAGGGTGCGGGCGTGTGAACCAGGTGAGACTCTTTCTCGTGCTCTTTCCTGGCTCCGGATGATTGTGCTTGACGACGTTTCCCCTTGAATTTGTCATGTTAGTAATTGCACACCTTCCTCGAGTGCAGGCTTCCAGGAAGAAGGGAGGAAGAGGCTGATGGGCCCGACTGGACTGACCTTGCATTTTCCGTGCCGGAATGGGAGGGCGGGGTTGGGGAGGGACTCATATGAGGAGGAGATATGAGGACTTCACTGATGCAGAGCTTTTGGCAGGCTGTTGTAACTGACTGACCTTCGTTCTTTCCCCTTCCTTAAGGACTCGGGACCTTATTCGGGCTGGGGTGTTGAAGGAAAAGCCTCTCTGGTTTGACATATATAACGCCTTTCCCCCGCTGAGGGAGCCAGTCTACCAAAGGACCCGCTTGCGGTATGGTAAAGCCAAAGCCGAAATCCAGGACATCTTCTACCACGAGGACCGGATTAGAGTGTGAGTTAGCCCAGCCCAAGAGGTGGACAGGAAGCAGCTGAGCTTCAGAAGAAAAGGTTTAGTTAGCACTCTGGTAACTTAAATAAGGAGATGAGTCAGGGGCTTGCCGGGTGGAGGAGGTTTTATATATGTAAATCAGACCCCATGATGAGGGAAACAGAAGTTCTCAGAAGAGAAATCTGGAGCTTTGCCAGCTGACAGAGGCAGTTGCAATTATGGTTGCCAGTTTTTAAGCATCTGCTTTGTGCCTGGCACTGTCCTTAGCCTTTTACAAACATTATCCCATTTAGGCTACCCCTGCAGGGTAGGTAGATTTGTCTCCAGAGGGCCATGAGGCTCAGGGAGGTTAACTAACTTCCACTGGTTGCACAGGAGGGTGGCCGACCTGGAAGTCACATCTCTGACTCCAAGCTCATGCTTGGTCCATCTAGATTGCCTTCTCCAGGAGTGGAGATAGGAACATGGTCTATGGAGCCATTAGATTGGACCTTTGATGCCACTTCAGAGAGCATGCTTACAAGTCCAAGGGATTTAAAAATTATCATCACTAGGAATTTGAGGGGAAGTACTCACTTTTTAAAAATTTCTTTAGCGTATCTTATGTAGCATTTGTTTTCTTTTTTCATGAAAGTTATACATGATAATTGTAGACAGTTTAGAAACAAAGGAAAGCATAAACAAGAAAGCACAAATTACCCATAATAGTTTGAAGTCAGGTTCTGCTATTTACCAGCTGTGTGATATTGGGCAATTAACCCCTGTAAGCTTCAGTTTCCACACAGTCAAATATAACAATAATAGTACTTACTTCCTGGGACTGTAAAGGTTTCCAGTGCTTGGCGCAATGTAAGCCTTCGATAAATGTTAACCATCATTTTTATTGTAAGCACTACCACAGACCAGGCACTCTCATATTCATCCTTGTAACCTCAGTGCCTAGCCCAGTGTGTAGCATGAAAGCTGCTAATTAATTGTCTCTTGAATGAAGAAATTAATTAAGTAGTGAGCGGATGAACCATGAGGCTAGTAGAGGGAGAAATGAGAGAAAATTTCTGGGAGAGGAGGAATGGAGGGCCAGGATGGGGGCTGTTAGGAGAATGGCCATCAGAGTTTTATTAGCTCCCTCAACAGCTTCTGGAACAATGGATTGGTTTCCACACTTCTTTGGCCATGTTTAATCTCCCTTTCCACATATCTGTGGATCCAAGTATCTCAGTTCCAAGTAGGTGGTAAATCACTCATTCACAATTTTCTGAAAAAGCCCTTTCCTTCAAATACCGATGCCAGTTATTTGTTAGTATCTGAAATGTGTACAGTTCCTTTTCTCCTAAGTGTTAACACCAGGGATTGTTTCTGTTTGAAGTTAATGCACATCCCTTACACTTGCCACTATTCCCTGATGCAAGAAAATAGGTTTATAAAGTCATCATATTCTCCATTGAGTTCCAGACGCCTTTTATTTGAGGGATCTTTTTTCTTCATAACATTCGTTTGGGGTAGGAGAAGACAAGTACAGTTATGCACCACGTAACATCTAGTCAGGCAGCGTCCAACTGCATTTACGTCTGTGGTCCCGTTAGTTCAGAAATCCCAATCGGAAAATGGGATGTAGCACATATAACTGGACATAGCCACAAGGCAGCCACCACCTTTGTGCCTTGGACCAGCTCGTACTTGGGGAACCTACCTTGGGCTTGCTCCATACCCCTAGACCTCATCCTCAGCAAACTGGACCTGCAGGGCTGTCTGGACCTCCAAATGGCCTTATGCCTTCCTGAGCACCCCAGGTCCTTACCCAAAGGCCCAGTCCCTGGGCTCCACCAGCTCAGCACATGCCCTCGCTGGTGTCCTCGCTCCCTCCTAGATGCAGCCACCAACCTGGGCTTAGACAGCAGCAACCAGAACCCCAGGCCCTATCTAACTGTCCCTTTATAAGGACCACTTCCATTGTCTCAAAGTTGCCGTAAGAAAATAACATGGTGTTTGCACAACTTCCAAATCACATAATGTCCTGTTTCACAGAACTTATCGTGGACGTTAAGAGATGCGTGACTGTATGTTTTTGCTCTACTTGGAAATTTTACTTTGGGGCATTAAATACTTCTTCACCACCTTTCTGCTCAGGTCTTCTGCATGCACTCGGTCAGTATGCTTTTGAGGTTCACTTACACATTAAAACCAGCTGTGTTTCTGCTATGTGGATGACAGTGGAGCTAGGTGATAGGTTATTGAAGAATGGTATATTTTACTGCTGCGTGTTTCTGGTTAAATATTACTATTTGTACTATTACCCACCACTGTTGAGTTGATTCTGACTCATTAGCGACCCTATAGGATAGGGTAGAACTGCCCCATCGGGTTTCCAAGGCTGTAATCTGTACAGAAGCGGACTAGCACATCCTTCCCCCACAGAGTGGCTGGGGGGTTCAAACTGCCGACCTTTTGGTTAGCAGCCAAACACTCAACCAGTGTGCCACCAGGGCTCTCAATTGGTGCTATTAATGCCAAAATAATAACATCTTGTATTTGTGAAGTTCTTTGAAACTTTTTTGGAGGGGGGGGGTTGATATTTTTAAGAACTTTTACCAAAATAAGTTCCACATAGATCAAAGCCTAAATGTAAAAAATGAAATCATAGAAGTATTAGAAGAAAACATGGGAGAATTTGAAAAATAACCTGAGAGATAAAGGCCTTTCTAAGCATTACATAAAACCTAGAAGCCATAAAAGAGAGGATTGAAGTTTTCTATATGAAAAAGTACCATAAGCAAAATTAAAAGACAGCCAACAAACTGGGAACAAATTTTGCAACATGTATGATAAAGGACCAATTGCCAATTTTACTGCTCTGAAATTTGCTTATAAATCAATAGAAAAAGATGACCAAATAGAAAAATGGACGAAAAACATGAGCATTCAGCTAGTTCACAGAAAAGGAAATTCAGTTCGTTTCTAAACATGAAAAGCTGTTCACCCTCTTTTATAATAACAATACAAATTAAAACTATAATGAATTATTTCATCTATCAAATTGATAAAGATTAAAAATGTGGAAATACAATGTTGGTGAGAGTATGGGGACATAGGCTCTAGCGTACACTACTGATGGGAGGGTAAATTGGTACACCTGCTTTGGAAAGCAGTTTGGCAACTTGGAAAGGCAAATTACAAATGCATATACCTTTTGAGCCAGTAAAACCACTTTTAGAAATTTATTCCACAGACTTACTTGCATAGTTGCACGAAAAGTATACCTGTTGCCATCAAGTCTATTCCGACTCATAGCGACCCTCTAGGACAGAGTAGAACTGCCCCATAGAGTTTCCAAGGAGCAGCTGGTGGATTCAAACTGCCTACTTTTTGGTTAGCAGCAGAGCTCTTAACCACTGTGCCACTGGGGCGCCACTGAAAAGTATAGACGGGTATTTGTTGCAGCATTGTCGAGAGTAACAGAGGGCTGGAAACAATCTCTTTGTACTGATTTCAAGTGATCTCTTAAGAAATATTAGAAAGACAAAATGTGGAACAGTATAGGATACTATCTTTCCAGTTAAAAAATGTGACTGGGGACAGAGAGTGATATATGCTTGTATATTGCTACACTATTTCTGGATAGATAACAGAAACTGGTTAGCGGTTGCTTCTCGGAAGGGAAACTGGGGGGTTGGGGTGCAGAGGTGGGAGAGAATCTTACTTTTCGCTGGACACCCTTTTGTACCATTTGATGTACTTACCATGTGTGTGCATTACTTATTAAGAGAAAAGCTGACAGGCTTAGGATATGTAGGTCATACTATACTCAAGGGCCAAACAATGATTCCCTTTATGCGGTTCTTGGCCATGACCTATAGTTGTAGATTTATATTGTGGTGCTTGTGTTTTCTAGGAAATTTTATTCAGCCTATGGATCTGGTCAAAAAGCTTTCGATCTGTTCAATCCAAACTTCAAATCTACCTGTCAGCGGTAAGTGATTTTACAAGCCCTGGGTTAGTACTTTTTAAAAAATTTTAAAAAATAATTTAATTATCAATTCGAGTTTTGTTGAAATTCACTTGAGGAGAAAGCTGTCTGTGAGTTGGAATCGACTCAACAGCACACAACAACAATAAGGTAGGAAGATCTGTTAAGGGGATGCTGGCAACGGTGTAGTAGCGTTACTTGACAACTCTGAGTGTATAGAACTAAGATATGCTTGGAATTCCAGGTTTGTGGAGAAGTACATTGAGCTACAGAGACTTGGAGAGACAGATGAAGAGAAGTTATTTGTGGAAACAGGGAAGGCTTTATTGGCAGAAGGAGTCATTTTAAGACAACGAGGAGAAGTGAAGACCGTGAGTATTATTAAAATCATTATTAGGACTAGTTGTCTGTTTGTCAGAGGTTAAAGGAAGGCTTGGCTTTCTTTTCTCAACCTTGGCTCATGTTCTTAAACTCCAGATCCAATACTGTTAGATTGAATTTTAAGGAATATACTGGAATTCTGTGGTAAGGACTGCTACTTGGAACAAGTGAGTGTTTTTAGGGCTTTTAAAATTGTAGTTCTATAGAGATTATTATCATGTTTATTCTTTGTTGTAATTGAATTTGACCTGAGCTATTAAAGTTAATTTTTTTAACTCGGTGACAGAATATGCATAGTCATATGGCTTCAGCCAGTTAATTGAGTGAAAATGGTAACATTTGTGTGACGTACTTATATCTTCTTTTAAGCAACAGGAAGGCAGTGTCCGAGAAATCTGAACATACGAGCCTCAGACCCTAAACTGTGTTGGAAGAAAACCAGCCTCAGAAAGTTCACAGGAGCAGCGTTTGGAGGCGCTGGAAGAACAGTTGAAAGGTCTCTCACCTCCCTGAAGGACTTGTATGCGATGTATACTGACAGCCAAACTGTATTCATTAGATGAATGTTGAACTATTTTTAACAGCTGAACTGTGTAAATGTTTCTTAATCTCTAAGGCATTATGTTTGCCTTCTCTTAGTTCCTATTTCTGGTTGTCATAAAGCTCAGTATTATGGTTTGAAAAAAGCAGTTACGTGAACTTTTATGATAGGATGCTATTAAACAGAGAATTCCCTAGCTGCTTATAAAGTAAATTGACTTTGACGTTGTAAATAACATGGGAAACCTTTATAATAATGTTTGAGTGGGACTCATTCTGAGTAGGTTTGCTTGGATTTTTATGTTACATGTGGGCTGGCTACGTTTGATTCTCTGGTATGTTTCTTTTCTCGATCATCAGACATTTACTTGCACATACGGTCTGGTCCCTTGGCCACCCATTTCTGTCTGCAGATAATTTTTGTACTTTTTTATAGAACTATTGACCAACTTGAGAGGCCCAGCTGACTTGTGGTTTGTGGTAAGAAGAAGGACCTATCATTGGTGATGGACAAAGGCCAAAACTACAACTTTAATCTCATGGATTGATTTTGCTGGAGACAGTTTAACATAGGCCCACACTTAGGCTGCTTAGTAAATATTTGTTGCATGAATGCATGAATCATTAAATCCAGCTAAAGACTGAATTCAGGTGGCATTTTTGTAGGTAATTTGATTGCCAAGTGGGGAGGCATCTACTTTAGATGACACTCTCCACCCAGCACCCACCTGCCTCCCTGGTGCTGAGGTGTACTTCAAGTCCTTACCAACTGCCCTGCCTTCCTCAATTCTGTATCTTTTACTGAGTAAATGATATACTCTTCTGAGGTTGTAGCTTTTGTATTTGTGACCAAGCCAATGATTTTCAGCTACTAGTAATAAATTGCTTCAGAAACTCCTTATTTTAAAAGCCTTGTAGCTTTTCTGAGCTATTCTTTATTTACAGTATTCTCTCTGTCCTGGTGGACTGGAGGGGGAGGGTCCCGTCTCACAGCCTCCTCATGCAAGATGAATGGATGCTTGTGGTAGAAGCAGTTCTCAGCCATGCTGCTTTCGTCCTGCGTTTATCACTGTTTTAAAATTCCCCTTGTTTAAGGAAGTAAATTTCATGCATTCAAAAACATTAGCCAATGATACAGTGCCAAAGACCGGCCCGAGCTTGGAAAGAAGACCTAACAAGGTGGAGGAGATGATTTCTGTTCTCAGAGGAATGCTTGAAAGTCGCTATGCTTCTGAGTTTTTTAAAGGCAGTTTCTTTACCACAACGATGAAGACTTCTTTAAAAAAGTTATCGTGGCATGAGTCTTAAAAAAAAATTGCATACGCACATGGTTTGAAATTTAAAGGTGAAAAGTCAATCCCCCTTCCACCATTTTCCTCCCCCAAGGCCACCACCATTTCCTTGTGTGGCTTTCCCGAGATATGGGCATATACATGGGGATGCTATGCGTTCTGTTCTGTACCTTGTTTTTCCAGTTAGCCTGTATAGATGCATAATGATTTAACCAATGCCGATTGATGACAGTGTTGTTCCTGTTTAAAAAAAATACAAAAACCCACTGCCGTCGAGTTGATTCCAACTTATAGCGACCCTATAGGGTTTTCAAGGCTGTAAATCTTTATGGAAGCAGACTGCCACATCTTTCTCCTTCAGAGTGGCTGGTGGGTTCAAATTGCCGACCTTATGGTTCGCAGCGAAGCGCTTTAACCACTGTGCCATCAGGGCTCCTTCCTATGTTTTACTGTGCTGAAAATGGGCCAGTATAGCTGTTGGATGTGTTCTTAGACGTGGGATCGCTGGATCAAGGAATAGCTCATCTTAAATTTTGATACATGGTGTCATATTATCCTCCATAGAAGTTGCGCTAAGTTACGCTCCCCCCACCGGCAACATATGAGAATTCCAGTTTCCTCACAGTGTACACATCAGTGCGTTCTGATCCCATGAGGAAGGCCTAAGCCTGGTGGAAAGGAGAGAGAGCATCCCTAGAGCAGCCTCTGCACAGAGAGGAAGAAGCTGCTGTCACTTACTGGCTTCTTTAGGTTGAATCTCAGTGATCAAAACGGGAAAATGTAAAGCTAATTTGAGGAATTCAGAACTTTTCCCACAGCCAATTCCCTACAGTGTTCTTGGAGAGAATGGCCCTTATTCTTGCCTCTAGGGAGCTTAAAATCTAGTTGGGAAGATAAGAGTGACTTGAAAACAATAAGCTGAGCGGGAATCCTTTTAAATTAAGAAACTACAGGAGGCTCAGGGGGAGCGAGATCAGCACTGGACTAGTCTGGGAATGCTGCATGGAGAGCCTTGAGGGCCCGGTGGCATTGTAGTGTGCCTGCTGCTGTTTCTGCCAGGAGTCCCCTCCCCACCACCATGGGTGTTTAAAAATCGCACCTTCACTGCCCTTTCAAATGATTTCTCTGCTTAGAAACCTGACCCAATGTTCAAATCAAGTATCAAGTCCCGTATTGAGGCCTCTTCTCAGATTGCACTCATAAGTCACCTTACTGCAGTTTCTATGCCTTGTCTGTTGTTTGTACCCATTGTGGCTGAGTTGATTCTGATTCACAGTGACACGGTGCGTTACAGAGTAGAACTCCATAGGGTTTACTTGGCTGTTGTTTGTATCCCTGCCTTGTTTATTGTGGCCTTACATTAAGTGGTAATTTCCCTGTTAAGTAACTTTCTCTACTAGGAATGCAAAGGAAGGTAGCAATTCTTATTCTACTTTGTATCCACTGAAGCACTGACAGTGCCTTTCAGGAAGTAGACCCTCCATGTGGGTTTGCTGAGGTGAAGAGGAGGCAGGCACTCATCCCAGTTACAGTGAAGTTTGCACGAGACAAGTCCAAAGATCTGGGTTCTCTTTCTAGTTTTGACTGGTGTGGTCTTGTACCTGCCACAGTCTCTCAGCCTGTGACATAGGGATAATGTTTGCCTGTTTGACTTCCAGTTAATATTGTGAGGATTAATTGAATGAATGCAAAGCTCATTTGTCATATATGTGGCAGGTGCATTTATTACGATTTCGAGGAGTTGTGGAAAATAAGTTTGAGAAGCTGGGTGGGATCAGATCGTGGTGGCCTTGAAAACTACAGAGGGGAGGTGTGATGGTTAAGGGTGTGTGTCAGCTTGGCTGGGCCCCGATTCTCAGTGGTTTGACAGTCTATGATGTGATCACTTCCATGAGGAGATGTGATATAATATGATCACCTCCATGATGGGATCTGCTGTGAGTAGCGAGTCAGCTGAAAGGGAGTTTCCTTGGGCATGTGGCCTGCATCGAATATAAGTGGATATTCTGGCGAGACTCGTGGGCTTTTGCTCGCTCTGGGTCCTGCAGCTGGCTCCTGTTCATCTGACCTCTGGTTTTTGGGACTTGAGCTAGCAGCTTACCTGGTGTCTTGCCTGCTGATCTTTGGATTTGTCAATCTTTGCAGCCTGTGAGCAAGAGCCCTGCTGTCTTATCTACCGATCTTGGGTTCACCAGCCCCTGCGGCTGTGTGAATCAAGAGAAGGCTCTGTCCTGACCCATGTACTTGGAATGTTCCAGCCTCTACAACCATGTGAGCCAGTTCCTTGATATAAATCTCTCTCTATATATATTTATACGCTTTACTGGTTTTGCTTCTGTAGAGAACCCAGCCTAGGATACTTGGTACTGAGGGTGGTTCTAGAGAAACAAAATTCTAAGGATGAGTTTTCTAAATTGGTTCTCAAGTCTGGTTAGTTTTAAAAATATTGATGACTCTGCTTCCAGCAGTAAAGAAGGCACTGCTAATCCATGGCATGAAGTGGCAATACAAATATGCAAAATATCACCAGTATATTAGGTATTGGTGAAAGACGAGGCTCTGGGTGATTGCATGTATGATACCTTTCTACAATTCTGTCACAATGAGAAGTACAAGGAAGCTGGGTGGTTGGTCCAACTTTCGCTAGACAAACTGGTGAAAAAAAGAGGTGCACTCAGGGCTTCAGAGTCAAAGCTCAAGTGCCACATAAATGACCTCAAAGTTTCCACTTGTGCCTTGAAAGAAAGCCTGATTTCTTGTAGTAACAGAGCTGATATTGCCGAAAACCAAACCCAGAGTCTTATTGTAAGGATGGCTGAATTACAACGCCAACTCAATAGCCAACCCCTAGAGGTGTCTGAAGTTAAAGTGAGGGTGTTGATTGGGAAGAAATGGGATCCTGAAACTTGGGATGACGACCTCATACCATCAAGAAAGTAGTGCCAGGAGAAGAGCGCGTCCTTTGGGCCCAGGGTCCCTGCGCTGAGAAGCTTCTAGTCCAGGAGAAGATTGATGACAAGGACCTTCCTTCAGAGCCAACAGAGAGAGAAAGCCCCCTGGAGCTGATTCCCTGAATTTGGACTTCTAGCCTACTGGACTGTGAGACCATACACTTCTGTTTGTTGAAGAAATTTGTTGTGAAATTTCTGTAGCACTAGATAACTAAGACAGGAGTCGAGCTGGATATGGAAAAGTTTTTGAGCAGGGAAGGCACATGGTGAAAGCAGCATCAGATCTAAGGAAGATTAACTGTAAGTGTTTTAAAGAGTGGGTTAGGGGAGTGGGCAAGGAGGGAGGTAAGAGGAAGCAGATGATTCCAAAATTACAAACCTGAGTGACCAGAAGAAGAGTAGCATCGCTAACAAAGACGACAAAGTGGGGACAAGGAACTGATGCTCTTAGGGAAGAAGACTTTTATTTCTCAACATGCAACATTCACGTGGCAGAGCTATGGGATGAGTGTCTGGGAGAGAGAAAATCCCTAGCATGGGGGTACGATTTGGAGTCAGGAGAATGAACAATTCAAGGGAGAGTAGAGAGACCCAGAATGTCAGGAGCTGGGCTTGGTGAATGCTCTCAGTTAAAGGACAGGAGGAGGGAGAAAGCCAGCAGAAGGACCTAAAGTCCCACATCTTCCACCATCTAAATAACAAGGCTTGTGTAAGTGGTCCTGTTTTCATCTGATATTACAGCTTTCTTCCTTTGCTTTTGTTGGGTAAACCCCAATCTTTGATTGCTTATTCTTAAAAGGCAGGCCCAATTCTCTTTATAATCTTGTATTGAGAACAGTGTCAAGTTCTCTGTAATGAAAATGGGATTGCAGAATAACCTGTGCCCCCAGAAGACTCCTGATTTTGCCAAAATGATACCTTTCTCTTTAAATAAATGATGGCTTGTCACTTAAAAACATTCAACATTTTTTTTTTTTTAAACAAAGTTATTCAAGTGGGATGATAAGTCATTCAGTGTGGCCTGCTAGATTTTTCCAGCCTCATCCATCCTTCTCAGTTCTGTGACCAAGCCTGAGTAGGCACTGGGCTGGCAGTTTATTGAGTACACGGAGATTAGGAAATGTGACGCGATGTGGTGCTGATCGTGGAAGCATGCTGGCGTTGCCTCAGCTAGAGGACGGTGGAGCTGGAACAAGAAAAGGTGAGTCATGTAAGGGGGCGAACTGTGACTTTGTTCCTGGTCTCTATGTGCCTGAGCACTATTCCAGAACAGCCAAAAAGTGGAGGACTGGATCTGGCCAGGTTAGGAAGGTGTTTTGAGCCTTGTCTGGTGCTTAGTGAGGTCAGGGATGTCTGAGCAGATGAGGAGGTTCAGTGAGCCACTTGGTTGAGGTCACCTTGGCTGGCAGAAGAAGGGCACCTGCCCTCCTGAGGAAAAGCCAGGAAATGGCTTTCCTGTCACTGCTAGGTAGTGCTCAATGTGGCAAGCGGATCTCTGAGTGGATAAGCCCAGCAGTGAAGCGTTTCTGTGCAGATGTTGAACCAGACAAGTGGTTCTTGCTGCCGCGTGAAAATGAAAAGGTTGCCAGGGGAAGGCCAAGGAGGCAGGGAGTTAAGTGTTAATCCTCTGCAAAATGTTGCCACCGCCACCAAACACCACCGCCGTCACCACGACCAACCTGCCATCCTTACAGATTACAGGGAGGATTTTCATTGAATGCTAGCTGACAGTAAAAATACATTTTGGGTATAGTTTTACCCTTGACGGATGCTTTTCCTGGACTCCAACTTAAATGTCAGTCACCTGACCTTCTGGTCGCTCAGTTCTTTTAATTAAAAGATGGTTCTAAGCAGCATCCAGTAGTGGCCTATTTATTATTTATCAAGCATTTTTCTTCCAGCAGTTAGTGAAAGGTCAGTGGCTTCAGTGGGTGCTTTTGTTTTTGGTGAGCAGCTTAGATGAAAAAGATACACAATCAGTCTCTGCTCCCTCCTGTTTGCTTATGGGCAGGACACTTTAATAGTCATTGTGGCATTTAAGATCACAGGCCTCTGAAACATGCAGAAAAGTGCATGTGTATCCCTTGCTGCTGAGCATTCTGCAAAAGTAAACATCAGGTTGTGATTATGGTTAATAATGAGATATTGATTGTTTGAAAATGTCACTGCCTGGTACCATTGGCTCTGGCACCATTAGATGGCGCTGCATTCCCATGCTGGTCAACGACAATAATTTTGTTTCCTTGCCCTGAGGTACTTGCCTTTCCAGGTTGATGAGTGTCCTTGTAAAATAACGTTCTGGCTGAGATTTAGGAAGCGGAGGTCCTGGGGTGCTATTGGGATGGGGTTGAGATGGAAGGCGAGAGGCTGCAGGAGGAATGACAAAAGGCCTTCAGGGGAACTAGCTCTGTTTGCAGCATAATAGGAGAGGGAGAGGAAGGAGGAACCGTGCTGTGCCCCTGGAGACTGCCCGGAGCAGCGTTTCCTAACCTCCTCCATTCAGTGACACGTCTGTGACTTTGCTGTGGAGGATGGAGAGGGAGCGCGGTGCACACAGGGAGGCAGTGTGGAGTAGTGGGAAAAACCCAGGTCTTGGAGAGACCACCTGGCTATGAAGCCCTGACCTGTCATTTTGTCGTGTGACATTACGGAAGTCAGTGAAAAACTAGAACCTCAGTGTCCTTATCTGTAAACAGAACAGGAATGCCTGCCTCCTCGAAGTTGTTATAAGGATTAAATGAGAACATAAAATTCAACACTCAAAAGGTCTAGGAGGCTCTTAGCAACTGTTGATTCTCGGTGGGGAAGATTGTTGCATTAGGTTAAAATGGAGAAGAAACAACAAAAATGGTATTGTGTCCCTTTGCATCAGCCGATGATTTTTCCATTTGTAAAAATGATGGCATGGGGGTGTTAGACCTCCTTGTCTAACTCATGAGGGGGGAGAATCACCATCAGCATCAGCCCAAAGCTGATTCCTATGAGGTGGAGGTCAGACATACCGCCTCTCTCCAGCCTTTTTACCAGTCCTGTCACCAGCTGTCCCTCCCACGGCACTCTCTACTTCCCTGCTGGGTTTGATAATTCATGGCAGTGGCCACACAGTACTCAGAGACATTACTCACAATTATGGGGTTTGTTAGGGAAGTAAACCAAAAAACTAAACCCGTTGCCATCGAGTCAATTCCAACCCATAGCGACCCTATAGGACAGAGTAGAACTGCCCCACAGGGTTTCCAATGAGTGGCTAGTGGAATCGAACTGCTGACCTTTTTGGTTAGCAGCTGAGCACTTCAACCACTGCACCACCATGGCTCCTTAAGTTATTGACATAGGTTCACAAATACTAATTACCACAATATTGTAGCTAAAACACCAGAAAATTTGACAAACTCAGCTATAAAAACACCAGCAGCAATGAAAACAACAGCAAGTGCCTGTAGCCCGTGCAGATGAAACTATGTGATTTGAAGCATCGTTGTAATTGGGTAATAATGACAGCTCTGACTGAGTGCATTAAAAGGTTCAAAAAGTAAATTAGCATAGCGTTTTAGCATTGTAGGTATATTGATACATGTAAGCTGGGCTTACGAAAGACGTTTTAGTTGTTATAACTAACTACGGAGATATTTTTATAGACAGTCATTTTGGTGTCAACCCCTCTGACAATGTTACCTGGTGCAATCTGCACCCCTGCACCCCCCTAGTGACACCATTGGAGAAAGGCCATATAAAAGCAATCCATTGCACTGCATCATTTATCTTTTCTTGCAAGCACCCCCACAATGGTTACTATTGCCTTTATCTTCCAACCTTCTAGCACCAAATACATAAATATAAAAATAAATTTAAAAAAATAATAATAAAAGGCAAATAAGGAAACCAAGGAATATTCTGAGAACTTGTCCACTATTGGAACTTACCAGATGCTGGTATGTTTCACCGAAAAACTTGCTTTTATTTTAGTTATTTGTTAGGCAGATGTTTTGAGTATGTATAGAAGCCAACATCTTTATGGTATCCTGTACATCTCTTCTTCCCTTCTTTGTTGCTTTCCCTGCCCTCTTTGTAGTGAACTTTTCTGCTTTCTTTCTGTCCCCTGTGCCCCAGGTTGTGGAGGGAAGCCAGAGGGTCACTACTTAGAGGCTGAGCACAGGAAAATACATCCAACTTCAGAGGCCTCGGTAAGCTATTGGAGCAGAAGCTTCTGGAGTTTTCTCCAGTCCTCCTTCCTGTGAAGGGTAGGGGAAGATGGTGGAAGGCCAGGGATGGGAGAGTGGACAGGACGGGGGCCCCGTCCTTCCTGCTCTCCCATGCCCCTCTCACTCCATTTGACCCTTGGTCTGCAGGTGGGCCATGGGATCCCTCTGCCTTTAGTCACCTGGGATGCTAGGCCCGAGGAACACAAGAGCTAAGGGTGCCACCCAGGTGGGTTAGAAAGGAAGAACTGTGGCTGTGGCTTTGGGCAAGTTCACTTAATCCTTCTGAGCCGTATCTAACCCCACACAGCATCTGGAGCCCAGCAGAGGTACCTGAGTATTTGTTGAATGAATGAATGAATGAACAAGTGTATGGTTTCCCCATCTATAGCTTGGAGGTAATATCTGCACTAAGTAAGTTTTGGGGTGTAAAACCTGAACCAGATTCTGGCTGAGGCAGAACTTCATAAACTCTGAAGCCTTCTACAGTTACACAAAATAAGACATGGGGAAGAGGAAAATGGCTGTGGAGCTGATGATGGTGGTGCTGGCCTTCACCGGGGACAGCAGAGTCCTGAGAGGTGTAGCCACAGGCAGGGGACCACTGGTGACGAAGTTTAGCTCTCTAGTTTGACTGCTAAAGAATTCTGCAGGAAATGCCTGATTGTTCTTCAAACCCTCTCCTGGGGTGCTCCGTCTAAACCTAAGCATGTTCAGGATTATCTCTTGAATATTAAACAAGCGGATAGGAGGCTCCTGAGCTTTGTCACCAGCTTCCCCTGGCTCCTGCCAAGTGAGGCGAAATGGCCCTGCTGCATCTCTGTGGCGTGGGTCACGGTCTCCTCGGCTCTCCTGGAGCCCAACACCTGCCTTACTCCTGGCTTCCCGCCAGGAGCCAGCCCCCTGCCCTGGCGTATATGTCACTTTGGCTCCTCAAGCTTCTAGTCCTCAAGGGTATAATGTCAGGGACAGTGCACCGATGCTACCACTACTGCCAGGGAGCTGGGTCTCTATTTCCAGACGGGGCAGTGAGGACTCAGTGCTGAGGTGTCTGGCTCTAGGCAGTGGGAGCACCTGATCCCTGTCCCCTGGTTTTCCTACCCAGCCACACTCAAGGGGTGAGAACAAGAGACAGTGGGCTTAATCCTAGAAAAATGCCAATTTATATCCTAAAAAGGCAAAGCTTGTCTTTGGCAACTCTGTTCCCACCCCTGGCTCTCCCACTTTTGGTTGTGAAAGGCCGTGGGAGACAGGCTAGCTGAGTAGGAGGGCCTGGTAACCTGAGCTGCAGGCAGACAAAGGGCGCCAGGACATTCCACAGCCCCGTAGCATTCTGGCCATGTCTCTCCTGGCCTACTGGGCAGCCGACCCTCCAATACAGTGTATTACTGGGATTGGGACTGTTTATTCCCTCCCTTTTGATTACTTAAGTGCCCAGATGGGCTTCTTAAAATAACCCCTTTGAACACCTGTAAAGTCTAACTAAGAAGGTCAGATTTAGGAAAATCTCATCTGCAGGACTTAGGTCCCCTGAGTCAGTGGCCACTGATAATTAATATTAATGAAGAATAGATGACAGATGTTTATTGCTCAACTGACATACGCTTTGCCAAACCCCAAAGGGGCTACTTTAAGATCTAAAGGACTTGAATGTACTTTACTGTCATGCTGAGTAGAATCACACTTTCAGGGCTTAATCAAGACTTCTTATATATGAGAACCCAATGACCCACAGGCAGTGTCTGCCTTAAAAAATAAAAATAAAAAGGAACTGAGTGTACCTCAGTTGCTTACTGACATGTTAACAATAGCTCCTTTAGCCTAAAGTGAGGCTTCAGATGGCATGGTACAGTAGATGGAACATTGAGTGAAGGTTCTGGAAACCCCAGTCTGGCCCAGCTCATCCATTCATTGGTAAGTCATTCAACCTTTTTAACCCATTGCCGTCGAGTCGACTCCTGTAGGACAGACTAGAACTACTCTGTAGAGTTTCCAAGGAGCGCCTAGTGGATTTGAACTGCCGACCTTTTGGATAGCAGCCGTAGCACTTAACCACTATGCCACCAGCATTTCCTCAACCTTTCTAGTCGTTTGTAAAATAAGGGAACTGAGCCACATGATCTCTGATGTCCTGTTTTTTGGGTGCAGGTGTCCAAGAAGCTGGAGAAGCAAGCCCGGTCCAAGACTTATTAAATAATTATTTCAAATCTTTTCACTTTTTACATTTTTATTATGGGAACACTCATGTTGTTGTCAGTTGCCATGGTGTCAATTCTGACTCACGGGCGACCCCATGTGTGCAGAGTAGACCTGTGCTCCATAGGGGTTCCAAGGTTGTGAACTTTTGGAAGCAGATTGCCAGGCCTTTCTTCTGAGGTGCCTCCAGGTGGGTTCCAACCACCAACCTTTTGGCTAATAGTCAAGCCATTAACTGTTTGCACCACCCAGTGACTGCTGAAAACATTCAAAAAGAGAAAGTAGTATAACGATCCCCGGTATCTTGATCATATGGACTTAATCATTATTAATATTTTCCTGTATTTGCTAATCTGTATTTTTTCCAAAGTATTTTAAAGCAAATCCAGACATCTGCTTCTCTGAAGACTAAGACCTTTTCTTACAAACCTAACAAAGCAGTCATTAACCGAAGTGCCTTAACATCACCTAATTCCCAAGTCCATATTCAGATTTCCTCACAGTCCCCAGAACAAGATTTCTACCTGCCCTCCCACCCTCCAGGCCTGTCCCGGGGTCAGAGACTTATAACCATTTCTGGTTTTAGTGCTTCTGGTGGATACCTCCATGTCCCCAAATAATCCTCTTATTTCTTGCTTTATCAGCTGCAGTCCTTATCTGTTAGCTTTCTGGTACGATCAGTGAGGTTTTATCTCACTTAGGTTCTCCCTTCCTTCCAGTGTAGTATATTTCCATCTTAGCTCCTCTGTGTAGTTATTAAGGTTCCTTTACCTTAGGGGAGCCCTGATGGCATAGTGGTTAAGAGTTTGGCTGCTAACCAAAAGGTTGGCAGTTCGAAACCACCAGCCACTGCTCAGAAACCCTGTGGGGCAGTTCTTCTCTGTCCTGTAGGGTTGCTTTGAGTTGGATTCGACTTGATGGCAACGTGTCTGTTTTTTGGTTTTACCTTAGGAGTCCCTGGGTGGTGCAAACGGTTCAACGCTTGACTACTAGTGAAGAGATTAGTGGTTTGAACACACCCAGAGACACCTCAGAAGAAAGGCCTGGCGATCTGCTTCTGAAAGGTCACAGCCTTGAAAATCCTATGTAAGACAAAGGTCCCCAGGCTGTGGAAAATTTCACTGCCTCAAGCAGCTTGCTTAGCTCGCCTGGCAGCTTTGCATTAGAATTCTGTTTCCTTTGCCTGGCATGCCCCATAACTTCACATTAAAATCCTGGTGATGTGTGAAGTTATATGTAAACCCCATTGCACCTGTGTAGTATGATTAAGAATGTTGCTGACTTAACTTTTATGAACTTTCTAGTTGTAAACCCCTTAAAAGTAACCTTTCCCCTCGCCCTCAATGAGCAGTCTTGGCGGCAGCAGTTTCGACTGTCTCTTCTCCTTGTGCAATGAAATAGATGTGCCTTTCTGCTCTCCCACCTCGGGCTCTTGTTTATTGGCCAAATATGAGTCACACTGAGCAGAATGTGGGGTTTGCCCTCGGCAACATATGGAGAAGTTCTACTTTGCACACATGGGGTCACCTCAGTTTTCCCATCTATAAAATGGGGCTACTGATAGTACCTACCTCATAGGTTAATGTGAAGATTAAATAAGTTAACAGATCTAAAGTATTTAAAATATACCTGGTACATAGCACATACTATTTGAGTTGGTTTACATTTACATTGTCATACATTTAGTTTCCAGTTGGTGGACATTAAGGTTGTTTCTAGCTTTTTGCTCTCTCCAAGACGTTGCAGGGAATAATATTATACCTGTTTCTTTGTGCACATGTGCAAGAAGGAGTTTCCCTGGGCCAGGGCACACACGTAGGAGTGGAATTGCTGGGTTGTAGGGTGAGCACAAGTAGCCCTGATGGTGGGTGCAATGGTGAAGTGCTCAGCTACTAACCAAAAGCTTGGTGGTTCAAACCCACCCAGTGGCTCTGGGGGAGAAAGACCTGGTGATCTGCTCCCATAAAGATTATAGCCTAGAAAACCCTATAGGGCAGTTCTACTCTGTCACATGGGGTTGCTATGAGTCGAAACAACTCCACGGCATCTACCAACAACAACAACAACAACAACGGGGTGAGCACATCTTCAGCTTTCTGAAGCAAAATTGCTCTCCAGAGTGGTTGCACCAATTCACACTCCTGCTTGAGTGCATGGGTGTGCCCATTACTCCCTACTCTTTCCAATTCTCTGTGTTGTTTTTATATATTACTTTAGCTTTAACTTTGTTTAATCTTTCTTTCTATTTGTCCAAGTGTCCCCATCTATTTATTTTTTATCCTGGTATGTATTTCTGTAAGCATCCCTATCTATTCTCCCCTGTTACTCTTTTGAACGAAGAAGGATATAAATACACAAAAATGAGACAGGGACCCACAGAACGAAGAACACAACATATAGGGGCTGCCTGCAACTCCAGCCCTGGACCTAAAGGCCCTCTGGCTCTCAGAAATGTTAAGATTGCTACCAGTAATGGCTAACATTTGCTGAGTGCTTGGTATACAAAACCTAAAAATACCCAGTTGCCAGTGAGTGGATTCTGACTCCTGGCGACCCCATGTGTGTCAGAGTAGAAGTGTGCTCCATATGGTTTTCAAAGGCTGATTGTTTTTGGAAGTAGATTGCCAGGCCTTTCTTCCGAGGCACCTCTGGGTGGACTCGACCCTCCAACCTCCAATCTTTCATTTAGAAGCTGAGCTCTTTATACATTATTTTGTTCAATTTCACAGCAATGCCATTGTCATGGTTTGAATTATGTCCCCCAAAAAATGTGTGTATCAATTTGGCTAGGCCATGATTCCTGGTACTGTGTGATTTTCCTGTATGTTGTAAACCTGCCTCTATGATGTTAATGAGGGAGGATGGGTGGCAGTTGTGTTAGTAAGGCAGGACCTGATCTACAAGACTGGATTGTGTCCTGAGGCAATCTCTTGAGATATAAAAGACAGAAGTGAGCAGAGAGACAGGGGGACCTCATACCATCAAGAAAACAGTGCCAGGAGCAGAGCGCGTCCTTTGGACAGGGGTCCCTGCACCGAGAAGCTCCTAGTCCGGGGGAACACTGATAAGAAGGCCGACAGAGAGAGAAAGACTTCCCCTGGAGCTGACACACTGAATTTGGACTTTTAGCCTACTTTGACTGTGAGCAAATAAACTTCTCTTCATTAAAACCATCCACTTGTGGTATCTCTGTTGTAGCAGCACTAGATGACTAAGACACCCATGAAACAGGACTATTAGTCCTAGAGACTTGATTTAAACAAGACAGCTTGATGCCAGGTCTGTACTCTTAATCAGGGCCTCCTACAGGGCTGCTGTGTAAAGTGACTCAGGCTGTGCACTGCACAATTCTAGGGGGCACCATCTGCATAGGCTACAATGTGAATGGCACCCTTGGACTTGGGCAGTGCAATGACCCTGGCCTTCTACTAAGTGAGAGCTTAAAGGGAAGGCTTCTTACCTGTCTAATAGGCTTAGAAGGGTAGACTGCACTACCCACTGAGGAGCCTTTCCGCTCTGGATTTATAGGACTTTCTTACGGTCGCGGTTCCTCATGTTTTAAAAGCCTATTGGCAGGCAGGCCCTCCCACCTATATAAACATTTGTTTAGGGAGGGAGAGCTCAGCATGGGCCATGAGAACTGACACCAGCCATGTTAGGGCACAGACTCGGTTGCTCTTCGTGACTTTCTCCCGTGGCCACTGCAGACTTATTGAGCAATATATTACGAATGTGCCTCACTCTGATGATGTGTTATGGATAAATCATTAAGGAGGCAGCTTGCTGCGGTGATGTATTGGTGTAATAGATCATCAGAGTGAAGTCTTCTACAGACATACGGGCTGGCTCAAAGGGTGGTGTCATTCAGGGAAGAATTAGCCCAGCAGCAGATCGAGTTTAATTACAGGATAAAAGGTTTATGAATGATAGGCTGAAGTCTGAGGCACCAGCATTTTGATTCTCGATGTAAAAATATAATTGGGCTTCCTGAGAGAATTTGTGATTATTTTCAAACAGCCTTCTGCTTTATCACAACAGCACAACTTGGCTTGTGGCTGCAGGTGTGCCTTTTATCGGGGGGATCGGCAGTCCCTTTCCACCTCTGAATTATTTCCTGCCTTTCACATTTGTAGGTCACAGAATGAATTAAGGAAGATAAAATCCAGGAGATCTGCCTTTCAGGCCTTCTGAATAATGTCCTTAGCAACTGGACTGTTGGAATTGAGTGATTTATTCAAATCATTGCTAACTAAGGCGGGGGTTCTCAACTAGATCTGTGTGCATGGGAGGATTGGGGGAGCCATTGAGAGTGTGTCTGAGGACACCAGCATCTTAAGGTGAATAATGATAATGTTGTTGTTATTAGGTGCTATCAAGTCAGTTCTGACTCACGGTGACTCCATGTATGCAGAGTCGAACCGCACTCCGTAGGGTTTTCAAGGCTGTGACCTTGTGGAAGCAGATCACCAGGCTTTTCTTCTGAGGTGCTTCTGGGTGGGCTTGAACTGTCAACCTTTTGTTTAGTAGTGGAGCAGTTACATGTTTGCACCACCAGGGGACTCTAATAATAATAATAATAATGTGTATCGAACACTTAACACATGCCAAATGTTGTGGTAAAAGCTTTGTACATATTATCTGATTTAATCCATATGGCAACATATGAGACAGCCATTATTATTATTCCCGTTTTTCAGAAAACAAGCCAACAGCTGGCGTTATTGGCCAAGGCTGCAACTGCCCAGTAGCAGAGCTGGTGAACCTGATGCCTTAGGAGATTCGTATACCTTCCCCCCGCCCCCTCACCCCACCATCTCATTTTCCTTTGAGGACCCTAAACCAACACTTCTGTAAACTGCAGACCTCAGTAAGTGCAATTGAAAATATGTTTGTGGAAAAATTGACTGTTTTGTTTTTAAGACACACAAGCTTTTGGTATTTTTTAACACCTATTGTAGAGTCCCGAGTTTGGTCTGAATTGGTTATTCCTTGAGTAGCTTGTAGCTGAGACTTCTCGCAAAGGTGGGCTAAACTTTTTGGACCAACTCTCCCACTGGCGACACCTTAAAAAGCTGCATAAAATATTTTTTGGAAATCTTCTTAAATAGTATTAAATTGCTGAAAAGACATAAGAAATGACCAGGTCAATAGGAAGGGAGAATAGGAACCGAGAGGTGAGTGAGCACAGAAACAGCTTTTGCCTGAGGGCATTTTCTGATCCTGGAATGGAGACATTTCCTTGATGGCCTTGCAGCCTAGTGGAAAGAGAGGGCAGCAGTGGAAACCAGGAGCCAAAACAAGGAGAGGAGGCTAACAAAGACCCAGTAAAATGGGACCCTAAGGGCTGTGCCCTCAGGGTGAGGGTGAACTGGAAGTGGATTAGTTTTCATGCAGAATTACAACCCAGGTTCCAAATTATCCAGCTTGTCCAGGTCCAGGAAATCTCAAACCTTTGACTTGGTTCAAGGTGATCCCAGACTGGTATGGCCTCAACACTTTACAGAAGCAGATCTTCTCTGGGCATAGGTACTTTTACACTAGACCTCATGTTATTCCTATAAATAATTCTTGAAGTATTGGACTCTGGTCAGTGATAACCAGATACAAAGAAACTGGAATCCATGTAAGTTTCAACAAAAACAGACAATAGAAGCAGACCCATAAATACTTTAGACAATGAAACAAGCAGACTACAAAAAAATAACTTTGCTTGCTTATTATGTTTAAATAAATAAATAATGAGCTTGACGATACCTTCAGAGAATAGGAAATAACAAAAAGGAAGTCATTATAGGGTAAATATGCAGTTATCTATTCACTGTCTCCCTTCCCATTCCATGGCCCCCTCCCCCCAGGAAAAAAAAAAAAGAAAGTCTAGGCAGCAGAATTCAATATGAGATCTCACTTGGTTCACTATTAGGCAGACTAGAAAACACACTGTTTTGTCCTCAATATGTTTATTTTCAACAGAGAAGGCCAAACGTAGTTTGAACTTCCTTTTAGCTTTTGCTTCTGATAAAAAAAAAAAATTACAATTTGAAGTTTATTAGAAATATCAAAGAAAGAAATGCCTTTAGACATTGACTAAAAAATCCTGAAAATAAATAATAGCAAAGATATTGTACCCCTATCCTGCAAAAAAAGAGAAACTACAACCACAAATTTAAAAATCATCATAGAAAATACTAAATTTGATATGTAAGCATTAAAATATGAACTGTAAGTAGCTATAATGTATAGATGACATTGCTAGAAATCCTTAGGCTATTGGAGCTTAACATTATAGTTAAAAACATGGGTTCTACATCACACAAGTTAGTCTGGAGGTCCCAACTCTGAGATCATGTTTTTTTCCTTGGACAAATTACTTAACTCTCAGAGCCTCAGTTTGCTCAACTGAAAAATGAGGATAATAGTATCACTGTTGAAAAGTAAAGATGTCACCTTGAAGACTAAGGTGCGCCTGACCCAAGCCATGGTGTTTTCAGTTGCCTCACATACACGCAAAAGCTGGATGATGAATAAGAAAGACCGAAGAAGAATTGAAGCCTTTGAATTGTGGTGCTGGCGAAGAATATTGAACATACCATGGACTGCCGGAAGGAAGAACAAATCTGTCTTGGAAGAAGTACAGCCAGAATGCCCCTTTGAAGCAAAGATGGTGAGACTATGTCTCACATACTTTGGACATGTTATCAGGAGGGATCAGTCCCTGGAGAAGGACATCATCCTTGGTAAAGTAGAGGGTCAGCGAAAAAGAGGAAGACCCTCAATGAGATGGATTGACACAGTGGCTGCAACAATGGGCTCAAGCATAACAAGGATTGTGAGGATGGCGCAGGACTGGGCAGTATTTCGTTCTGTTGTACGTGGGGTCACTATGAGTCAGAACCGACTCCACAGCACCTAACAAGGACAATATCACTGCACCTGCTTCAAGGGGTGGGAAGGATCAAAAGAGATCATGGATGTAAAGAGTTTAGCATTCTGCCAATGAACATGAAACTTGCCATCGTGACATTTTAACTTCTTGGAACATCATGACTGCATCCAAGTCAAGTTAGCATTTCCATTTTGCTTGTATTTAAATCTAGGAAGACTTTATGTAAAGAGGTTGATTCCCTGTGTGTAACTATCATGAAAAGTTGATGAAACTTGGCTCCCAGGGACTGGTTCAGGGCTGCTCAGGCTTGAACACTTAGCGTGAGCTTCATGATAAAGAAACTACTTGTTCTGGCTTCTAAAATCAAGGCCATCTCCTTGTGAAGGGCAGAAATCCAGGTGAGATAAGATTGATAATCCTGCATTGCAGAATTTATTAAAGATGTCCAGATTAAAAATTGGGTTGTCTGTCAATCAGTCAGCCTGTTTTCCACATTTTTCTCTGTCACTTTACTGAAAATACTCCTGTGCAACATTGAACCCCCCGTGGAGCTCATAAATGCTAATATCCCTCCCTCTTTCCTTTGGAAGGACAAGTCTGGTCATGTTCTCTAGCAGAGGTTCCTGAATTTGTCCTTGTCTCGCTAAAGGCTTTATTATTATTATTTTCAAATTTTTCCAAGTCATATGATTTCAAGTGAGAAAGAAGGGCTCATGAGTAGAAGTCACCAATGAAGTGTGGTTATAGGCTGCATTGTCTTGCTTCTGGGTAATTCCCTTGGACCCCAGTGAGAGAGGACAGGTTGAAAACAACCAGCCTGACGATCAACCAAGCTAAGGCTTAACTATTGATTGATAGATTGCTGTGCAACTGTTGAGGTCCCTTGTGTCAAGGGACTGAGTTGGCAGCATTTGGGTTTCCCAGTATCTCGGCCTAAGCTTGGGAGATGTCTTAGACTGGGTTCTAGAAACAGGCCCTGAGACAGAAAGCTTCATGCAGAACATTAATTAGGAATATTCTTGGGTTACATACCAGCTCTGGTGGTGCAGTGGTTAAGGGTGCGACTGCTAACCTAAAGGTTGGTGATTCGAACCCACCCACTGCTCCATGGGAGAAAGATGTGGCAGTCTGCTTCCGTAAAGATTTATAGCCTTGGAAACCATATGGGGCAGATCTACTCTGTCCTATAGGGTCACTATGGGTCAGAATTGACTCGTTGGCAGTAAGTTTGGTTTTTGGTTTGGAAGAGGGCATGGAAGTCAGGATTGGGTAGAGGGAGAAGTTGTTCTACAGTGTGGTTGCCTTGGGGACCTCAGCTGAACCTACAGGGAGCTCTGGAGCTGGTGTGGCTCTTCAGAGTTACCCTAAGGTAAGAGGATTGGGCCTTTGCATCCCCCCATCAGCCAGCCATTGGCTGTGGGCCATCCCCTAGGAGGGAATGTACCTTGGGTAAAGCAATTTTTAGTGAGGGATGAAGCTCTTCAGTCATCAGCAGCTCATGTTCTCAGCAGCTGGGGGAGAAATGTGTGGGCCCTGAAGAGGCTATCTGGACAGATGGTATCCCCTACAGACCACCCTTTGAGCTGCTCAGAATCCCTTGGCTTCTGTTGGTAAATTTGCTCCATCTCTAACAGCTTCTCCAGGAGATTGGTTGATCTTCTTTCCTGTGAAAACTGGTAAGAGAGGGGTTAGTGGGATAAACTACAGCCCCTGGTGCTGCATTTGATTTCAGAGGTCTGATACAAATTAACCCCCTTCTCCACCACCTGTACGAGATTCTTCTTACCCTAGGCTAGCACCTCTGCTGGTCTAAGTGGCTTGTTTGCTGAGGTGACCCAGACCTTCATTCCTGAGGGCTCTGACCATTTTGCTACCATGCCTTTTTCAAGCTTTGGTTGCTGTACATGTCCATTTATCATTACAACTGGACATGAGAACACCAAGAAATGCTGCAGTGGATCATCTGGGTACCAAACATATTCTTCCCTCAGCCCACTGAGTATCAGCAGCCCTACTTCCTCCTCATGATCATGTTTGGAGACTCCTTTCCTTGCCTGCAGGTCTGTTGGCCAAGTAACCCAAAATGACTGGGAAGCAGCTGGGGCTTAAAGTTCAACAAGGCTTTTACTGTGTCCCCTAGTGAAAGTTTTCTCTCACTGGGAACCAGGACCTCTAGAACTATAGAGTCTAAAGTTGTGGCAATGGGGAGTCACAATTCCCGAAGCAGGTCACTGAGAGTGACCTATTTCTACCCCTTGGTTCTCTGACCTATGTATTTTCCCACTAGGGGCAGAGCATCTGTATTTGTTGTTGATTTAGGGTATATTCTGCGTCCTGAAGGATGGTACCCTATTCTCACAGAGTATCATCTCCAAGATGGTGACTCAGCTATGCCTTTAAGAGGCTGTTCCATTACTGTGTCAGGTTGGTGGCTTCTGAGTGGTGTGGTATGTGACAGGATTAGTAGATCCCATGGTCATATGTACCCTGCCACCTTCTTTACTGTAAAATGGACCTTAGGTTTAAGGAAAAGTTTTGGGGAATCCTATGTGAGTGGATTAAATTCTAAATCCTCAGATAGTGATGCTGGTTGAGGCCCTGTGGGTACGAATGACAAACTCATACCCAGAATATATGTCAATCCCAGTCAGAATACATCACTGTTCCTTCCATGAAAGGGGTCCAATGTAATCAACTCGTCACCAAGTGCCTGGATGGTCTCTTGAGGAAAAGTGCCATATTGGGGGCTTAGCGTTGTTCTCTGTGGCTGGCAGTCGGTCAGCCTTGGTGAGTGTAAGTCCATAATGTTGGTCCATGCATAACTTCCATCCCTGCCACCATGGCTACTCCATTCATGCATCCAATATGCCAGCACTGGGGTAACGATAACAGAGGCTGGCTGCTATCAACTGACTAAACCAGTTAGTCTAGTTGGTTGTTTAGTGCCTCTTCTGTGGTAGTTGCTCTGATGGGCATTAACATGTGACCCAAAGATCTTCACATTTTGTGCCCTCTCCCATAGATCCATCCACATTCCTCTTCTTCAGACTTTCTTATCCTCAATCTTTGGATCTTCCTTTTCCTAGGTCTCCAACCAACAGCTACTGCCCATGAGTCTGAGTATATTCTTACCTCAGGCAACGTCTCTTTCCACATAAAGTGAATGATCAAGTGCAGAGCCCAGAGCTCCGCCCATTAGGAGGATTCCCCCCTCAATGTCATATTTCAGGGTCATCTCTGAGTGAGGCTGTAGTGCACATGAACAGTTCATTTTTTCATTCTGCCCTATATAATTTCTTATTAACTTTTTATTTTAGAACAGTTTAAGATATACGGAATCATTGTGCAGGTGGTAAAGAGAGCTCCCGTATACCCCTCACACAGTTTCCCCATTATTAACATCTTACATAAGTATGGCACATTTGTCACAACTAACGTACCAATATTGATACATTATTATTAACTAAAGTCCACACTTAATTCAGATTTTCTAAACTTTATCCCTAATATCTTTTTTCTGTCCCAGGATCCCATTCAGTATACCACAGTGCATTTAGTTATCCTGTCTTCTTAGGGTCCTCTTAGCTGTGATAGTTTCTCAGACTTTCCTTGTTTTTGACGGCCTTGACAACTTTGAGGAGTACTTAACAGGCACTTTGTAGACTGTCCTTTTATTGGGGTTTATTTGATGTTTTTCTCATGATTAGACCAGGGTTATGAGCTTTGGGGAGGAAGACTAAGTTTTGGGGAGGTGAAGTACCACTCTCATCGTATCGTATCACGGGTACATACTATCAGTGTAACTTATCACTGTTGATTCTAACCTTGAACACCTAGCTTAAGACAATATTTGTCAAGTTTCTCTATCTACTATAAAGTTATTCTTTCTTTCTTTTCCTTTCTATGGTGTACTCTTTAGAAGAAAGTCACTACGTGAAACCCACAGTTAAGGAGTGGGTCGTTACGCTCCACCTCCTTAAAGACAAAGTATGTATGTAAGTTATTTGGAATTTTGCTGCATGGGAGACTTGTCTCTTCTCCCTCATTTATTTATTTATCAATCATTTATTTATATGAGTATGGACTCATGGATATTTATTTTATACCTTGGGCTATAATACAATACTTCTTATTTTTTTAATTTTTTAAATTGTACTTTAGGTGAAAGTTTACAGAATAAATAGTTTCTCATTAAACAGTCAGTACACATATTGTTTTATAACATTAGTTAACAACCCCATGACATGTCACCACTCTCCCTTCTCGACCTTGGAGGACTTTGTGTGTGTGTGTATGTGTGTGTGTGTGTGTGAAAACATACATAGCCAAAGATACACCATTTCAAAAATTTCTACATGTACAATTCAGTGACATCGATTATGTTTTTCCAGTCGTGCTGCTATTCTCACTTTAGATGAAAGCCAATACTTCTTTATTTTTAGTTATTTATACATGGCACTATAAGATGCCTGTCCTTGTGACTTGGTGGATGTGACAGAACCCAGTGCATGATAAGCAGCTTTGATTGCCTGGTCACTTCATGTCACTTGGTCAGATGCTTTATCTCTAGCAGGGCCCAATAGCATTCTGGGAGTTGCTAGTCAGTTGGTGTGTGTTTTTTGCTGCAGGTGGCATGCCTGGCTTCAGAACCCTGTGTGTGTGTTAGGTGCCATCGAGTTGGTTCCAGCTATGTAAACAGAATGAAACACTGCCAGGTCCTGCGCCATCCTCACA
>NW_004443990.1:5376697-5377895 GCF_000243295.1 Trichechus manatus latirostris
CATGGTATATTCAATATTCTTCACCAACACCATAATTCAAAGGCATCAATTCTTATTCCATCTTCCTTATTCATTGTCCAGCTTTTGCATGCATATGAGGTAATTGAAAATACCATGGCTTGGGTCAGGTACATCTTAGTCTTCAAGGTGACATCTTTGCTTTTCAACACTTTAAAGAAATCTTTTGCAGCAGATTTGCCCAATGCAGTATGTCGTTTGATTTCTTGACTGCTGCTTTCATGGGCGTTGACTGTAGATTCAAGTAAAATGAAATCCTTGACAACTTCAATATTGTCTCTGTTTATCATGATGTTGCTTGTTGGTCCAGGTGTGAGGATTTTTGTTTTTTTTATGTTAAGGAGTAATCCATACTGAAGTCTGTAGTCTTTGATCTTCATCAGTAAGTGCTTAAAGTCTTCTTCACTTTCAGCAAGCAACGTCGTGTCATCTGCATATCACAGGTTGTTAATGAGTCTTCCTCCAATCCTGATGCCCCATTCCTCCTCATACAGTCCAGCTTCTCGGATTATTTGCTCATCATACAGACTGAATAAGCATGGTGAAAGGAAACAACTCTGGCCCACACCTTTCCTGATTTTAAACCATGCAGTATTCCCTCGTTCTGTTAAAATGACTGACTCTTGGTCTCTGTACAGGTTCCACATGAGCACAATTAAGTGCTCTGGAATTCCCATTCTTCGCAATGTTACCCATAATTTGTTAAGATCCACACAGTCAAATGCCTTTGCATAGTCAATAAAACACAGGGAAACATCTTTCTGGTATTCTCTGCTTTCAGCCAGGATTCATCTGACATCAGCAATGATATCCCTGGTTTTCTGGCAGTTCCCTGTTGATGTACTCCGGGTTCCACGCCCTCTTCTGCATTTCTGGCAGTTCCCTGTTGATGTACTACTGCAACCATTTTTGAATTATGGTCACTATACTTTTACTTGCATGTGATATTAATGATACTGTTCAATAATTTCAGCATTCTTTTTTAATTTAATTATTTTATTATTGTACTTTAGATGAAGGTTTACAGAACAAACTAGTTTCTCATTAAACAATACACATATTGTTTTGTGACATTGGTTGCCAACCCCATGACATGTCAACACTCTCCTCTTCTCTACCTTGAGTTTCCTATTATCAGCTTTTCTGTCTCCTCCTGCCTTCTAGTCCTTGCCCCTGGGCC
>NW_004443990.1:5377995-5398797 GCF_000243295.1 Trichechus manatus latirostris
TTCTTCAGTCTCTGTCAGACCAGTAAGTCTGATCTTTTTTTTTGTGAGTTAGAATTTTGTTCTATACTTATCTCCAGCTATGTCTGGGACCGTCTATTGTGATCCCTGTCATAACAGTCGATGGTGGTAGCCGGGCACCATCTAGTTGCGCTGGACTCAGTCTTCTGGAGGCTGTGGTAGTTGTGGTCCGTTAGTCCTTTGGACTAATCTTTCCCTTGTGTCTTTGGTTCGTTTCATTCTCCCTTGCTCCCGAAGGGGTGAGACCAGTGGAGTATCTTAGATGGCCGCTCACAAGCTTTTAAGACCACAGACACTACTCACCAAAGTAGAGTGTACAACATTTTCTTTATAAACTATGTTATGCCAGGTGAGCTAGATGTTCCTCGAGACCATGGTCCCCACAGCTCTCATCTCAGTAATTCGGTCCCTCAGGGAGTTGGATGTGTCTATGGAGCTTCCATAACCTTGCCTTGGACAAGTTGTGCTGGCTTCCCCAGTACTGTGTACTGTCTTACTCTTCCCCAAAGTTACCACTTATGTATTGTCTAGTTTTTCCCTCCCCACCCCTCCTCTCCCTTGTAAACATCAAAGATTGTTTCTTTTTGTGTGTAAATTTTTTCACAAGTTTTTATAGTAGTAGTCTCCTACAATATTTGTCCTTTTGTGATGGACTTATTTCACTCCAGATTCATCCATGTTGTGAGATGCTTCACAGATTCATCATTGTTCTTTATTGTTGCGTAGTATTCCATTGTGTGTATGTACCATAGTTTGTTTATCCATTCATCTGCTGATGGGCACCTGGGTTGTTTCCATCCTTTTGCTATTGTGAGCAATGCTGCAATGAACATGGGTGTGTATATGTCTGTTAGTGTGATGGCTCTTATTTCTCTAGGATATATTCTTAAAAGTGGGATTGCTGGATCATATGGTATTTGTATTTCTACCTTTTTAAGGAAGCGCCATATCGTTTCCAAAATGGTTGTACCATTCTGTATTCCCACCCCGGCAGTGCATGAGTTCCAATCTCCCTGCAACCCCTCCACCATTTGTTATTTTCTGTTTTTTTTATTTGTGCCAGTAATATCGGGGTGAGATAGTATCTCATTGTGATTTTGATTTGCATTTCTCTGATGGCTAGTGATTATGAGCATTTCCTCAGGTATCTGTTAGCTGCTTGAATGTCTTCTTTGGTGAAGTGTCTGTTCATATCCTTTGCCCATTTTTTAATTGGACTATTTGTCTTTTTATTGTAGAGCCGTTGGATTTTCCTATAGATTTTAGAGATTAGACCTTTGGGATCACCCTTTTTTTTTTTTTTTTGGAATGGGCACAAATATGGATCTCTTCCAGTCAGTTGACCAGGTAGCTAGCTGTCTTCCAAATTTCTTGGCACAGATGAGCGAGCACCTCCAGCGCTACATCTGTTTGTTGAAACATCTCAATTGGTATTCTGTTAATTCCTGAGGACTCGTTTTTTGCCAATGCCTTCAGTGCAGCTTGGATTTCTTCCATCAGTACCATCGGCTCTTGATCATATGCTACGTCCTGAAATGGTTGAATGTCGACCAATTCTTTCTGGAACAGTAACTCTGTGTATTCCTTCCATCTTCTTTTGATACTTCCTGCATTGTTCAATTTTTTGCCCATAGAATCCTTCAATATTGCAACTCGAGGCTTGAATTTTTTCTTCACTTCTGTCAGCTTGAGAAATGCTGAACGTGTTATTCCCTTTTGGTTTTCTAACTCCAGATCTTTGCACATTTCATTATAACAGTTTACCTTGTCTTCTCAAGCCACCCTTTGAAATCTTCTGTTTAGATCTTTTACTTCACCATTTCTTCTGTTCACTTTAACTGCTCTACGTTCAAGAGCAAGTTTCAGAGTCTCTTCTGACATCCATTTTGGTCTTTTTTTTTTTTTTTCTGTCTTTTTAATGTCCTTTTACTTTCTTCATGTATGATGTCCTTGATGTCATCCCACAACTCTTCTGGTTTTTGGTCATTAGTGTTCAATGCATCAAATCTACCCTTGAGATGGTCTCTAAATTCAAGTGGGTTATACTCAAAATTGTACTTTGGCTCTCGTAGACTCGTTTTAATTTTCTTCATCTTCAACTGGAACTTGCATATGAGCAATTGATGGTCTGTTCTGCCGTTGGCCCCTTGCCTTTTTCTGACTGATGATATTTAGCTTCTCTATTGTCTGTTTCCACAGATGCGGTCTATTTGATTCCTGTGTATTCATTATAGACCCCAGGGGTCTATAATTTTATTCTCCTATTGGGGCTTGCCATAAACTCTACAAGGTGTCTTTTCCTACCACAGATACTTCTAGTACCATAGAGCTTGCTGGGTCATATAACCCAAGAGGCAGGGCTGCTTGCACAACAGTCTGAACATGCTGCAGAGTCTTTTCCTGCTCTGGGTCCCACTCAAAGTTGACACTCTTCTGTATTACCTAGTAAGCGGGTTAGAGTAATATTCCAAGTATATGACAAAGATGTCATTTCACATCAGCGAATAAAGGATGGATTATTAAATAAATAGTGTTGGGAATTAATCGTGAATTTCAGAGAAAATTTAAATTTTGTCCTCTATCTGGTACCATTACCCACCCACCCCCAGTCCAAATGGATTGGAAATCTAAAAGTAAAAAAATAAAACTATAAAAATACTAGAAGAAAATATGACGCTTTTTGAGCATGACATGAAATTTAGAAGACAGCAGGAAAACAGTGACAGTTCTGAGTACAGAAAACAAGCAATGATGACAACCACTTCAGTATGGTAAAAAAAATACCACAAACTAAAGATAAAGAATGGAAGAAAAGATTTTAAAGACCCGTAGTAGACAAAGGGTTACTATCCATAATATACAAAAAGCTGCTACAAATCAGTAAAAAAGAGGGAAATATTATAGTCAAATGAGCAAGGGTGATAAACTGGCAATTCACAGAAGAAGAAATGCATGTGGCATATAAAGCATGAAAAGATGCTCAATCGCAGCAGCAATTAAAACAATGTAAATCAAATCAAAACAAAGTGAGATATATCTTCTCTATCAAAACTGACAAAAATTAAACAGATTGATAATACTTAGTGTTTGGAAGGATACAGATAAAAAGGCATACCTAGTTGATGAAATGGTAAATTGCTACAACATTTTTGAGGAAGACTTTGGAAATGTCAATCAAATTTAAATACATTTTCCCTTTGACCCAGAGATTCTATTTTTAGGAATTTATCATACAGAAATCCTCCTTCAAGAGAGAAGAGATGTATGTAAATATGTGTACTTAGCATTGTTTGTTATAGAAAAACACTACAAACAACCCACCAGGGTAGGAGAGGTTGGGTATGTGATGGAATATCCATACAATGGAAAACTACTAGAAAGAACAGAGTTGGTCTATGTTGTCCAGACATGGAGCAATGCCCACAGTAAGCTGTTAGTTTAAAAAAAGCAAATTCCAGGATAGCATATAAAGCATAATTCAATTTCAAAAGTTTTTTAAAGTAAAACTGTCTTTAAAAATTTAAACTGTTACTGTAGAAAATTTCAAGCACATAAAAAGTAAAGAGCACCTTTTCTTTCCCTGTCCTCCTTCATCTTAGCAAAGTTATAGTGGTAGTAGCTGCTTTCCGAGCTTCAAGAGGCCTTCCAAGGACAAGAGGAAGCCAGCAGGAAATTCAGCCAAGGAATAACCAGTGAACGAATCTGGGGGGCCAGGCTAAAAAGAGGTGGTCCAAAGGCAACGTTCAGGAGAAGCTCTTTTCTGACAAAGCCACATATGACAAACTCTGTTCCCAACCATAATCCCAGCTGTCATCCTTAAGAGACTAAAGATTCGTGGTTCCCTGGCTAGGATATCCCTTCGGGAACTGCATAGAAAAGGATTTATCAAGCTGGTTCCCAAACACAGAACTCAAGTAATTTATACCAGAAACACAAAAGGCTTTTAGTAAAGATTCTAAAGAGAGAAAAAGAGAAGCTGCGATTATATTTTCTGTCTTATATCTCTATAGAACCTCCTTCTAAACTTTAAGAAAGCAAACAAAACTGTTATTTGATTTTTTTTAAGCCACTGCAAATCTTTCATGGAATGACTCAGGATTAATACATTAATAAAGATATTGAAACTTTAATATATAATCAATATTTATTATTATCAGAATATCCATTTTAGGTCAAGTTTTTGGTAGTTGAGTTGTAACTTTTATCTGCTGCTTGCACATTATAGAGCTGTTGTTGTTAGGTCCGTTGGGCCGATTTTGACTAATAGTGACTTCATGTGACAGAGTAGAACTGCCAAGGGAGCATATTGCCAGCTCTATCTTCTGCAGAGAAGCTGGGTGGGTTCAAACTGCCAAACTTTCAGTTAGCAGCCAAGTGCTGTTGTGCCACCAGGGTTCCTTACGTTATAGAGGAGCTCTTGTAAAATCAACAAATACATTTATGACCATTTTATAGGACTGAAGTAACTCAGTTGCAAAATTCCCAGAGGGAGAATTGGATTGGCCCACCTTGGGTCGGCTGTTCACTCCTGGCCCAATCAGCTATTACTGGGAGGGTAGGGTTATGTAAATTAAGCTTCACCACAAGGGTTCACATCTGTGAGTGGGGAACAGGTCTCAGAGTGTTTGTGGATGGGCAGACGTTTCAAATGTTATCTTCTACCAAGGTATTTCTTTCCTTCATGTTGATTGACTTAATTGCCTAGTGCAGCCAACAGGAAGAACATGATGGAAGCATAGAGGATAGGGCTTTGCTTATCCACTCACCTGTTGAAGGGCATCTTCGTTGCTTCCAGTTTTTGGCAATTATAAATAAAGCTGTGATAACGGTTTGTGTGCAGGTTTTTACATGGATATATATTTTCAGTTCATTTGGGTAAATACCTCGGGGCACAATTGCTGGGTCCTATGGTAAACCTACGTTTAGCTTTGTAACAAACTGCCAGACTGTCTTCCAAAGTGGCTGTACTATTTTGCATTCCCACCAGCAATGAATGAGAGTTCCGGTTGCTCCACATCCTACCCAGCATTTGGTGGTGTTAGTCTTTTGGATTTTAGCCATTCTAATAGGTGTGCGGTGCACTAGTGGCATAGTGGTTAAGAGCTCAGCTGCTAACCAAAAGGTCGGCAGTTTGAATCCACCAGCCACTCCTTGGAAACCCTATGGGGCACTTGTACTGTCCTATAGGGTCCGTATGAGTTGCAATTGACTCTACGGCAACAGTATTTTTTTTTAAAATAGGTTTGTAGGGGTACCTCGTTGTTTTAATTTGCAATTCCCTAAAGACATATCATGTTGAACATCTTTTCACATGCTGATTTGCCATCTGTATGTCTTCTTTGGTCAGGAAGAGGCTTTGCAGACAGATAATCTGAATTTGAATTGTGCCTGCCCACTAAATAACTGTGACTATGAGCAGGTCCTTCACCTCTGAGGCTGGCTCCTCACTTTAGTTAGCGGCTGTGGGGAGAAAATGGGTAAAGGGTGAAGAGTACAGAGTACCTGCCTGGCATGTAGTAGACCTGCAGCTCCCCTTTCTCATGAGGGGTGAGCCTGGGCTTCTCATCCAAGGTGTGCCCCCAGAACATTCCTGGGGTGCCTATTCCTGCAAGAGCCATTGGCAAAGGCCTCCTCCTTTGCCTTCCCAGCTCTCTCCATGGTACCAGGCACATCTCCAGCCCACAAGGCACTGTATTCCCAACGAGGAGCCCCTCAAACTCTTCCCCCTGACCTTGGAGTCCAGCCTCTGGGGTGTTTCCTCAGAGGCCTTGCCTTCCGGCTCAGGCCCATCTTCCCTCACCACAAGCCTCTCCACAAACCCACTCGGCTGTGCGCTAATGCCATTATCTTCCCGAAATTAAAATCAAGCCTCAACCTATAATGTTTCACGGAGAGGGAATTGGGGTTATATATTCCTGCGTCAAGCGGTATTCTATTTCAGTCATAGCGTTTAATTATGATTGGTATGTTAGTGCCCACCGGAGCATAACAAATTATCATTATGTTATTCTGCTGAGTCTAATTTAATTGGCAAGTTGTCACAAAAGCAATTATCCATCATTTATTTTGTTGCCATAACCACATCCAGAAGAGCACCTGCTGTCTGTGAGGAGAAATGCGCCACACTCTCTGAAATGCGCCACACTCTCTCAGCCCTGGATCCAGGCCACTTATCTGACACAAAGACATTGCCTCCCCTTCTGATTTAAAAATATGTTCCTTATTTCCTGCTGCTGTCTCATGAATTCTCCGGGGTTGGGGGTGGGGTGGGGGAGCCTGCAAGCGCCAAAGGAAATTCACAGGCTGGGACATTGCCTGGGGCCCACTGGGAAGCTGAGTGGTGTGAGCTGCTCTGTCAGGGGTGGGTAGGAGGCAGCGGGAGGAAGCAGACCCCTTGGAGGGTTCGGGACCTGACTGGGTCAGGCTTTGCTCTGTGGGCTTGTTCAGCTGCCACCTTGGTGACGGACTTATAAATATTTGTGCCTGAGGCACACCAAGTGCTTGCTCTCAGGGAAGTGGGATTGTTTGGCACTTCACAGAGACAGAACCTGCGGCCCAGGGAGCTCTGAGGAAGAGCCAGGACTACGATTAAGATCTCCAAAGTCCAAAGGCTTTTTCCATTCTGTGGATCAAGAATGTGCAGGCAAAACCAAGGTACCTTTAGACCCATCAGTGTCCCAGACTATGCCTCTGGGTGCTGTAGGACATTTTTCTGCCCTTGTAAGGGCTAAACTCCATTGCCCCTATTTCACATGGAAGTATCAGCGATAGCCACTGTGGGGTGGGGGTTGAAGAGAAAAAAGAGAGATGGAAGAGCCACCAGACTGCCCGCCCACCTTATAGAGTCTGAGACAGGGACTACCCACTCTTCCAGGAGCCTCTGATTCCAAACTCTTTGGGAGGCCCTGATGGCCTCACCCCTGCCCAGGCGCCTCCTCATGCTTGAACAGCATCCTTCACGCCCAAGCACAATGAGTCCTTTGTGAGTGCGGAAGCAGAGGCAACCAAAGTTGTTACATTATTTTTATTTCCCTGAACTGGGAAGACAGTCTAAGGGGAAGAGGAAACTGGTCCACCTGCAGGTCAGTCTGTGTCTTGTGCACTGGAAGCAGGTGGAAAAATTACTGATCTTGTTCTTGCTTCCATGATGCTCTTGTTAGCACAGTCAACAAAGGACTCATGAAAAACAAAAACAAAAATGCCACCATTACACTGCGAAGGGGACAAAAAAGAACCAGGCCTTTAAATAAGCCAGCTTTTCCCTCTGGGCCAGTCAGCTACAACTCCCAGGCTACCTATCTAGGGACACTGGAAAATTACCAGCTTCCTGAACACAGACAGATCTTCTCTTGCAACTCTTAAAAAAATATCTCTCATTGCAATCGCTGACTAAAAATAAAGTAGGGAGGTATCAGGTTCCTCCCTTGTGGGCCAGTAGTGTCCCTAAGGAGTACTTCCCATGGCTGTGGAGAAGTCACTCTTCCCACCATGAAGGCCAACACAGCAAAACGTCAAGAATCTCTGCTCATTATAGGAGGCCCCACTTGCATCTCAGGGGCCAGAACATATTCAGATTATATTGGAGCAGGAAAAGGTTTAATATGCAAGGAGGGGGCTGCACACAAGAGCCCTGCTGGGCCCAGTTATGGAAGAAGGTGGTACTGTTTTAGATCACACTTGGGTGTGTAATTTAGTGCAAAATCTTTGGAAAGTTAATTAGCTAAGTGGGTCGAATCACAAAAATATCCATCATTTTTAACCCAGGAATTTCACTTAGCATAAGCGCAAAGATAGGGAGTCCCCAAGACCACCCTCACTTCTGACATCAGTTGCAAAGTTTGGGAATCCCTAAGACCACCATCAGGTTTGATAATTCCGTAGAAGCACTCAGAGAACTCACTGAAAGCTGTTATACTCATGGTTATGGTTTATTACAGCAAAAGGATACAGATTAAAATCAGCCACGGGAAGAGAAGCATGGAGCAGAGTTCAGGAGCTTTCCACATGCAGATCTTTCAGTTGTCCTCTTCTGGTGGAGTCATGGACAGCACTGAATTCTTCCAGTAAAGATGTGTGACGATACGCATGGAGTATTGCCAGCCAGAGAAGTTCACCTGAGCCTGGTGTCCCGAATTTTTATTGGAGCTTGGTCATGTAGACATGGCTGACCACTTGTGTGGCTGACCTTAGTTTCCAGTCCTTCTGGAGGTCGAGCCAATACCCTGTGGCCCAAATCCCTCACCATAAATCACATTGTTAGGATAGCCTGTCTGGCATGGCCCAATGCCCTCAGGTAAATAAAAACACTCTTCTCAGGCAGGATATTCCAAAGGTTTAGAGATTACCTCCCAGGGACTGAGGGCAAAGGACAGCTCCTTTTCGGGGCAAGACGAATTCTTTACTGCACAGTAGGGAATCAAATACAGAAAAAAATGTTTGCTCGGGTGTCATTTATCATAGCAAAAAAAGTCTGCACCGAGGACCAAATTGACTTAAAGCATATGGCTCTATGCACGTGGATGTTGATAGAGTTTGGTTTTTCTTTTCTTGGCGGGATGTTGACACATTAAGAATGCTTCATGTAATTTCAGTAGGTAAGCATTTATTGAGCACCTCCATGAACTGAGCCAGGTTATGTGTGTGTATAAATACAGATGAGACATAGTCCCTGCTGTATTACATTCCTATGGTTGCCATAACAAATGACTTCAAACTCTAATGGCCTACACAATACAAATTTATTATCTTACAGTTTTCTATGATAATGCAGAATTTTGAGTCCAAAACGGGTCTCTCTAGACTAAAATCAAGGTGTCTGCTGAGCTGCATTCTTTTCTGGAGGCTCTAGGGGAGAATCCATTTCCTTGTCTTTTCCAGCTTCTAGTGCTCACCTACATTTCTTACTTAGCTCATCTTCAAAGCCAGCAAAGGAGGACCAGATCCTTCACATCACTCTGACCTTCTTCCAGAGTCACATATCCTTCTGATTCTTGTCTTCTGCCTCCCTGTTCCACTTTTAAGGACCCTGTGACTACGTTAGACCCGCCCAGATATCCAGGATAATCTCCCTATTTTAAGGTCAACTGTTTGGCAACTTTATTTTCATCTACAACCTTAATTCTCCTTTGCCACATAGTGTAACATAGTCATGGATCCAGGAATTAGGATGTAGACATTTTTAGGGGTAGAGGAAGGCATTATTCTGCCTGCCACACTACCACCCAGGAGCTCACAATTTACTGAGAGAGATACGTGAACACATCTTTAGAGTACATGGCACAGTGCCATAATCAGCCAGCAAGATCTAGAGAGCAGCCTGCATATTTATACTTAATCCAGAAATTCCTCCCCAGGAGGCTAGGTACTGTCCAACTTGGTTTTCCACAAACTTTCCACTCTGGTCACTTTAGCTTCTTCATTGTTCCTTGACTGTCACCTGCTCTTTCTCAGTCCCCCACACCTTTGCCCATTGATGGCCCTACCTGACTGCCCTTGCTTCTTCTTACTCTCTACCCAAGTCCCACCTACCTCTCAAGATCCAGATCAAGTCCCTCTCCTCCATGACCCTTTCCTGCCTCCTCTTACCCTTGGCCCAGGGCTTGCTTTGCTCTGAACTTCTAATGCACTTATGTTCTCTGCTATGTAATATTCCACTTAAGTGTAATTGCTCTTATGCGCTATCATCTCAATTTTAGTCTTCCAGTCTCAGCTGGTTTTTAAATATCCTGAGATCAGGGACCACGTGTTATAATTCTTCTTCCCCTTCCACAGCACCCGATACAGTGGTGTCCAGGGGAGGTTTGGTATATTTATTCAATCCATTCTTTGAACAAATGGAGCACTTACAAAGACAGATACTGGAGATGAAAATGTGCTCCAAAGGGAGCCCAAAAGAAGTTTTCAATCCAGACAAGGAGACTGACAAGCAAGCCAAGGGTGATATGATATGACAAGAGCTAGAACAGAACTATGCATAGGAAGCCATTTAGGTCAGCTTGGGAGCTTGGAGGGGTAGATCAAGGAAGGTGCTTCAGAGGAGGTGAGCTATGAAGGATGAGTAGGAGTGAACTAGATGAAGGGGTATGGAAGAAGGATTATTTTCCAAGAGAAGGAGGAATACTTAAAGCTGAACAAAGAGACTGATGGAATTCTAGAAAAGCTACTCACCTCTCTCTCCACTAGATATAAGAATATTATAGATGTTCGATGCTGTCCAAGTTGGTTTTCCTCCGCCTCCCAGCACAAACTCTCTGCTCTGGCCACTTTAGCCTGTTTTCTGTTCTATAATCACTGTATGCTCTTTCCCAGTCCCATGATGAGATCTGATATTCACAAGTGAAACTGACAGGAAAGGGACAAAAATGATCAAATCCCACAGAAAAAAAACCAAACCAAACCCGTTGCCGTTGAGTCGATTCTGACTCGTAGAGACCCTGTGGGACAGAGTAGAACTGCCTCACAGGGTTTCCAAGGCTGTATATCTTTACTGAAGCAGTTTGCCACATCTTTCTCCCGAGGAGCAACTGGTGGGTTCAAACCTCGTACCTTTTAGTTGGAAACTCTGGTGGTGCAGCAGTTAAGAGCTACCTCTGCTCACCAAAAGGTTGATAGTTTGAATCCACCAGGTGCTCCTTAGAAACTCTATGGGGCAGTTCTGCTCTGTCCTATAGGGTAGCTATGAGTCAGAATCAACTCAAAGTCAAATTTTTTTTTTTTTTTTTTTTTTAACGTCAGCCTGGAAGAATCCCCATGATACTATGACATAATGTTTAAGTTCCTGGGGGGTGCAAATGGTTACCATGCTTGGCTGCTAACTGAAAAGTTGGAGGTTTGAGTCCATGCAGAGATGTCTTGCAAGAAAGACCTGGGTATTTACTTGCAAAAAATCAGCCACTGAAAACCCTATGGAGCACAGTTTTACTCTGACACACATGGACTCGCTACCCAGTCAGAATCGACTGGATGGCAACTGGTTAGCGAAACCTAGCGGCAGAGCAATGTTGACGTGTGTGTGGGATGGACGGGAAGAGGTAATGGGGAACGGTTATGCACATTTTAATAATCTCAAAGAAAGATATGAAAGGCTATATACTCTAGGATGTTAATATAGATTACCTCCAGTGACTGGGATTGGAGTCGTGGAAGGGGAGATAATTACACAATTGTATCAAATTTCTGTATTGTTTAACTTGTTACAATGAACACATATTATTTTTGTAATTACAAGTATTAATAACATGAAAAAAAGTATAGAGGAAAGAGTTAAGCAGCGTCTTCATATCGAGGAGATGAGGAATGATTTGTAGGGGCAAGCTCTCGAGTTCAGGCCTATTTGTTCCTGGCTTCTTTTCCATTCAAATGAGCTAATTAATCACCTTTTGTGAGGTAGCTTTCATTTGCTTTGGTTAAGTGTTTCTGGATCCTGGGATTAAAAACAGCATCATTTACATATGTACTGACCCTCTTTTTATATCAGTGAACTCCAATAACAAGTTATTGGGGACCATTCAGTCCCAACCTGACTCCCTGAGAAAGGTCTTGCTTTTGGTGCTCACGTTGGTCTGAACCAGGCTCAGGGCGAGGTGTGTTGTTACGGCTTCGACACGTGAATAGCAGGGTACGTCCAGTGCCAGCTCCGCTGCACCTGAATGTGTTTGAGAACTTGCCTCACGTTTCCAAGGCTAAACTAGTTAAATGTCTGCCCAGCTGACCGAGGAGAATGCCATTTGCATCTCAATTCCTTGCTTTTCAGCCACAGGGGTGGAAGCTCTTTCTTCTGAGTCCCAGCTACTCCGGAGGTTACATCCCCCTGGTCACCATGGCAACCCCCTACAGGGTATGAAAGAGGGTTCTGAGGAAAAGAGTCAGAAACTTACCAGGGGGCCCCAGGAGAAAGCCACTTTCACACAGAGGAATTTCAAAGTCTCAATTATTGGGCTCATACACCGGACCCTGGTTGTGCAGCGGTTAAGCACTCAGCTGCGAATGAAAAGATTGATGGTTTGAACCCACCAAGAACTACCGCTGGAGAAAGATATGGTCGTCTGCTTCGTAAAGATTTACAGCTTTGGAAACACTGTGGGGCAGTGGTACTCTGTTCTGTAGGGTGGCTATGGGTCAGAATCGACTCGGTGGCAATGGGTTTGGTTTTTTTGGTTTATACTGGGCACAGCTTTTATAGGTTTTTTTTTTTTTTTTCTGGAAAAGTTGCTGTAGATCAATATTTTTGTAAATTTAATGTAATTGTAAACACAAATTTCCTGTGTTAAGAACCTGTTGTGAATTCCTTTGTAGAGTGAATAAAAACCACTATTATTTTTTAGTGTAAGCACAGATGTTCCGATGTCAAAACAGTTTGGCACAACAGTTCTTTTGGAGTTGGAAATTGGGGATAGTAAGAATGTGGGTGGGAGTTGGGGAGGAACGTTTTTTGAGTAATGCTTTAGGTGGTATTTGGATGCTGTCTTAAGGGTGAGTTCTATCAGAAGAAGACCTGGGCCAAGGATTTGGATGCAAGTGCTTTATAAAGGAAGTGCTCTCAGGGGAAAGAGGAGACATCAAGCAAAGGTCAGATTACAGGTCCCAGACTCACCCTGACCTTATGGGGACTTCTGCAGTGTAAATTTCACCTCAGAGTTTACCCCCTTGAAGCAACCAATTGCCATTGAGTCAATTTCAACTCATGGCGACCACATGTGTGCAGAGTAGAACTGCTTTGTAGGCTTTCCAAGGCTGTGATCTTTCAGAAGCAGATCACCAGGCCTTTCTTCTGAGCTTCCTCTGGGTGGGTTCAAACTGCTAACCTTTTGGTTAATAGTTGAGTACTTAACCGTTTGCACCGCCCAGGGACCTTCCTTGAAGCAAAGGAGCAGGCTTTTATATTCTCAAATTAGGAGTTATTGACTTTAGACTGCCCAGGGGACAGTGTAAAATTCCCAGAGTGAAATAGCTTCAGTGCCCAAGGTCATTCCTCTGAAAGTCATCAGAGCCAGCTGTTAGCAGCAAAGTACACAGAGGCTGGGAAGGGGTCACCCAGAGCTGGTGAAAGGGGTCCAAGAGGATCTAAGAGGTGTTTCAGTGGAGTCCATCACAGGTGCCAAGCATGGTGTACAAACAGCTCTCTAAGGACCCTACCTTAAAAAGCCATCAAATGAATCAGCTTCCTACAACAAGGTGTTTAGAATGGTGTTTGAAGAGAAAGATAATAGTACACTAGGTGGATTCAGTGTTGGTTGAACAAACATTTCCAAGGAGTATGGAATGGATGGCTGTAGACCGGAGGAATAGCTCTGGGAGCAGACCAAGGGGGGAAAAGTTGAAAAGGAAATTCCAATGAATGGATATCTAAAAGATTAAAATTAAAGAGATAAATATGAATGTTTTGGAATCCCTGGGTGGTGCAAATGGTTAAGCACCCAGTTATTAACTGAAAGATTGATGGTTTGACCCACCTAGAGGAGTCTCAGAAGAAAGGCCTGGCAATCTACTTCTGAAAGGTCACAGGCTTGAAAACCCTACTTTGCACACATGGGGTTGCCATGAGTCAGAACTGACTCGACGGCAAATGATTTGGTTTTTTTAGTGAAGTTAATTTCCTTATGGTACAGCCACACAAGGGAATATTATGCAGCCACTAAAAATGATGTTGAAAAATAATAATAACATGGAAAAATTTGCATGATTCTTTGGTTAGAAAAGAATGCTACAATATGCATGGAAAACATTTTGAAAGACGTGCTCTAAAATGGTGATAACTCTTATCTCACCAAAGGTGGGATTATTACTGATTTTTATTGTCTTTTTTTGCTTATCTCTATTTCTACATTTTTATTGTTGTAAATATATATATAATACAACATTTTCCAATTCTACAGTTTTACATGTACAATACAGTGACACCAATTACATTAATCATGTTGTACCACCATCACTAGTATCCGTTGCTGAATTCCCCTTCACCATGAACAGACACTCACTGCATCCTGAACAGTGACTCCTCCTTCCCCCCTCTCCCACCCCTGGTAACCATAAACTTTCGTCTCTATACTTTTGCCTATTCTAGATACTTCATATAAGTGGGATCATATAATATTTGTCTTTTTGTGATTGACTTACTTCACTCAGCATAATGTTTTCAAGGTTCATCTGTGTTGTATTTCTATTTTTTCTAAATATTAGAATGCATGAAAAAAGGTGGTAACAGGTACTTTTGGTTGTTGTTTTTGTTTTAGCCATATGGAGAAAACATAAATTAAAAACAGAAGACATAACAGTTGTAAGTCTAAATGTACCTAGTAATAGAGCTTCAGAATATACTAAGCAAAAGCTTATAAAACTGATCATTGAAAATGATCGGTAGTTGATAGAAAAAATAGGCAGAAAATCTATAAGGCTATAGAAGACTTGAACAACACTATTAACCAAATCAACTTAATACATATTTATAGGACACTACAAGCTGTTGGCTGGGGCTACAGTCATCTCAAGACTCAACTGAGACTGGATAATTTGTTTCCAAGCTCACTCAAGTGGTTGTCGGTAGGTCTTTGTTCATTACTGGCCATTGGCTGTAGGCTTCAATTCCCTACTACATGGGACTCTCCTCAGGGGTCTCACAAAATGGCGGCTTGTTTCGCCCGGAGTGAGTGACCTGAGAAAGGAAGATTGAGGATGTGCATGAGACAGCACCCTAGACCAAAGCCACAGTTTTTTTTTTATAATCTAATCTTGGACATACCATCCCTTCTGCCATATTCTAATGGTCATATAACCTAACCTTGGTACAGTGTGGGAGGAGTCGATGCAAGGGTGTGAACAACAGGTGGAAGGAATCACTGGGGGCCATCTTGGAGATTGGCTACCACAAGTAGACTTAATGTACATAACCCTAAAAGATAGAATTAGGACCAAAGTGTTGGGGAATCAGATTTGGGCACAACATAGGAAAGAACTAGTAGCTTGAGCTGTCCAATCTGGATTGAACTGTCTGCCACATGCTGTGGTGCAATGAATTACTTAATTGATACGGCCTTTCTAGCCATAGTCTTTGTGACTCACACACAATGATTGAGTGGGACCATGCAAATAAGGTATATGGAACCCTAATGAGGGGATTGGTCAGTTTTGTCATCCCTCTAGGCTTAAAATGAGTCATCCCAGAGGCTGGAGGGGAGGATCTCACCACTATCAAGAAAGAAGAGCCAGGAGTGGAGCGAGTCTTTTGGACTTGGGATCCTTGCGCTGCTCCTGGAACCAGGAGACCGAGAAAGAAAGCTGTAACACGGAAGATGGCAAGAAATGGCAGCAGAGGAAGGAGACCGGCAGAAGACAGCATGGTGGGCTTCCTGGCCCACAAAGTGAGAAAGCTGAGCGGCTTGAGGCAGGAGGCTTACTGGTGGAGTGGGGTGCTTCTGGGTACTTACTGGCAGAGCTTAAAGAGCTTTATAACACCTGCCTGTGTAGGGCAGAGCCCAGGCTGAGGGGCTAAGGGCCAGAGAGAGATCTGCCTGTGGGCACAGCTGAGAAGAGGCATTCCTGAGCCGGAACTATGACCTGTTACTTCCCTAATAAACCCCATAACTGTGAGTATGGTCTGTGAGTTCTGTGGGCCATTACAAGGAATTATCAAACCCAGCAGAGAAGTGGAGAGTGCTGTGGGAGGGATGGCTGGTGTCAGAATTGGTAAAAGGCTGCAGGGTGGAGGTATGTCTGATCTCTGCCTCATAGGAGTCAGCTTTGGGCTGATGCTCTCTCCCCCTCGTGAAGTTAGAGGTTGGACACTGCCCCTATGCCATTTTTACACATGTGCCTGAGCCTGGGTCAGCTTAAGCTGAGGCTGGATAGCCAGCCATCCAGAGTGTTGAAGAAGGGATTTCTGCATTGGGTGTCGCATCACCTTTATGGCACAGGGCCAATTCATGTGAATGATGTTAAGAACATGTTTGTATGGTTTTGTGGGATAAACATGGCCTTGAAGTCAGACATCAGAGGTCCTCAATAAACATTTATTGAATGAGTGAATGAATGAATACTTGGTTTTGATGACTGGCACTTGTTCAGACTGACATTCTTCCACCTGCCCTAACTTTTTTTTCTTGGAAAAGCCTTTAAAGACCCAGCCCTAAATGGAGAAGGCCTCACTCGCCTCCTCGGCAAGCCGGGTGGCACTGGTTCAGCTGGATCTGCACCTCCTCTGTCAGGGGCTCCACACCTGCCCTAAATTTGGATTTTGTGGTTTCAAAATTCAGAATTCAGTCCTTTGTCTTGAGTCATAACAATCAATCACAATGGTAAGGTCATTATTTGGGTCTTGATTCAAATAAACAAATAAAAAAAATTATGAGACACTCAGAAAAAATTAAAGTGGATATTTGATGATAATTGTTAATTTTTTTTAGGTTGAGCACGGCATGTAGAGTGACTATGTTTTTAAAAAGGCTTTATCTTTTAGATATATATATATCGGAACTCTTTATGGATGGAATGATATTATGGTTGGGATTTGCTTCAAAAAATTGGTGGGTGTCATGGATTGAATTATGTCCCCCCAAAAAATGTCTGTATCAGTTTGGCTGGGCCATGATTCCCAGTATTGTGTGGTTGTCCTCCATTTTGTGATTGTAATTTTATGTTAAAGAGGATTAGGGTGGGCCTGAGACACCCTTACTAAGGTCACATCCCTGATCCAATGTAAAGGGAGTTTCCCTTTTATCAAGAGATAAAAGGAAACGGAAGCAAGCAGAAGAGGGGGGGACCTCATACCACCACGAAAGCAGTGCCCGGAGCAGAGCTAGTCCTTTGGACCCAGGGTTCCTACGTGGAGAAGCTCCTAGTCTGGGGGAACATTGATGAGAAGGCCCACAGAGAGAGAAAGACTTTCCCTGGAGCTGATGCCCTGAATTTGGACTTTTAGCCTAGTTTACTGTGAAGAAATAAATTTCTCTTTGTTAAAGCCATCCACTTGTTGTATTTCTGTTACAGCAGCACTAGATGACTAAGACAGTGGGACAGGAGGAAGTCTGTGGGGGTGCGGATCAAACAGGATTGGTCATGAATTGATGATTGTTGAAGCTGGGAGACAGATACATGGACTTATTATATTCTTTCAAGTGTCCTCTTATAAAAGTTGTTGTTTTTTAAATTCTAGCCCTTTGGCTGAACAAAAGGTAAATGGGCAGAGGTGGGATGGGTGGTCAGTATGAAGAGGGGTGCCTGTGGGGAGGGAGTTAGAGGGTTCAAGGGCTGCCAAACCAGGGCTGTCTCAGACAAGGTCAGGGGGCTTCTGAGGGAGGCCTTCTTTTTCCGTTTGGTTTCCTTATGTATTTATCAACCAGCTCATTTCGGTTTCATAAACAGAACAGTCATAATTAAAAGGCAAGTCTAGGGCAAAACCAAAAAAAAAAAAAAAAAACCATATCCGTTGCCGTGGAGTTGATTCCGACTCATAGTGACCCTGCAGGACAGACTAAAGCCGCCCCGTAGAGTTTCCAAGGAGTGCCTGGTGAATTCGAACTGCCTGCCGACCTCTTGGTTAACAGCCATAGCTCTTAACCAAGCAGGATGCAAAAAAGTGCCCTTTAAGCAGCAGTCCCGGCAGCCTGGAGCTCATTCACCCTGGGGCTCCTGGGTGACTGGCTCAACCCTTTGAGACAGAACTCAGGGTGGTGAGGGTGGAGAGGAAGGGGGCTCAGACAGTGCAAGAAGACGCTGGGGCTTCCTGTCTGATGTCGCTGTTGTAGTTAGCAGCTGTGGAGTCAGCCCTGACTCACGGGGACCCTGTGTACAGCAAGATCGGACCATAGGGTGTCATGGGCTGTTTTTCAGAGGTAGGTCGCCAGGCCTGTCTTCCTAGCCTGTCTTAGTCTGGAAGCTCTGCTGCAATCTGTTCAGCATCACAGCAACACACAATCTACCACTGGTGGCTGTGCATGAGGTGCACTGGCTGGGAATCAAACCCAGGTCTCCTGAATGGAAGGTGAGAATTCTGCTGTTGAACCATCAATGCCCTGACAGCAGCTCCATATCTTTAAGATTCTGGGCACTCAGTCTTGTGTTTCAGACTTCTGGAAGAGCACCTGCCCTTTCCGAAGGGTGTTTCTCCTTTTTGCAGGGGCAGGGTATGTGCTGGGAGGGGATTTCCCAACGGTATTTGGGAAGGCCCAGCCCTGGCTCCTCCTGCTATTCTCAGCTCACATAATGGGCCTAGGGGGGAATAATTTTTGCATATTCAGACCCCTCTTTCTTCTCCATTTCTGTGTTCCTCACATACCTGTATTCCGCAGACCACTGTGCTTAAACACAAAGCAGGACCAGAACTGCCTGTGAAGAGCATGCAGCGTTTTGGGTGGATCAGGTCATCCAGAGTTTATCTTAACTTCTAGGTCTCCCAGGTAACCAGCAGTCTATATTTAGTGGAGTAGACCATATTGGTTTCTGCCTCACCCAATATCCTCCCTGCTTGGAGGTCAAAGTTACGGGAACGTGGGCATTTTGAGGGAGCCAAGATGCGTTAATCTGCTCAGGGTGGCAGGATTTTAACACCAACAGCCTTTCCAACGGAATGAAAAAAATTCTGGAAGAATGACTTCCACGTAAAACTTTTAATTTAGATATTAAAGCAAGAACTTTGACCAATTTTCTAGTGTGAAGGCCTATCATTCTTTCCACTTTGAAAGTGAAACAGCCCCCATTAAAGGACTCTGAGAAAATGCAAAAAATAAAAACAAAACAACCCAGCCATGGTCCTGTAATCCAAACATGAGCACTAAATCCATTTTGGTCTATTTTATTCCACTAGCTGTTTGTTTGGTTTATGCACAGTCCCCACCATCTTGCATCAATGGCTGAAAGTCTGGTGTACACAAATTTTTATGTAACTGCTGTTTCCAACATTGCTATAAGGTTAGATCTTATCATGTACTCTTCCTAAGTGTCATATTGCCAGATGGTCCCTCCAGAAATGCACCTGATTTCTCTTACCCTTCCCCTATAAAGGGGCAGATGGGATGTTTCGTTTTTGCTGTTTTTGTTTTCGCTATTATAAATAACACCACAGAAAACATCTTTTTCTGTATTTGGAGCAATGTCCTTAGGATCCCATCCCAGAAGTGGAATTCCTGAATGAAAGATGATGGATATTTTTGTGACTCTTGACTCATTTCGCCAGCTTGCTTTTCAAAGATTTTTGCATGAATTTACACTCCTGCCAAGGTCCTGATTTGAATCTCTAAAATTTTGAGTGACATTGTTGAATGTATGATGTCTTCTATAGTAAATGTTTTCCTGCTCAGATACACACTTTTAAAGGTTCTGACACCAAACACAATGTCCCCTCCTATTTACAATCTTCTAGTTCTGACTGCCTCCTTTCCATAGACCAGAAGAACTGGATGATGCCTGGCTACCATTACTGTATATTTTGATCAAAGATTCTATAGAAGGATTTTTTTCTAAAGAGGGAAAATGCAGAACAGAATTTCAAATTCTGATGGAATCCAGACTTACCTGGAGCCATTGAGGCTAGATGAACCCCTGAAACTACTGCCCTGAGATAATCTTTAAACTTTCAACCAAAAAAAATCCCCTAAAGTCTTCTTAAAACCAAGCAATAGTTTAGCTTAACTAGTAAAGAATGTCTGACTTGAGAATTGTGGTCTTCTGAGAACTATCTAACAATCAAACTGACAACAGCAATGCAAAAGGTTAGATAGGAGGCTCAGGGGGCAGTGAGTTTATGTTAGTGGGGGAAGAACAAATCACAAAAGGAGGGTGAGGATGGTTACACAACTTGAAGAATGTAATCAATGTCACTGTATTGTACACGTAGAAATTATTGAATTGGTGTATGTTCTGCTGTGCATATTTTCAACAACAGCAACAACAAAGAACAAATACCTTCTGGTTCTTTCTGAAAGCAGTCTTATGCTGCAGTATATGCTTGTAGGACCATCCTTTTGTCCTTATTCTCCTATTCTTGTTTTAGGCCACTGATGGACATTCCTGTTTCCTCCTGGGAGCAGTTTCCTAGTCTGAAGGTCCTGTAGCAATTCAGAAACCGTGTGCGCCAGTGGGATCCTGCCTGGTCCTACTTTAGTCTGTGGCCACATTGGAGATTCTGTGGTTCAGGTTCCATTTATTGCTTCTCAAAGTCCTGGCGGGGCTGGAGGGATTAGCACCAAGGGGTTAAGAGATCAGTCTAGTTCCCTGATGAACTGTTACGCAATGGTGGGTCTGAGCCACCTGCCGCAGAAGCCAATACCGAGACGGGGTGAGGTGAGCAGCAAGAGTGTTCTATTGTATTATCGATATACAGGAGACAGGGGAATGAGCTTCTCCAAGAGACCTGTCTCCCCCTTGGAAACTCGCTGGAAGTTTTTATATGGACAAGATTATAGTTTTTTTCCAGTGGTTACATTCTGCACCTGGCAATCCTTGAAGGTCATCTTGCCCCGTTATTATCAGTCACAGATGAGTTACTCTACCCTCCAAGGTCGTTCTACCTCTCAAAGAGAAACTTAGTTAAACTTCAAAGTCAGGGGAAAGCAAGAGGGAGGGGATAGGAGGAAAACAAATCAAAATCCTAGAGGCATGCAAAAGTGAACTATGCAAGCTAGGCATTAACAATACCACAATACCCAGGAAGCCAGGCCTATACTGCTGGCAATAAACAATAAATGTGAAATTTTCACGCTGCCCCTTTCACAACTAATTCACCATTCTTATCCCCCAGGATATGAAATGAAGCTGTTTTCCCAACTTTAAACTTCACCAGGAAGGAGAAAAACA
>NW_004443990.1:5398897-5402594 GCF_000243295.1 Trichechus manatus latirostris
GGACAGCAGACAGACATCTGTGAGCATTTAGAGAGCAGAAAAAGAAACAAGCAGGTTTCAACTGGAGCCTGTCAGGTGGGTAGCAGTGCCTGGAGGATGGAGATTCTGTCCTGATTACATTGTTTCCCTCTGCCTAGAAGGGGCTGTGGAGGCAGAAGGAGGGACTGCTGTGGGGCTGAGGGAGGGATCTCCAACTGTAATTCAACTTACTTTGAGAGTGAGTTCAAGTCTTGTGGTAAAAAGTTCCTCAGCAGCAGATATTTGGGCATCTGGAAAATGTCTGAAAACGAAGCTGGAAAAGACCATTAGAGGAGCTAGAACTCAGACTTGGTTCTGGTATCTCTCCTCACTGAGTGCTCCCTTCTTTTCCTTCCTGTATTCCTTTCTCCTTATCTTTTTTGAATAAAATTTATCTTTTTTGAATAAAACTCATCCTTGCCTGTTTTAAAAAAAAGATGCTAGACTTTGCATATGCCTAGAGAGGAGGAGCTGAGAATATCAAGATAACTTCTTCAGACAGAAAGGAGCCCAGCTGGCATGCCCATGAATGTTCATCTCTTTGGACATCACTGGAACAATGAGTGGCAGAAACTGACGAAATGATAGAGCAGAGACAAAGTCTGAGGTGGGTTATTTCACAAATTTGTTCTGCTGTTATGATAGAAAAGAATGAAATCTAATTGACCAACCCAACTTCTAGCGGAAGAGGTCATATTACCTCAGAAACGTTAAGCCTCACACAATGAATATTTTTAAACCCGAGAGTGTTGAGGCATTATTGTTCCTATTCTAGGTATGCTGTTGTTGTTGGGTGCTTTCAAGTCAATTCCAACTCATAGCGACCCTATAGGACAGAGTAGAACTGCCCCACAGGGTTTTCTAGGTTGAATTCTTTACCGGGAGCAGATTGCCGCATCTTTATCTGTGGAGTGGCTGGTGGGTTCGAACTGCTGACCTTTTGCTTAGCAGCCAAGTGCTTAACCATTGTACCACCAGTGCTCCTTGTTCTAGGTACAGGCCTGTCTAAAGGGACTATTGGGGACAGGCACAATGCAGAGCCGTGAGTACCTCTCTGAAGTCAGCATGGGGGCTGGCCCATGGCTTTTGCCTCTCACACATGTGGGGGACAGCCAGTGTCAACTAATTAATTCCTGCAGCCAACACATATTTACTAAGCAGCTACTATGTGCCAGGCATTGCACTAGGTACTGGGGATACATCAGGGAACAAAGCAAAGTCTCTGCCTTCATGCAGCTTATGGTCTAGTTGGAGGAGACAGAAAAAAAGCTATTAAATTTATAATATGTCAAGTGATGATAAATGCTATAGAGAAAAATATATCACAGAAGGGGAAAAGGGTAGTGTGGGATTTTCTATTTTATATAGAGTTGTCAGTGGAGATGGAGTCCCTGGGTGGTGCAGATGGTTAACAGGCTCAGCTGCTAACCAAAGGTTGGAGGTTCAAGTCCACTCAGAGGTGCCTTGGAAGAAAGGCCTGGAGATCCACTTCCAAAAAATCAGCCATTAAAAACCTATGGAGCACAGTTCTATTCTGACACATATGGGGTTGCCATGAGTCTGAACTGACTTGAAGGCAACAGATGAATGGGTGGGTGGGTCAGGGAAGGCCTCTCTGATAAGATGAGCAGAGACTCAATGAAGTGAGGGAAGGAGCCCTGTGGTTGTCGGGGGCCAGACCATTCTGGGAAGAGAACAGTAAGAACAACAACCCTTAGGCAGGATCATGGTTGTCAAGTTCCAGCGACAGCAAGGAGGCCAGTGTGGCCAGAGTGGAGTGGGCACAGGGGTAGGAGATGAAGTCGAAGAAGGAACCAGGAGCAAGATCATGTACGGCCCTGTAGACCATGGAAGGACCTCACAGTCTATTCTTAGTGAGATGAGAAACCTTTGGAAAGTTTTAAGCAAAGGAGTCACATGATTTAGCTTTTGTTATTAAAGACTCTATCAGCTGCTGTGTGGAAATAACTGCAGGGGATTCTGGGTAGGAGCAGGGAGACCAGCCAGGAGATGATGGTGGCTTGGACTCGGGGTTCCAGTGGAGATTTCACGTGGTCAGGTTCTGGATATGTCTCGAAGGTGAAACTGACTGGATTTGCAGATGGATTGAATGTTGGGTGTGAAAGAAAGAGAAGCAATGAGGATTCTCATATTGTTTGGCCTGATCAGCTGGAGTAAAGTTGCTGTTTGTTAGGATGGGAAGGACAGGGGGAAGAGGGGACTCAAGCTCCATTTGGACATGCTACATTGGATGACTATAGGACATCCAAGTAGAGATAGATGGTGAAGAGGCAGTTGAATATGCAAGTCTGGGGTTCAGGGAGAGGTGGAGTTGGAAACATAAATGTGGGTGTCATCAGTGTATAGTGGTTAAAGCATGGGGCCGGTGGAAACCACCCAAAGGGTGAGTGTAAATAGAGAATAGAAGAGGCCTGGATGCTGAGCTCAGGGTACCCTGACATTTAGAGGTTGAGAAAATGAGGAGCCTCCAGAAAAAGTGACTGAGATGGACTGATCAGAGGTAGGAGGAGAACCAGGGTGAGTGGTGACCCAGAAGCAAAGGGAAGAAAGCATTCCAAGGAGGAGGGAGTGGCCCATCAATTACTCCAAATGCTGCTGGCCGGCTGATATAGATGGAGAATGGACCATGGAATGAGCTCTGTGGAGGTCACTGGGGACCTTAACAAGGGCAGTGGATTGAGCGATGGTCACAGAAGCTTTACTGGAGCGGGTTCAAGAGCTAACAGGAGAAGAAGTGGAATCACTGAGCATATTTGAAGAAGTTTGGGCCATATAGGTAAGGAAGGAAATTTAGGGGGAGGATTGTGGAGTCAAGGGGGTTTTTTGTTCATTTGTTTTACCTGGGAGATGTTTCAGCATATTTGTAGTTAATGGATATAATCCAGCAAAGAATGATAAATTGATAATGCAGAAGAGAGTCTTCTCAAACATAACTTTTCTCCCTTTATTGTACAGCTTGGAGTATTGATCAATGTGTTTAGGAATTGCTTGTGGTTGATGTTTCTGTGAAAGTGTCTGGCATTTATTTCCCCTTTAGGCAAAGTTGTTTCCCTCAAATATGCCCATGGAAATAGACCATTTAATGATGAAAAAGATTGGAAGAAAATAAGTCCCCTGACTTTCGCCCACGGGACCTTGCCAGTTATTTTCTCATCACTTAGCCGAGGAGGTGTCAGCTGAATCAATAGTAGTTACTACTATTGAGAGCTTACCATGTGCTTTACATGATTTATCTCCTTAAAGCGTCCCTGCGATGGAGGTACTATTGAGGTCTCAGTTTAATGATAAAGAAACGGAAGCCTCAGAGGTTAAAGCATATGCCCAGCGGCCCAAGGGCAGGGAGTGGTGGAGCAGGTTCTGAACTGAGACCCCATACTCTTAACCACGAGCCACAGCGAACTGTCCCTCCACCCATACCCCAAGAGGGGCTGATCCAGGCCCCTGGCCACTACAGGCAGATGTCGGTACTAGAGAGGTTCCAAGCTCTTTGTGCCACACCACGCAGACGGGAGTTCCCTGGATGATCCGTTCTCCCCCGGAGCATTAGCCCTTCTCGGTTCTGATGCGCGGCGGGCGTGTCTGGTTTGTGCGACACCATCTGGGCTTGGGCAGCAGGGGGCGCTCTCCTGCCACAAGAGGCGGACAAAACGGGCCACAG
>NW_004443990.1:5402889-5405527 GCF_000243295.1 Trichechus manatus latirostris
AGGGGGCGGGGGAGGGGTCAGGCAAGCGGGGACCCTGGGCTCTGCCCTGGAGTCTAGCTCATAGGTGTCTAGTTCACTGCCTGGAATGGTTGTATCTGATGCTTGGCAGGCACGCAATATATAAATCGGCTTTCTTTCCGAAGTTTTACAAACTGACTTCTTTCTAAGATCCCAACAACTAGCACCGCTGAAATATGAACTCCTAGTTTGAAAAATCAGATTCCCATGTCTGCTGGGATGAAACGAAGGAAAGCTCAGTGCTGTGGCTTTGAAGGGAATGTTATTTGAAGAAGGACCCAGAGGGAAGGAAGCAGGTGCTGTTAACCCTTGCCCACTCTATGCGCCGTCTCCGAGGTCACCGCTGGCCATTTGCTGCTTGGGGTTGGGTGACAGGGCAGGAGCCGCCGGCTCACCGGAGGGCCAGAATCAAAAGGAGGCCGTGTGGTGGGCGCCTGAGCCCTGGCGCCACTGCAGCTGTCAGATGCCTGTGACGGCTAGAGCCCCAGCTGGAGGCGCCCCAGGCCACAGCGGGAGGGCGGGAAGCAGCTGCTCCCGCTGGGAACGTGGCGCTCCTTAACCCTCTCTGGGAGTCACAACCCAGACCAGGGAGCAAAGACGTGAGTGAGGGAGGGGGTGGAACCGCACGCTCCCCCTTTCTGAATGATTGCAGATTTGGCTTGGCTGCGCGGCCCGTTGCCCCTGCTGCCAGCCCCAGTACTAAGTCGGGTTTCCCCGGGGCAGCTGATATCCGTGACTCCTAGAAGCAGCTGTGGGTGGCAGGAAGCAACCAGTATCCTGGCGTCTCCTCAGACACACATCTAGCCCTTGATTTGGCAGCCCTAAGTCTTCCCCCCTCCCCTCGCTGATCTGTTTAGAATCATGGGAGCTACACCCACCCATTTGCTGCAGATTCTCTGCGTTTCCCGTTTCAACTTGGGAAGCAGTCAGCCTCAGCTTTTCTGGTGTGTTTAGATCTACAAATATTTTACCCTACACTAGCCAAGTATAGCTGTACCGTCTGTAAGCTAACCAGTTGCCCATCAGTCGATTTGCCTCCTGGCGACCCCGCGTGTGTCAGACTAGAACTGTGCTCCACAGGGTTTTCAGTGGCTGATTTTTTTCAGGCCTTTCTTCTGAGGCACCTCTGGGTGAACTCGAACCGTTGACCTCTCGGTTAGCAGCCAAGCCTGTTAACTGTTTGCACCACCCAGGGACGCCTTTGAGCTAGATCTAAACAAACACAAAAATCATATGTGCAACAAGTATCAATCACCTCCTGAATGTAAGAAATAGAGAAAGCAGCCTGGCCTCCAGGCGTTTGTAATCTAGTTGAGGAGTTGAGACCCATGGGAAGTTAAGTATCAGGGAACATTGCAAGTAACACTTCTTTAAACAACAGTAGAAGAGATGTCACGGGTCCCCGAGTGATTAATTACCAAATGAATGGTTGCCACAGGTTGGTAATTGCTCCCTTTGTCCCTGAGAGGTAGGGATTGCTTCAGGCCAAGCGTGGTCAGAAACTGCAGCACTGGGACAGAAGGGTGTGAGGGAGGCCTGGAGGTGAGCAGCTTCTTGAAGGCTGAACACATCAGATACTACATATAAAAAGAACTCATGATTTTTTTTTTTTTTTTTGCTTTAGAAAAGATACAGGACTACCAGTCCTCTCTAGATTACTGTATTTTTACACAGATAATGCACACATTCTATGTTTGTGCCAGTCACGTCCTCCTCTCCCCCACAAGTTATGTTTGTAAGGGCACTATGCTAATTTTTTCTTTTTTTTTTTTTTTTACAGCAACATGTAAAAATTGGCATAGCGGCACTTACGAAAATATTTGGGGGGGCAGTTGGCAAACAAACACAGAAGGTGCTTGTTATTTGTGTAAAATACAGTGGTGCGTGATCTTAGGGCACTGCTCCTCACATCATCAGTGTGCCCAGGAAGTGTAATTTTATAAATAAAAGTATCTAATATTTGCAACAACATGCACTGGAGTATCATTCCCTACCCTAATCTACAGAGGAAGCAAATGGGGCTCAGAGAGGGTTTGTGACTTGCCTGAGGTCCCATAGCAAAGTCAAGTGGACCCAGGATTTGAGACCTGTTCATTCTGATCCCATGGAGTCCTTGGGTGGCACAACTGGTTAAGTGCTCAAGTACTAGCCAAAAGGTTGGCAGTTCGAACCTACCCAGGGGTACCTCAAAAGAAAAGCCTGGCAATCTGCTTCCGAAAGGTCACAGCCCTTGAAAACCCTATGGAACAGTTGTGTTCTGCACACATGGGGTCACCATACGTCAGAATTGACTCAATGCCAACTAACAACACAACAACTATTTGACCTCAAAGCCAAGGGACTGCAGTTTCTGATTTCCGAAGAGGCACAGACTAGCTGTTTTCTGAGGCATTTCCCCCACGAGTGCCTAATTTCCTGCCTTCAAGCAGACCTGCTCCCTTGGAGCCCTTCTAAAGCACTGCGTGCATTGAGGACCCAGCTTTGACAGTATTTTCTTGTCTTTTTTTATTTTTTCCATACAAAAATTTATATATACATTGTTATGTGACTCTAATTGCTCTCACCATACTGTGACGGCACACTCCTCCTTTCTACCCCTGACTCCCTGTGTCCATTCAGC
>NW_004443990.1:5414470-5423089 GCF_000243295.1 Trichechus manatus latirostris
TCCATGTAGATACCCACTGCTAGCTGTTTGCTTCAAGTTCTTCCAGGCCCTTTTCTGTACCGTCACATATATCAATTCAAAGTACCATTTAATTACATATACCTACTGATATTTCAAAAAGTATTCTTTTTCTCCTTTTAGAGCAGAAGTTGGCAAATTTTTTTCTGTGAAGAGCCAGATAGTAAAAATTTTAGGCTTTGTGAACAGTCTGCTGCAACTACTCAACTGTGCTGTTGTTTTGTGAAAGCAACCATGGACTATAGGTCAATTAATGAGTGTGGCTGTGTTCCAATAAACCTTTATTTACAAAAATAGTCCTTGGGCTGGATTTGGCCCAAAGTGTGCTGATCACTATTCTAGACTGTAGATTCCTTGAGACAAGGGCCAAATGGATGCCTCAAGCCCCTGGAATGGAGCTATGCACAATTAGGTGTTTGACAGTGACTAGCTGGGGGAGCATGACATTTTCAGTGCTGAAGCTGGGGCTTGAGATGGTAGAAGGGACAGGGAAGTCATTCTGCATCACCTCTTCTGTACTCCCTGCACCTTAGCCCTTCTAGTGGGAAGAGAGAGGGGGAAAGGAGCACTAGGTGAAGGGGCATGCAAAGTGACTCGGGTCTCTTTGGCTCTGGGAGTGTGAAATGAAAGAGATACTTTTCATCAGAAAGATACCTCCAACCTTTCTTGTGACTCCAAGCACAATTCTTCCTCTGTGGTGGGACTGGCAAGGTGCATACCAGGCAGGGTAACCACTGGGGACATTGACAATGTAACTACAGGCAGAGCATGAACAATAACCAGCATTTATCAAGCACTTAACCATGCACCAGAGCACTTTAGATTCTTAACTTAATCCACCCAATAATCAAACAATAATAATATTGCCAACAGTAGGTAAGTACTATTATTACTCCCATTATACAGATGAGGATGCTAAAGCACAGAGAGATTAAGTAACTTGCCCAAGCTCACACAGCTGGTAATTAGCGGAGTAAAGGATTTGAACCTATGGAGTCTAACTCCAGCATCTCCACTCTTGGCCACTACTCTAGATGGCCTTTGTTACAGACACTCTCAGTCGCCTCCCCAATATTGATTCTACGCTTCTTAGTGTCAGAACCCTGGACCACATGCTCAGTTGAAAAACGACAGTTTCCAGCGTTCCTTACAGATCAGTGTGGCAGATGAGATGTAGGTGGAAGCTCTTTGGTTCTGGCTGTTTCTCCTTCCTGCTGCTTGAAATGTAAACACCATGACTGGAGCTCCAGCAGCCACGATGTTGAGGATGGACGCCATGTGCTGAGGATGGTGAAACAGAAGTAAAAATGGAGCCTGGGTCCCTGATGTCCTTGGAGCTATCAGATCAGTTCTGGGCTGTCTTATTCTAGATTCTCTCTCTCGTGTAACACAAGAGAGAAATAAATCTCTGTCTTGTTTAGACCACACTGATCCGTTCTCTCTTACAGGAAGATAAGTGCAATTCCTAAGTGTCAAAGCCTTGGAGAAGAAACCAGAGCCCCTCTTATAACACATGAGAGATGTGCTAAAAGGAATCCACCTGGCAGGATCTGAACACGTCTCCCAGCCCGTCCCTTAATTGCAGAGTCATCAAATGCAATGGAATGAAATGATTGAAATATGTGCCAGGGAGGGAAGAGAAGTGGAACGCCGAGGGGGAGGGTGGGAGAGGAGGAAATGGGCTAAAAGGAGAAGAAAGAAGGGGCCCCAGGGGGGAGGGAAAGGTTTTCTTTATCCAGTCTGAGAGGGGTAGCCACACAGGCCAAGAGCTGGAGTTGAAGGCCTTGTGTCCTTCGAGGAGATAGGCCCCAAATTATCTGTGAACGCTGAACTGACTAGAGATACAGCGTGAACCTGAAACAAAGGGCTGTTGTTTCTGTGTTCAGGGTCCATGTGGGTTGACTGGCCAAGGCTGCTCAACAATGCCCTGTGCCCTCCCTCCCATCCTCATCCTCCGTCCAGCGCACAAGTAGTGTGGTTACACTTGTGGGAATTAAGCTGAGCCGATCCAGCCTGAGGCAGCAGTAAAAACCAGCTGCCGTTGAGTCGATTCCCACTCATCGACCCCACGTGTTTCAGTGTAGAACCGCGCTCCAGAGGGTTTTCAATGACTGTAATCTCATGGAAGCAGATTGTCAGGGCTTTCTTCCAATGGACCTCTGGGTGGGTTTGAACTACCAACTTTTCAGTCGGTAGCCAAGCCCTTAACCATTTGTGACACCCAGGGACTCCTAGCCTTCCAATGCACCTTCCCATTAAATGGGCAACATGCAAAGCATACCTGCCACCAAAGTTGAGGCGGCTTAGGGTTATTAAGTCCTGCAACTCAGAGATTTGGTTCAGAATGCAACTATCACTTCAAAAAGAGCAGATGAAATGCTATTGCATTTCCACAAGAGGAAACAAGAGCAACTTAGTCAAATTGACAACTCAGAGAAAGATTTCCCAATTCATAGTCCTCAGGAATCTGGGCAGTAAAAATAGAGCTTTTCTCTCAAATGTTGCTTTTATGATTCCAGCGGCATACATCTCAATAATCTAAATATGGCACTTTGGTATCATAAGTAGGAAGTCTGAGACTCAGGTAATCACTGGCCAAGGCTGTCTGAGGCCAGGTAATGGGGATGAAGTTATTAGTAAACTCATTCCATGGAAGAAGAAAGGCACACAGAGGGTCTGGTTCCCAGCTATGACAAAGAGGAGAGGAATCCTTAAAAACGCCTTTGGGAGAGGCCTACGCTGTGCAGTTAACCTTGAAAGAAAGTGGCTGACTGAGGTTACACATTTCACCCCTGTCCTGTGACAAGTCCAGCGTGTCCAAGTTTTCCCTCAGACATCTCCCTATCAAGACAATCTGTAGATTTTTCTCCACTCAGCATCCTGCCTGCAAAGATAATGTAGGCATTTTCAGTCAGCCCAGCGCAGGAAAGATAAGGGGGAAAAAGCCAGGGAGAATTAGATTGAGTGACCAAGATAAATTTACCCTACCACCGGAAATCGAAATGCAAAAATAAAGATTGAGAGCAACTGAAATATTTAAAAAGATAAAGAAGGATATGGACAATCTAAGGCAGAGCCTTACCCCTTCATCGCCTGAGCTCCTGAATATTGCAAAAGATAATAGGGTGGTGAAGGAACCAGAATAGAAACTAGCCATTAAGGGAGACAGAATGACAGGGTTTGGCTTACAAATGGGATTATAATTAAGGAAGGAGGAGAAACGAGGATTTGGGGGCTTGTCTCAGTTGGCCTCTGGTCTCAGGCTCAGAGAGAATGCTTCCCCTTATGTTGTGGATTTTGCCTCCAGGACGCCTTTCTCTTGTCCTCCCCCTCTGAGGTTATATGAACAAGGTGAGAACAGTAGCATTCTTGGTTGACAGGTGTGAGGAGGGTATTGGTTGGAAGTCAGGCTTGGCTGCTGTAACAAAGAGACCCAATAATAACTGAGTAGCTTAAAATCTTTCGTTACCGGATTGTTATTTAAAAAAAAATTTCTTTTTGATGGCATGTGTTTTCAGTATTGGAATACATACTTACTAATTGAGTGTGTTTGAATTTTTGGTTGGTAATATGGATTTTGAGAAATAAGATCTGGTAATACAAGCCACCTTTAAGGTGAGTGGCACTCTGGCGCCACCTATCTGTGGTAAGACAATATACCAATAAGAACTAAATAGAGAATTTATCGTGGGCACCTTTCCATTAGGTTACATGGGGGAAACTCTGGTTTTCCAAATATGACAGAGAAAAACCAAAACAAACCCACCAGGGCTCCCTAACTATCACATAGGGAAGCCATAATTATGCTCGCAAGCCTTATCTCATAGAAATAAAGGAAAAAAAGGCAAAAGTTTACAAAACTAATACATCCAGGAAGCATCACCTAACAGAATGCTCAACCTACACAACAGTGAGGCTCCAACCCTGGTCTGCTGAGCTTCATGCATTTCAGAAGAGACCCACCTTTACACTAAATGCATTAGAACCGGAGTGACTACTACCTACAAGGTCCAGAGGCATGAAAAGTGGCTGGTATACCGTTAAACCAATAGTAACTAAAGAGTTAAACAAGATAGGAGTTTACTTCTCTGGAGCTCCCTAGGTGGCACAAATGGTTTGCGCTCAACTGCTAACCTAAAGGTTGGCAGTTCGAGCCCACCCAGCGGTGCCGCAAGAGAAAGACCTGGTGATCTATTTCTGTAAAGATTATGCTCAAGAAAAGCCTATGGAGCAGTTCTACTCTGTAACACACGAGGTCGCCATGAGTCGGACTCAACTCAGTGCCCACAGGTTTGGTAGTCTTATTTAGATATAAAACCTTGAAGAGACCTACTTCCGGATTCCCAAGAGCGTACCTCATCTCCCTTCTGTCCTGGTCAGTTCAAACTCCTGTCAGGACACTTTCGCATCAATTTAAAAATCAGAAGTTGGGAGTACAGAGTTCTTTTCTTTCTGTTTAAAAAATACAGTGTATTTTTCACTCTTTATATGAGTCATGCAAGTTCAATATAAAAAACGACAACTACAGAGGAACCAGGCGAATGAATGAACTGGGCTTGGTAGGGTGTAAGCAGAAAGCAACTTTATTCTCTCCCTCCACTGCCCCTGTGCATTTGCCCTGGGGGTTCATTTTCCCCTCCCTTTGCTTTTTGGATACTCCCAGGTATGAACGAAGAGTCTCGTTTCTTCAGGTAATAAAATGTCAAGTCCAGTCTCATATTAAACTGTCATACAGTTTATCACTTCTCCCTCCTTAAGGTTGGCCTGCGGGGACAGGCGTGTGGTCAGCCTCCTCTCTGTTTTTGTCCTTATTCTTGTGCTCTGTTCCTCCTCCCCTACGTGGTAGGCTGCCTCCAACTTGTCCAGTGAGAGAAGGATGGGGAGAGGGTTAAGGGCCGGCCAGGATCGGGATGATTGTAATCTGGTGCCATCTGGGTGTGCTTCCCTTGTGGGAGCTCTCTTGGACTCTTTGGAGACACCATCTCCCCCCACGGCCCAGGATTTTCCAGTTGTCTGGACAATGTTTCCTCCAGCTGGCTACATGCAACCCCTCGCTTACAGGGGTCCACTCCTCTATTGTGTTGCCTCACTGCTCCAAGAGTGAGCTCCCCCTTTCTAGGGGGTCCACATCTGATCCATAGCAGGTGCCTTTCTGGGGGGATGTCTACGTCTGGTCCATGGGAAACACCCTGTACACTCATACCCCCATACCTTGGAAGTGCAGCTGTTCCTACCACCAACTTGTCTCTTGGCTGCCTCTCCGCGCAGACTGCCCCAGCTAGCCTTTGTCTTTGAATTTTCAGACATCAGCAACAGCGTCCTAAAATGTGGAGAACAGTGAGGTTGTTTGTGGTATCAGGCAAGCCCTATGTGGCAACTCAGTCCCTGGGTAGCACAAATGGTTTGAGCTCGGCTGCTAACTGACATGCCGGCAGTTTGAACCCATCCAGCAGTGTCACAGAAGAAAGGACTGGTGATCTGCTTTAGTAAAGATTGGAGCTCAGTTCTACTCTCTAACACATGGGGTCGGTGTAAGTTAGAATTGACTAGACGGCAGTGGGTTTTGTTTTGTTTTTCATGGGGCAGCTTTACCACTTGGCTTATGTTTGGCTATTCTTCACCCTCTTCCTCTTGCCTTCGAAGGAAAAGAACATGCTCGGTCCCAAGTGCTCTGCAGTGCTTCCTCCTGAGAGGGCCGAGTGCGGGAAGCCTGTTTCCTGTTAGTCCCCCAATGTGATGTCATCGCTCGCCTATTCTCTACCCGCTTCTCCCTATAAACCAGGGAGAGAATCAACACACGAGGCAGGAACTCAATATAGCATCCGTTTGTAAGCCTAGCTCACATTTTGCTCATGGTTAAAATGGCAGAATGCCCCCCTGCACATCTTGCATTGTCTTCTCAAAATTTTCAGCTCACAGGTCAAGTCTATCAGGACTCCCCAAGCTTTGAGCCTTAACAAGAAGCACAACCCAAACTTTCTAGAGATACTTACTGCTCTTAATTCAGAATTTTTTCTTTCTCTTTTTCACCCAAATTATCAAGGGGACAGAGTGGAGGTGGGTTAGGAAAGAGAGAGATCAATCTAAAGTGCTGAGGCTGACGGTTAATGGCCTTTAGACTGCAGATTGGGTAAACAGATTTAGCACACTGATTCAACATATTAATTGTTTGTTAACCTTTGCATAACCTTTAGGAAGCTTCTGAACGTGTGGATTGAAAACCCAGAGTACACTTGAAGTATTCCCATGGCACAACCCACTTTTGCAAGGTGTTAAAACTCATTAATTTTCTGTTGAAGCTGGGCAGGAAAGGCAGGTCTGGGGGAACAAAGCACACCAAACAGAAAACCAATCAAGCAAATTAATGTATGCAGAAGGCTTGCCGAAATATCCATTTGTTACCTATATAAGCTATAATTACATAAAATGCAAGCGCTCATGAGATGGAGTGTGATTTAAGGGTTGAGAGAGCAAACATAATACCAATAGCGTAATCCCAATAGCCATCATCACTCTAATATGTCGGCCCATGGCTAATGCCCTTGTTTAGGGATCTCTGAGCATGTTAGCCACGTTAATTAATCCTCTTGCTGTAAGGCTGCGAGAGTTGCTTAGAACCATTACCCCTTCTCACCTCAGATGGAGAGAAGGACGTCAGAGCTGGGAAGCTGGGAAAAGGTAGTGGAATCCCACCCCTGCCTCGCTCCCCTGTGCCCATTCCTAGGCAGGATTGGAGCTGAAAGGGACAGCAGGCCACGGCCTTGGTTCTGTGACACTTGAGTGAGAAGAATGGAGCACCAATGGTCTTTGAGTAACTGAATCATTCATACATCCAACAAATACCCTTTAGATTAGGAAAAAACCCAAGAGGCCATCTAGTCTACCACAAGGCCACATCCTCTGAGCCTTCTTCAAAGACCACTGCCTGCTCTGTCCTTAAAGCCCAGGGGAAAAAAAAAGGCTGATTCTTTGGAGCCCTTGGACTTCTCAGTCCTAACATCGGGGATTGTCTTCCTCACTTCTATTTTAAGTCCCACAGACTGCACTGCAGTCTTATTTTGTCTTGATTCGTTGGTCCTCTCCTAGCTGCCTTGAAGCTGTAAGTCCCTCCACCAGCACACCACTCCTCCCCTTGGGAAGAGAGTTGTGTTAACACTTTCTACTGTCTCACATCTGTTACTTTCCCCAAAGTTAACTGCTGTGTAATTAACTATCATCAGATTGAAGTCCCTGGGTGGTGCAAATGGTTAACACGCTTCACTGCTAACCAAAAGTTTGAGGGTTCAAGTTAACCCGGAGGCACCTTGGAAGAAAGGCCTGACAATCTACTTCTGGAAAATCAGCCATGGAAAACTCTGTGGAGCACAGTTCTCATCTGACACACATGGGATCACCATGAGTTGGAATCAACTTGAAGGCAACTGTGTTTTTTGTTTGTTTGTTTTTTCTCATCAAGTGAGACCTTCTCACCCTCCACATGCTTGACCTTCATACCCCTGTACTTTCTGTACAATCATGACTTTTGAGCTGCTCAGCCAGCACCCTAGGTCCCACTTAGGTCTCCCTTGCAGCCTGGGTTCCTCAGGAAAATGACCTTGACTGCCATACATGATGGGAAGACATCAACTGTTTAAAGCTCTGCATTACCTCTTGGTTAGATATAAAACAAACAGCAACAATACCACCCCCAAAATGGAAGAGAAAGCAAAAAGAATCCCACCTTACAAAGTAAACAGAAACTCTTCAGACTGGTCATGGACAGAGCACTGGAGTGGGAGTCACGGGTCTGGACTCCACCCTAACGAGCTGTGTGACCTCGGGCAAGTCACCGAGCCCCCCGTCTGCTTCTCAACCTACTGCTGCAAAGGCTGCCTTCTGCCCCAATGTTCAGTGAGTTAATTCATGATACTGCATGTGGCATCCATTTGGGGAGGGCTTCCTGTGTGCCGGGCACTTTGCAGAGGGCTGGACATGCATCATGTTTTCTGCAATGCTCACCACTGCCCTATGAGGTTGGCAATAGGGTTGGTACAATCAGTCTTCCCAATTAGCTGTGGAAACTGAAGCTCAGAGAGTAATTTTCCCTAAGTCATATTGGTAGCAAGTGGCAGAGCATGGATTTGTACCTAAGCTGGTTGATGCCAAACCATGATGAGGAGGTCATCTCCCAAATGTTGTTACATTTTACATTGCTTTCTTAAGCTTGCGTTGTTTGCTTTAGCTCCGGATAAACAAATACAATTTGTGCTGTAAGTGGTGACCTAGAGACAAGAAGAGCAGCAAACACAGCAGTGTCCTTCCTTGGCAAAGCTGTAGGACTCACAGGGCGTCATATACCTTATCCAAAGGGCAATGCGACCCTTTATCTAACATTGACCTGGGGCCCAGAACTCTCACCCCTGCCATTGGCACCTGAATTCAGAAGATAGGCAGTGACAGAGAATCCACCCAGACCTGTTGTGCGGGTAAGACAAAGAGGAAGCTGAATTAGTCAATGAATCCTTTTGTTTCCTCTGCTTATAGATCTTCCCAGCACCTCCTTTTGCTTGTGGGGCAGTGTGGGCTCTTCCGTTGCTCTCCCTACTCCCTTCGCCGTTCCTG
>NW_004443990.1:5423237-5426979 GCF_000243295.1 Trichechus manatus latirostris
TGGTTCTGTGTCATTGAGTTGATTCCAACTTATAGTGACCCTACAGGACAGAGTAAAACTGCTCCATAGAGTGTCCTAGGCTGTAATCTTTACAGCTACCACTAATCTGTCACTTTGTCATACTGTAGTGGCTTGCAGGGTGCTGTCATACTGGAATCTATGCCACTGGTATTTCAAATACCAGCAGGGTCACCCATGGTGGACAGGTTTCAGTGGAGCTTCCAGACTAAGACAGACTAGGAGGAAGGAACTGATGGTCTACTTCTGAAAAAATAGCAGTGGAACATTGTCTGATACAGTACCAGAAGATGAGCCCCTCAGGTTGGAAGGTACTCAGAATATGACTGGGGAAGAGCTGCCACCTAAAAATAGAGTCGACGTTAATGGTGTGGATGGAGTAAAGCTTTTGGGACCTTCATTTGCTGATGTAGCATGACACAAAATGAGACGAAACAGCTGCAAACATCCATTAATAATTGGAACATGGAACGTACAAAGTATGAATCTAGGAAAATTGGAAATCGTCAAACATTAAATCGGAATGTGTAAAGATCGATATCCTAGGTATTAGTGAGCTAAAATGGGCTAGTACTGGCCATTTCAAGTCAGACAATCATATGGCCTACTATGCTAGGAGTGACAGATTGAAGAGGAATGGCATTGCATTCATCATCAAAAAGAACATTTCGAGATCTATCCTGAAGTACAACGCTGTCAGCGATAGAATAATATCCACACGCCTACAAGGAAGACCAGTTAATACAACTATCATTCAAATTTACGCACCAACCACTAATGCCAAAGATGAAGAAATTGAAGATTTTTACCAATCTCTGCAGTCTGAAACTGATCAAACATGCAATCAAAATGCATTGATAATTACTGGTGATTGAAATTTGAAAGTTGGAAACAAGGAAGAAGGATCGGTAGTTGGAAATATGGCCTTGGTGATAGAAATGATGCCGGAGATCTCATGATAGAATTTTGCAAGACCAATGATTTATTCATTGTAAATACCTTTATTCAACAACTTAAACGGCGATTATACATGTGTACCTCACTGGATTGAATGTACAGGAATCAAATCGATGACATCTGTGGAAAGAGATGATGGAGAAGCTCAATATCATCAGTCAGAACAAGGCCAGGGGCCAACTGTGGTACAGATCATCAACTGCAATAAGCAAATCCAAGTTGAAGCTGAAGAAAATTAAAACAAGTCTGCGAGAGCCAAAATATGACCTTGAGTATAAACCTGTTGCCTTCGCTTCAATTCCGACTCATAGTGACCCTGCAAGACAGAGAAGAACTGCCACATACAGTTTCTAAGGAGCGGCTGGTGGATTCGAACTGCCGATCTTTTGGTTAGCAGCTGTAGCTCCTAACCACTGTGCCACCTGAATTTAGAGACCATCTCAAGAATAGATTTGACACACTGAACACTAATGAACAAAGACGAGTTGTGAGATGACATCAAATACATTCATACATAAAGAAATCAAAACGTCATTAGAAACAGAAAAAAAAGACCAAAATGGATGTTAGAAGAGACTCTGAAACTTGCTCTTGAACATAGAGCAGCTAAAGCAAATGGAAGAAATGATGAAGTAAAAGAGCTGAATAGAAGATTTCAAAAGGCGGCTGGAGAAGACAAAGTAAAGTATTATAATGACATGTGCAAAGACCTGGAATTAGAAAGTCAAAAAGGAAGAATATGCTTGGTCTTTGTCAAGCTGAAAGAACTGGAGAAAAAGATCCAAGTTTCAAATTCCAATATTAAAAGATTCTACAGGCAAAATGTTGAATGACACAGGAAGCATCAAAAGAAGATGGAAGGAATATACAGAGTCACTGTTCCAAAAAGAATTGGTAGATGGTTAACCATTTCAGGAGGAAGCATATGATCAAGAATCAATGGTACTGAAGGAAGAAGTCCAAGCTGCACTGAAGGCAATTGTTGAAAAACAAGGCTCCAGGAATTGATGGAATACCAATTGAAATGTTTCAACAAACGGATGCAGCACTGAAAATGCTCACTCATCTATGTCAAGAAATTTGGAAGACAGGTGTCTGGCCAACCGACTAGAAGAGATCCATATTTGTGCCCATTCCAAAGAAAGGTAATCCAAACGAATGTGGAAATTATCTAACAATATCATTAATATCACACGCAAGTAACATATTGCTGAAGATAATTCAAAAGCAGTTACAGCAGTACGTCAACAGGGAATGCCAGAAATTCAAGTCAAATTTAGAAGAAGAAGTGAAACAAGGGATATCACTGGCCATGTTAGATGGATCTTGGCCGAAAGCTGAGAATACCGGAAAGATGTTTACCTGTCTTTTATTGACTTGCAAAGGCATTCAACTGTGTGGATCATAACAAATTATGGATAACACTGCAAAGAATGGGAATTCCAGAACACTAAACTGTGCTCATGAGGAATCTGTACATAGACCAAGAGGCAGTTGTTCGAACAGAACAAGGGGATACTGCATGGTTTAAAATCAGGAAAGGTGTGCATCAGGGTTGTATCCTTTCACCTAACTTATTCAATCTGTATGCCTAGCAAATAAGCTGAGAAGCTGGACTATATGAAGAAGAACAGGGAATCACGATTGGAGAAAGACTCATTAACAACCTGTGATATGCAAGTAACACAACCTTGTCTGCTGAGAGCAAAAAAGACTTGAAGCACTTACTGATGAAGATCAAAGACCACAGCCTTCAGTATGAATTACACCTCAACATAAAGAAAACAAAAATCCTCACAACTGGACCAATAAGTAACATCAGGATAAATGGAGAAAAGATTGAAGTTGTCAAGGTTTTCATTTTACTTGAATTCGCAATCAATGCCCATGGATGCAGCAGTCGAGAAATCAAACTACTTACCATTACTCTAATGGTAAATCTGCGGCAAAAGACTTCTTTGAGGTGCTAAAAAGCAAAGATGTTACTTTGAGGACTAAGATGCACCTGACCCAATCCATGGTATTTTCAACGACCTCATATGCATACAAAATCTGGACAATGAATAAGGAAGACCAAAGAAGAATTGATGCTTTTGAATTACGGTGTTGGAGAAGAATATTGAATATACCATGGCCTGCCAGAAGAACGAACAAATCTGTCTTGAAAGAAGTACAACCAGAATGCTCCTCAGAAGCGAGGATGGAGAGATTTTGTCTCATGTAATGTGGACATGTTATCAGGAAGGACTAGTCTCTGGAGAAGGACATCATGCTTGGTAAAGCAGAGGGTCAGCAAAAGAGAGGAAGATCCTCCATGAGATGGATTGACACAGTGGCTGCAACAGTGGGCTCAAGCATAGCAACGATTGTGAGGATGGCGCAGGACCGAGTAGGGTTTTGTTCTGTTGTACCTGGGGTCGCTATGAGTCAGAACCGACTGGACGACACCTATCAACAATAATAATCTTTATGGGAGCAGATCACCAGGTCTTTTCTCCTGTGGACCTGCTGGTGGGTTTGTACTACTGACCTTTCAGTGAGCAGCTGAGCGCTTAACCATTGCACCACCAGGGCTCCTTTCATGTTGTTATTAGGTGCTGTCAAGCCAATTCCAACTCATAGCTACTCCATGTGACAGAGTACAACTGCCTCATAGGCTTTTCTAAATGGTAATCGTTATGGGAGCAGATTGCCAGGCCTGTTGTCCTGTGGAACTGCTGCGTGGGTTTGAACCGCCAATCTTTCAGTTAGCAGCTGGGCGCTTAAC
>NW_004443990.1:5428424-5508424 GCF_000243295.1 Trichechus manatus latirostris
AGTCCAGTAATTTGGTCCCTCAGGGAGTTTGGATGTGTCTATGGAGCTTCCATGACCTTGCCTTGGACAAGTTGTGCTGGCTTCCCCAGTATTGTGTATTGTCTTACCCTTCACCAATTACCACTTATCTATTGTCTATTTAGTGTTTTTCCATCCCCACCCTCTCCTCCCTCGTCACCATCAAAGATTGTTTCTTTTTGTGTGTAAACCTTTTCATGAATTTTTATAGTAGTGGTCTCATACGATATTTGTCTTTTTGTGATGGACTTATTTCACTCAGCAGAAAGCACTCCAGATTCATCTATGTTGTGAGATGCTTCGCAGATTCATCATTGTTCTTTATCGTTGTGTAGTACTCCATTGTGTGTATGTACCATAGTTTGTTTATCTATTCATCTGTTGATGGGCATCTATGTTGTTTCCATCTTTTTGCTATTGTGAACAATGCTGCAGTGAACATAGATGTGCACATATCTATTCGTGTGACAGCTCTTATTTCTCTAGGATATATTTCTAGGAATGGGATTGCTAGATCATATGGTATTTCTATTTTTAGCTTTCCAAGGAAGAGCCATATTGTCTTCCAAAAACGGTTGTACCATTTTGCATTGCACCAGCAGTGCATAAGAGTCCCAGTCTCCCTGCAGCCTCTCCAACATTTGTTATTTTCTGTTTTTTTTTATCTGTGCCAGTAATGTCGGGGTGAAATGGTATCTCATTGTGGTTTTGATTTGCATTTCTCTAATGGCTAGTGATCTTGAGCATTTCCTCATGAGTCTGTTAGTCCCTTGAATGTCTTCTTTGGTGAAGAGTCTGTTCATTTCCTTTGTCCATTTTTAAATTGGATTATTTGTCTTTTTGTTATAGAGGCATTGGATTTTCCTGTAGATTTTAGAGATTAGAACTTTGTTGGATTTGTCATAGCCAAAAAATTTTTCCCAGTCTGTAGGTTCTCTTTTTACTCTTTTGGGGAAGTCTTTTGATGAGCATAAGTGTTTAATTTTTAGACGATCCCAGTTATCTAGCTTATCTTCTTGAGTATTGTTAGTAGTGGTATGTACCCTATTTATGCCATGTATTAGGGCCTCTAGGGTTGACCTTATTGTTTCTGCTATGATCTTTATAGTTTTTGATTTTATATTTAGGCCTTTGATCCATTTTGAATTAGTTTTTGTGTATGGTGTGAGGTATGGGTCCTGTTGCATTTTTTTGCGGATGGACATCCAGTTTTGCCAGCACCATTAGTTAAAAAGACTGTCTTTTCCCACTTAATGGCCTTTGGGTTTTTGTCAAAGATCAGATGACCGTAGGTGGATGAATTTATATCTGGGTTCTCGATTCTGTTCCATTTGTCAGTGTGTCTGTCATTGCACCATTACCAGGCTGTTCTGACAACCATAACTGTATAGTAGGTTGTGAGGTCAGGTAGTGCAAGTCCTCCTACTTTATTCTTCGTCTTCAGTAGTGCTTTACTTATCCGGGGCCTCTTTCCTTTCCATATAAAGTTAATGATTAGTTTTTCCATCTCTTTGAAGAATGTTGTTGGTATTTGGATCGGGATTGCGTTGTATTTGTAAATTGCTTTGGGTAGAATTGTCATTTTCACAATGTTGAGTCTACCTATCCATGAGCATGGTATGTTTTTCCATTTATGTAGGTCTCCTTTGGTTTCTTGCAGTAGTGTTTTGTAGTTTTCTTTGTATAGGTCTTTTATGACCCTGGTTAGATTTATTCCTAAGTATTTTATTTTTTTAGGGGGTATTATAAGTGGTATTGTTTTCCTGATTTCCTTTTTGTAGTTCTCTTTATTGGTGTATCGGAATCCAACTGATTTTTGTATGTTTATCGTATATCCTGCTACTCTGCTGAATCTTTCTATTAGTTCCAGTAGTTTTCTTGTGGAGTCTTTAGGGTTCTGTATGTATAACATCCACGAATAGGGACTGTTTTACTTCTTCCTTACCAATTTGGATGCCCTTTATTTCTTTTTCTTGCCTTCTTGCTCTAGCTAGGACTTCCAGTACAATGTTAAATAGGAGTGGTTATAAAGGGCATCCTTGTCTTGTTTCTGTTCTCGGGGGGAATGTTTTCAGCCTCTCTCTGTTAAGAATGATGTTGACTGTTGGTTTTGTATAAATGAACTTTCTTATGTTGATCACTTCATTATTTTGTAAATAACTGCCGAGTATTCCATTATATGGATGTGCCACTGATTTCCCTAATGATGTATATTTAAAGTTGTTTCCCCTTTTTTTTTTATGAACCATATTGCAACCAACACTGTTATACTTACAACTTTGTAGATATCTGTAATATTTCTGTAGGGTGGATTGCTGGGTTGAAAGGTGTGTCCATTTACATATTGATCATTACAGTACTGACACACTGATTTTGAAAATGCCTTTCCTCCCTCACCTTCCACCATTATGTGAGAGTGCCTGTTTCCCCATAGCCTCGCCAGTACCGTGTATCTTTAGGCTTTATCATTTTTGTCTCTTTAAGTGCTATTAGCCACTTAACCCTCCTGCTTCATTTCCTTGCCTTAGAACTCTTAAACCAACACACCTTAAACTTCCGGTTATCCAGCCATAGTGTCCATGCCAGCCATTTAAGAGCAGGTCCATCCCCTGGGTGACAAATGGGCCCTACCATGAAATCTGGAGACATCACCAGCGTCCACTGTTTAATATTTATCAGGAGCCTGCTGTGTGCCAGGCCCACACATCAACCAAGACCTTTGGGAAGAAAATATGCCGTGATTGGAAAGGCCAAGATTACTTAATAAAAAGTGACAGCCCCATCAGAGCCACAGGGGTGCCTCTCTTTCCCTGGGCATCTGTATGTTCCCAGTGAAGCAGGTGGGGTGTGTCCCCCTCTGAGAAGCCACATTAATACGGCAGCTGGTCTCTTCCAGGATGTCTGCACAATACGACGGAGCTCATCATTTTTCCATCTATGAGCAATTAAATGGCACCAGGAAGTCCTGTATCTTTATATCATCCCCTAATGACTGTGGTGGGGAGGGTGGATACGGAGCGCCCACACCGCGTTAACTGGAGAAGTGATCACCTTTCTTCAGGGGCCAAACATCCAGTGCACTGGCTTGTTTCCAATTCCTCTTCCCTTGCCAAGACCAGAAAACAACTGACTTTGTCCTGCACCCACCTCTGGAATTAAATGTCATTTGCAAAGCCTGTAATTGTTGGAAGAGACAGCAGTGTCTTTTTTTCCCTTCTCTGACTCTGATACCTTTCACCCGGCCCACTCCCACCCCTGCTCCTCCGCCCGCAGACTTTTGTTCCCTGAGTCCCATCCGCAGGCCTGTCAGATTGCATTTTTTATTGCATTGAGACAAAAAGCCATCTGGAGCTCCTACTCTCCACTGTCAGTGGGCTGCTATTCCCAGGGTCTCCTGCCAGACCCCCGGTTAAGAGTCACCCCCTACCAGCCCTCTTTATTTTTTACCCCCTCCCCTGCCAACCCCCACTCAGCTCTGGAGGTCTTTGTCCCTCTGCTCCCCCACCCCATCTCTGGGTTACAGCTACCTCGTTGAGGCAGAACAATGCGGCTGTCAGCTTATATTAAGCACACGGGGGAAAGCGCCACTATTTCAGGTCGCTGAAAGCTTACAAATTCCTCATTTGGTTCTGTGAGGCCTGAGTTTCTCTTCTGGTTGTCAATATATTTATTTTAGGCTGCAGCTATTTCTCTTTTCCCTTCTGCCTGCCCCCTCCCCCAAAGTCCACCAGCCCCAAACCTAAATAGCACTTGAGATCAGAGCCTTTGTAAGGTCATCAAAGCCAAGGGCACAGCTCTGGAAATGGGTGGCAGGGCAACTTGTCTCTCCTTGGCACCAATATCCCAGCGGGGGAGTGTCTGTGGATGCTTGGGAGGTGGTGAGGAGGGTGTTGTTATTAGGTGCCATCGAGTCGATTTCTGACTCAGTGACCCTATGTGACAGAGTGGAACTGCCCCATAGGGTTTTCTAGGCTGTAATCTTTACAGAAGCAAATTGCCAGGTCTTTCTCCCATGGAGCCACTGGATGGGTTTTAACTGCCAACTTTTTGGTTAGCAGCTGAGCACTTAACCATTGCGCCACCGGGGCTCCTTGGTGAGAAGAGTAGTAAGAAGGAAGAGAAGCCTCCTCCCCCAGGCTGAGCAGAGCACAGGAATTATATTTGTACTTTAGGATGTGTGTGTGTGTGTGTGTGTGTGTGTGTGTGTGTGTTTTATTGTGGGCTTAGAAGTCAGGCCCAATGTGGAGAGGAAGGGCCCCAAGTGGGAACCAGAAGCCTCTGCTCAAATGGCCTTTGCCAAGGCGGAAGGTGTGTTTGCCGTATGATGGAATGGGGTGAGACATGGCCGCTCAAAGACCAATGCTCCTTTAAAGACTGAAGGAATCGGGTGAGTTTGCGGGTGCTCGTGCCAGCAGTTTATAGAGTGTGGGCTTTGGCATTATTCCCACTTTCAAATCTGGGCTGTGCCTCATGATAGCCATGAGACCTTGAGCAACAGGTGTAACTTCTCAGCGATGATAATAATCCTGTTACCTCACGGGGCTGGTGTGAGGATTGAGTGAGATGCTGAGTGTAAAGCTTTAAGTATCGCGCTTTGCTGCGTGTACAGCTGAAGTATTACGTAAGTGCTCAATAAATGTCGGCTGTCATTATTATCCTCTAGGTCAGGCTTCAGGAGTCCCTGGGAGGTGCAAACAGTTAAGCACTTGACTACTAGCCGAAAGGCTGGCTGTTCAAACCCACCCAGCGGTGCCTCGGAAGACAGGCCTGGCCATCTGCTTCCAGAAGCTCACGGCCTTGAAAACCCCGTGGAGCAGTTCTCTGCACACACGGGGTCGCCATGAGTCAGAATCCACTCGACGGCAACTAACAGCAACAGTGGGTCAGGCGTCAGACTCAGACCCCTCCCCTCTTGACCCCTACTCTGCGATCTATCATTCATCCTTGTGCTGCTGAGATAGATGGGCACTCTTGGGAACTCTTCCCCAGACAGGGAGAATGGGCCAGAAATCTCCACTGGACTGTGAGGCATGTGCCCTCCACAACGTCAGACCAACAGTTCCCCCTATACTGGAAGCCTTAGGAGGTTCCCAGTGCTCCTTCCCCTCTACAGATTGCTTCAGGATGGTGGAAGGTTGTAGAAAGGTCGATACATCAAAAATGGTATGCCTGAGCTGCACTCGGCCAGCACTCTAGCTTCAAATTCCAGATCAGCTCCAAGGAGGATATAACTCATATTTAAACAAGTCAACAACTGGCCTTTAGATCAGAAGTCTTAACAGAAGCTTAAAGCATGAACATACTCATTGTTCTCCCCTCTCGTTGGACACTAACCTGGATTTGGCTTTGAGCGGATTCACCCCAGCACTTAACAAGGGTTTGCATTTGAGGGTCACTCAGCGCATGCCTGTCCACAGATGAACACAGCTTCCTTTTCTTATCAACACAGGTCCCTTTTTTAGAGGGGATGCGGATGGGTCGAAGGGAGCTCACAGCTCCTGAGCACACAGGTTTTCTGTTTAATTCTCACAAAGTCTTCTGAAGTAGGTTTTATTACCCTCATTTCACACAGGAATAAGTGGAGACTCAGAGTTTAAGAAGATAGCCCAGGGCCTTAGAACCAAGGAAGGAGCCAGGACCCATCCCCAAATGGATCTAGCACTAAATCCGGGCTTTCCACTCCACACCAGCACCTCCAGCAGCCTTTAATTAATCACCTCTTAAGTAAAGGCAGACAGGATACCTGTCAAGTTTTGTCAACAGTTAACATGTTCAAGTGTTCAATTTTCACAAATGGTCAACTGGCTTGACCATAACACCCTAGCGTCTTTCCCAAAACACCAAAATTGCTTTGAGGCTCAGCTTCTCACTAATGATCACAAACTGCCTTGGGGAACAATCCTTTTTAAAAATGAAGCTGGTCACAAACTTGCAGTGGACAAATATGGTCCCAAGTTGCCTCACAAATCTTTCTTTAATGAGCACAGGAGTGGACATGTTATACAGTGTTGACCATGCTGACATTGCGGAAATATCTGAGAGCCTGAAGGCTTGTATGACTTTGCTTTTAAATACATTTATAGAAGAAACCTTCCTTATTTCCAACGAGGTCAGAGTAGAAAAGTAAAGTGGGTGGCACAGGGGTGTGCAGTGGTTAAAAGGGAGAGAAGTCTGGAGGAGTGCCTAGATTTTCACAAGTGCCCGCTGTGGAAAACAAACTCTTTTCCATCTCTGGGCCTCAGTTTTCTTCCTCTAAGATTATACTTTTGTGTCTCAATAGCAGACACCTTTGAAGATGAAAAAAACATTTTATAATGACAACACCACCAGCAAAAACAACGATTTGTTAAGCACTTGCCATGTGGCAGGCACTGTTTTATGCCACTTTTTTTTTTTCTTTTTAAATTTTTCTTTATTGTAGTTTAGTTGAAGATTTACAGAACAAATAGTTTCTCATTAAACAGTCAGTACACATATTGTTTTATGACATTGGTTAACAACCCCACGACTTGTCAACACTCTCCGTTCTCGACCTTGGAGGACCTTTTTTTTTTTCTTTTTTTTTTTTTTTGATATTTTTTTGTACTTCAGGTGAAGGCTTGCAGAACAGATAGTTTCTCATGTAACAGTAACACACATGCTGTTTTATGATATTGGTTAACAACCCCACAACATTTTTTTTTTTTTTAAATATTTTATTGTACTTCAGGTGAAGGCTTACAGAACAGATAGTTTCTCATGTAACAGTAACACACATGCTGTTTTATGACATTGGTTAACAACCCCACAACATTTTAACCCTCTAAATTCTCAACTTTTCTTCTTTTCTTTTGTGAAAATACACATAGCCAAAGATATGCCATTTCAAAAATTTTTTTTTTACATACACATTTAAGTGACATTGACTACGCTCTTCTAATTGTGCTGTTATTCTCACTTAAGATGAAGGTTTACAGGACAAAATAGTCTCCCATTTAACAGTTACTACAAATGTTGCCCTATGACAATGGTTAACAATCTCACAACACATCAACAATATCCTTACTCTATTTTGTGTTCCCTATCATCAGCTTCCTACTCCCCTTCTGCCTTCTGGGCCTTGTCACTGGACTCCTGTACCTCGTTACTCTCATGGTTTTACTGGGCTGTCCACTGTCAGGCTGATCAGTGAAGCTTGAGGGTAACTTTACCACTGAGCTAAAAGGGTGTTTGGGGGCAAACCCACAACATTTTAACCCTCTAAATTCTCAACTTTTTTTTTTTTGATGAAAATACACATAGCCAAAGATACGCCATTTCAAAAATTTTTCTATGCCACTTTTAATCTTCACAACAATTTCCCAAGGTAGATATTATTATCATCCCCCATTTTTTAGATGAGGAAACTGAGGCCCAAAGAGGTTGAGTAACTTGCCCGAGGCCACACAGCTAGTAAGTGGCAGAGCCAGAATTCGAGCCCAGTAGTCTAGCTCTGGAGTCCGAGGTTTTTGCTGTGGCCGTGTGGATAATGTACCTACAGAGAGCACATGGCTCACAGTGTAACTGGGGACTAGAGAGCAAGCCCTCACCCCCAATCCAACACCTACACAGAAAATCGCTCAGAGCTAGTTTCTCAGACAGAAAAATTAAATGAATGCAGTATCAAGGGTTGCTGTTGTTATGTCCCATTGAGTTGACTCCAACTCAACAACCTTATCAAGGGTACAGCAACTAAAAATCGTTTAGGGCTTGTCCAACTTGGTCCATGGGTGGTGCAAATGGCGAATGTGCTCAACTGTTAACTGAAAAGTTGGATGTTCGAGTCCATCCAGAAGCACCTCTGAAGAAACGCCTGGCGATCTACTTCTGAAAAATCATCCATTGAAAACCCTACAGAGCACAGTTCTACTCTGACACACTTGAAGTCGCTATGAGTCAGAGTTGACTTGATGGCAATTTTGTGTGTGTGTGTCTGATTTAGTCTTTTCTCTGATTTCCCAGCGAAGGTGTGGGATTTAGGCTGTCATCTGACTTCTTATTACTTTTATTGCCCTGGAATGAATTTTACCTGCTCATCAGTCACATACATGTTCATGTATTCAGAGCAGAGAGCACTGGGTTGGGAGTCTAAAGAATCAGGCTCTTGAACTGGCTCTGCCTCTAAGCAGCTGTGTGAACTCCCACAGTTACTAGACTCTTTGGGCCTCAGGGTCTTTATGTGCACAGAGGCGGGTGGATTGGATTAGTGTCACAAACTCAGGCCTGGGGGCCAAATAGGGCCTGCTAGCAGGTTTCCTTTGGCAAGCAGTGATTTAAAAAAAAATATGGGGAGGTTGCTAACATTTAAAATAAAGAGTGTTCACATAAAAATCCAGGTCTCTATTGTCTCTTGAAAGACTGGAAGACCTGACAGATTTGGGCTCCCTTCCCACACGGCGACAAAGGGATGGGCCACTACTGCCCCTTCAGGCAAGGCCCACGCTCTCCTAGGACGGAGCCTCCCCCTCTGAATGGCTTCCCTTGTCCACATTACTTCTCGGCCTCTAGAGGCACCTGGGTCTGTAGCCCCTGGATTCCACAATCAGCAAGGCCCTGGCCCCAGCTAACCTGATTGGGTGTTTCATGTGCTCACTCTGGTCTCTACACTTGTAAAGGGCTGGAAAGTGCCCCCTCCCTTATAACCCTCTCTGGTGGCTTCTAACGAGTCCCTGGGTGTTGAAAACGGTTAAGCCAAAAGGTTGGCAGTTTGCATCCACCCAGAGGCACCTCAGAAGACAGGCCTGGCAATCTGCTTTGAACAGTCACAGCCTGAAAACCCTATGAAGCAGTTCTACTCTGCACACGTGACGTCGCCACGAGTCGGAATGGACTCCACTGCAGCTAACAACAACTGTGGCCACTCTGGGAGGGATCAGTAGCTGATGGGTGACAGCCCGAGTCTGTCACAGAGTTGAGAGAACTAAGGGGCTGAGTTCTTTGTGTTGTTTGGCTGAGGGGTTTGTAGCTGCTGCTGCTCCTACCGTTGGTGGGAAGTTTGGAAGGTGGGTGGCTCTTTTTCAGCACCAGCTCCCAGCTTGGCGCCACTCGGGAAGCGGGATGGAGTCACAGGTAATGAATGGTCGCCTGTTGTATGGACCTCCAGAATCCCTTTTGGACCCATCTCTGCCTGTTCATTTTTACAAAGCCCCTGCTTTTTAGAGATTAATTGTTGTCAACACAACTTACTTTCTAATCCTTTCAGGCCCTATGTAAAACCTTCTGCTTTATTTTATCTTTTTTGATAAAGTTGCTGAGGTTTCTCTCTCTCTTTCTCTTTCTTTTAGGGATTTGCCAATGATTGTCCAGTTTGACAAATTGGATTCTTAAAGCTGATGCTTTGAAGAAAAGGATGCAGTGCGACAAGACAAGAAACAGCTCATCCTCAGGAGGATAAATAAAAAAATAAAAGCAACCCCATTCTCCGGCTTCCCTGTGACTCAAAGGGTGTCTCAGTTGTCACTGATAATCTAATCTTTCTATGATAGGTGAGGAACAGGACAATGGCGACCCAGCCAGGCTGTGGGTGTGATAGGCTTCTGATTAATAGGACTGTCCAATAACCACCCAACCCCCAGGAAGGTGATTAATGACATTTGATGTGAACTCTGACCTCCCCTGCAAGAACGCAGAAAGGAAAGAGTCTGCTCAGGCAGGATGGTGCATCCTGCGGAGAGTGATGGATTCCTGAAGGCTTTGTTACTCTCAGGGTGCCTGTGTGGGAGGAGGGGCCCGGGCACTCTGGCTTCCAGAGGCTTCAGCAAGTTCTCTGGCCTGGCAGCATTTTGCAGCTAGCACCTCCCCCATGCATACCCCCAGGGCGCTGTGTCTCAAAAGCAATTTCCTCTGGAGACTTGTCCAGCCTCTACTGCGCTTTCACCCTGAACCTGGGAGATCATTTTGACCCCTCCCCAATCAATGAGAGAGCAGAATACAACAAGTCCTCCTGGGGGCCTAGGTGGAGTAAACGTCCCCTCTGGCTTCTCCTCTCCTGCTCCTCCAGTTCTCTCTTCCTCCCCCCACATATCCTCTGGGTATGTAGGACCTAGGGTGGGGTTAAGGAGTCCCTGGGTGGTGCAAATGGTTAAGCGCTGGACTACTAACCGAAAGGTTGCACTTCAAACCCACCCAGAGGTACCTTAGGAGAAAGGCCTGGTGATCTGCTTCCGAAAGGTCACAGCCTTGAAAGCCCTATGGAGCACGGTTCTAATCTTGGGGAACGTGGCGTTGCTATAAGTCGGAATCGACTCGATGGCATTTGTACTGGTAGGGTGGGGTTGGAGTTGCCACGCTCATGGCTCACAAGTGTCTCTGTGGCTGGCAGTGAGCAGCTGAGATGCCCCCAGCTCAGAAGCCAGAGGGCAAGGGGGTGTTGAATGAAGTAAGTATCTACCTGGTGGGAGGGGGGAGGCTAACAGCCTGCTTGGCTCCAACAACTTGGCTGCAAGCACAACCTCAAGCTTGGCAGTTGTTGAGTCTTCTTTGTACGGCTTTCCAGGCTAACATTCCAAATTGTCTCCCTAATAAGATGGCCGTGAGATAGCCTGAAATGTTTCTTTCTGGTTATTGGTCTTTTCTGGCTTAACTGCTCATCTCAACTCTCATGTCCTTAGCAGCAAACCCGTGTAATTGTCCTACTGAGTGGGACCATTTGGAATCTAGGCCTCTGTTGTCATATTGACCAAATGATTATAGCCAAAGAAACCGTTCAACATGAGTTAGCTCAACCAAGGGAGTGTCCAGGCCAGTGATGACCCTGGAAGTGTGTCGGTGTGTGGGTGTGAGCGAGACCTGAACGTCAGTAAGACCCAGCTCTTCGGGAAGCATCCCTAGTTGTCTGGTAGCCTGAGACAGCGGTGGCCCTCTGAGAGATGAGCCCAACACAAGGCTGCCATGGTGGGAGCAAGAGACACACTGACCCCTTGTGAGAGAGGTGGGCAGGACTGTGGTTGACTCCACTTCAGTACACCTTCACTTTCTTACGACGCTGGCTGCCTTCTGTGTGCTGAACTTAGCTTTTAGAACCTCAGCTGATGAAGGACATTCTCCGCTATCGCATGGCCACCTGCTGGCCAGCAGTTCAGAGTCCGCAGTGTTACCAGATGGGACCTACAGAAGAAGTAGTGCATGTATTTAAATATTTTATGGGATTTTGACCTAATTTGATAAATATGAACGGAAGATGGGAAAAACAATGCTGCTGCTCTGGGACTCACCCACCTAACTCACCTGGGAAAAAGGGGTCACGCAGGCAAAGTCCTCAACACAGTGCCTGGCACACGGAAAGCACTAAATTACTGATAAGAAATTATTACTGTTAATTACCAATAATAATAATTATTAATAACTACAATTATTATTAATATCATTATTAGTCATATGACCAAAAAAACCAACCAGTTGCTGTCGAATCAACTCTGACTCATGGCAACCACGTGTGTGTCAGAGTAGAACTGTGCTCCATATGTAAATATATATATTTTTACTTTCTTTTTTTTTAGTGTGGTGAAAATATACATACCAAAATATTTAGCAATACAACAACTTCCACATTTACAATTCGATGACATTGATTACATTATTCATATTGTGATACCATTACCACCATCCTTTTCCAAAATATTCCATTACCATTAGTTAAAAGCTTGGCTGCTAACCACCGCGGTACGTCAGTATTCTTCATCAATATCACAATTCAAATGCCTCAATTCTTCTGTCTCCCTTTTTCATTTTCCAGCTTTTGCATGCATATGAGACAACTGAGAAGACCATGGCATGGGCCAGGCACACCTTAATCATCAAAGTGATACGTTTGCTTGTTAAAACTTAAAGAGATCTTTTGCAGCAGATTTGCAATACGTCGTTTGATTTCTTGACTGCTGCTTCCATGGGCGTTGACTATTTGATCCAAGTGGAATAAAATCATTGACAACTTCAAATAATAAAAGCTTGGCTGCTAACCAAAAGGTTGGCAGTTCGAATCCACCAGCCGCTCCTTGGAAACTCTATGGGGCAGTTCTACTCTGTCCTATAGGGTTGCTGTGAGTTGGAATCGACTTGCTGGTAACAAGTTTTTTATTTTATTTTATTTTATTTTATTAACATAAACTCAATGCCTCCCAAACTCCATAGGGTTGTTTTTTTTTTTAATTTTTTTTTTTATTGTACTTTAGGTGAAAGTTTACAGAACAAATAGTTTCTCGTTACACAGTCAGTACGCATATTGTTTTATGACATTGGTTAACAACCCCACGACATGTCAACACTCTCCCTGCTAGACCTTGGAGGACCTTTTTTCTTTTTTGGTGAAAATATACATAGCCAAAGATATACCATTTCAAAAATTTCTACATGCACAATTCAGTGACATTGATTAAGTTCTTCCAGTTGTGCTGCTATTCTCAAATAATTCCAAATTATTCCATCACCATTATCTTCAACTCTCTGTCCCCTAGGCTTCCCATCAAACCTTTTGAGTTGCTGTTGTCAATTTGATCTCACATAGATAATTCTTTTTTTTTGTATTTTAGATGAAGGTTTACAGAATAGTCTCTTATTAAACAGTTAGTACACATATTACCCTATGACAATGGTTAACAACCCCACGACATGTCAACACTGTCCTTTCTCAATCTTGGGTTCCCTATCACCAGCTTTCCTGTCCCCTCCTGCCTTCTAGTCCTAGTCCCTGGACTGCTGTGCCTCATTAGTCCCGTTTCGTTTAATGGGGCTGTCCAATCCCCGGCTGAACATTGAACCTCGGGAGTGACTTCACCACTGAGCTAAAAGGGTGTCTGGGGGCCATACTCTCGGGGTTTCTCCAGTCTCTGTCAAGCCAGCAAATCTGGTCTTTTTTTGTGCGTTAGAATTTTGTTCTACATCCTTCTCCAGCTCTGTCCAGAACCCTCTGTTGTGATCCCGGTCAGAGCAGTCAGTGGTGGTAGCCGGACACCATCTAGCTGTACTGGACTCAGTCTGGTGGAGGCCGTGGTAGCTGTGGTCCATTAGTCCTTTGGACTAATCTTTTCCTTGTAACCTGTTCTCTTCATTCTCCCCTGCTCCCGAAGGGGTGAGACCAGTGGAGTATCTTAGATGGCTGCTCACAGGCTTTTAAGACCCCAGACCCATAGGGTTTTTAACAGCTGATTTGTTGGAAGTAGATCGCCAGGCCTTTCTTTCAAGTTACCTCTGAGTGGACTCAAACTTCCATCTTTTCGGTTAGCAGTCAAACACGTTAACCATTTCTACTACCCAGAAACTCCAATAACGTGACACTCACTGAAAATATTTGACTGTGTGCTCAATTGTGAAGAAAAATAACAAAATTCAGGAGCATACATGAAATGCTGAAAATTATTGTTGAATAAAGTATCCCAAAGAGGAGGTGTAGTTAGGCACTTTATCATTTCTTTTTCAGCTGAGAATGGAGCCCCTCGTAGCATGAAGTCTATATTTTAGCTTCTGCTGTTTGGACTGTTGCATGGATTTTGAGAAACTCATTATGTCGAGAAGAGGGGGCTGCTTGAAGTGTAAAAGGCCAGAAGCAGAGTGTCCCTGGGGAAGGAAGGAAGGTAGAGCTGCCTGGGCTGCAGAGCCTGTCCCCTTCTCCTCCCAGGCCGGCCGCCATGCAATGCGGATGTCCGCTGCGTGGCTGTTCAGGGACTGTATGCACTATGAATGCTCACCCAGGATTACTGAGTGGGGCATTGACATCCACTCTTGCTCTTAGAGGAGTCCTGGTAGCACAACGGTTAAGTGCTCGGCTGCTAACTGAAAGGTTGGCAACTTGAACCCACCCACCGGCTCCACAGGAGGAAGACCTGGCAATCTGCTCCCATAACAATTCCCATAAACCCATTGCAGTCAAGTCGATTTTGACTCATTGTGACCCTTTAGGACAGAGTAGAACTAACCCATAGGGTTTCAGGCCGTAAATCTTTTCAGAAGCAGACTGCCACATCTTTCTCCCGTAGAGCAGTTGGTGGGTTCGAACCGCTGACCTTTTGGTTAGCAGCGGAGCACTTTCGCCACTGCACTGCCAGGGATCCTCCCTGTAAAGATTATAGCCTAGAAAACTGTATGGGAACATTCTACTCTGTCACATGGGGTTGCTATGAGTCGAAAATCAACTCAATGACACCTAGCAACAAAAACAACATCCTGCTTAACCCCGGGCCACTGAGTTCACCCCCTGCCCTGGCTGGGCCTAACCTCGAAGAACTCCCTCCCTCCCCTGCCACCATATGGCTGTTAAATAACACAGCCAAGGAAATCTGACCACCTGAGGGAGGGACTAAGGAAGAAGGAGAAAAATCACAGAAGGTGAGAAGTCATCCTGCTTTATTTTTCAGGTGATAAAAAGAAGCAGCTGTGACATGGATTAAGTTTAAAAGTTCCATCCAGATGTTTTGGGGGTCTGGTATTATTTAGGAAGTCTTAGGGGTTCTTATACTTCAGCAAGCATCAGAATCATTCAGAGGGCTTGTTAAAACACGGATTGCTGGTCTTCATCCCCCAGCTTCTGATTGAGAAAGTTTGGGAGGGGCCGTAAATTTTACATTTCTAACAAGTTTCCAGATGCTATTGCTGCTGCTGGTTCAAGGACCACACTTTGAGAACCACTGGATTAGCTAGACCAGTGAAGGGCATCAGAATAATCTTGTAAAAAGTGCTGATTTCTAGGCCCTTTATAACAGTCATGATATGTTTGACAGCAATTAAAAAAATAACAGAAGACAGTTGTTTAAGCAAGAAAGGCATTTAATTGTCACACATATCAATTAGATTGAAGGCAATGTTATCAAAGATGGAGTCTCTTTTTTATCTTTCCACTTGTTCATCCTTAGAACAGCTGGATTTTTATCCTTAGGTTTGTTGCCTCGTGATTGCAGAATGGCTGCCACAGTTCCAACCATCATGTTCTCATCCAATTGTGTTCAGAGTACAAGAAGGGGCAGGATTTCTTGCTATCACTCTCTGTTTCTCTGTCTCACCCTCTTTTAAATCAGATGCACTATCCCTTCCATAAGTTTCCCCTTTTACAGCTAATTTGCCAGAACTGGACCATAGGCCTACCTTAAACAAATTGATAGCGACAGGGAATGGAATTTCTGATCTCATCAAGGTTCACTACCTGGGGTTGGGTGAGGGCTCACCTTTCCTAAGCTTGTTCCTGCCTGATCAAAATTGGAATTCTATGACCCAAAGAAGAAAGGAATGTGATTGGGCAGAAACTAACAGTGTCTGTCCAGCTAGGGTGAGAATTCATCCTGGTTTACTCAGAACTGTCTTGGCTCTAAAACTGAAAGTCCCATGTCATGACAACCCTCTCAGGGCAGGGCAAACTGGGATGGTGGGTCACCGTAACTTTAGTCTCCCAGGACCTTCTGAACTATAGAATCTCTGAGGGGTGAGACTCAGACCTTATAATGAGTTTTAAACACTATCCCGAGAGGAGTGTTCCTCAACCCAACTCTCTTCCTTCCTACTGTGAACAATAAAGCCGAACAGCTCAACTGCTTACTTTCTTTGAAATTCTAAGACAAATAGAAGACCAGTTAACAGATGGCTTTCTCCCTGCCAATAGAAGTAGTTCTCAAAGGTTTTCTATGAGCTGCAATGTTGTGCTTGCTCTTCAGGATAGAATCACTGAGCTTAAGTTGCCATGAAGCCAAAACAATGGACTCAAGGTTGACCTATTTCCAGTTAACAACAGGGCATGAGGAAACCCAAGATGAAGCAATGTGGGTATGACTCAAGACTGGAAAATCCCAAAGGGGCAAGTTGGACCCCAAGACTAGAGGGGCCTGTGATCTTCAGGTTCCATCCCCAGCCCTCTGTTTGTCTCCTCTCTGTGTGGAGAGTGCAGTGGTAGTTCAGTGGTAGAATTCTCACCTTCCAAGTGGGAGACCCAGGTTCGATTCCAGCCAATGCACCTCACGTACAGCCACCACTCCTCTGTCATTGGAGGCTTGTGTGTTACTATGATGCTGAGAAGGTTTCAGTGGAGCTTCCAGACTAAGACAGACTAGGAAGAAAGGCCTGGTGATTTCTTTCCTAAAATCAGCCAATGAAAACCCTATGGATCACAATGGTCTAATCCTGTTGTGCAATGGGTTGCCATGAGTTGTAGGTCAAAACAACCATGGTGCAGTCTGTGCTCCGTCTTGCAGCCCTGTAGCCACCTCTGCCATGTGCCTTCTCACAGATCCTTATGCTGTTGGACTTGCTGGATTCTCTCAGAGCAGATCACAAGTTCTTTTAGGACACAAATCCCCTCTTGGCTACCTTGTCTCCCTAGGATCTAGCATATGCCTACCTTAATCATTCAATACTTGTTGAGTATGTGAATGAATGAATGAGGAGGCTGCACTCTTGAATATAAAGATAAACTTGGGCCACTAGACCCCAAGCCAACTCTTGTAACAGCCAACTGCCCGGGAGCCTAGAGGTCTCCCCACTCCATCAGAGTGCAGGCAGGACTCCATGGGGCTGGCTGTGGATGGAGGTTGGGGTCACACTCTTCCTCCAGGCCCCTCCCTCTGCTGGGCCCAGGCCTTGTCTGCTCCCTGCCCTGGCCTCGTGGGAAGCCGTTTGTGTTCCCACAGCACGGCGGCTGGGTAACTTTCCAATGGCTTTAGCTCATTACTCATCATTAGGAGTCCTAGTGTCTGGAGTTTTCCAGGTGATCAAAGCTTCCCTGTCTGGAGCAGCCGAGCAGGCCCTGGTGTCTGTCACCAGTAATCCCCCAGCCTAGTCAGGCAGACAGTTAAGTAACCCAGGAAGGAGGGGATTTGGTTTTTAAGCTCACATAATTCAGCTTGACACCCCGACATGCAGGCAGTGGCTCTCTCTCTGCTTGGAGGAAGTTTTCCCTGGTTGAAGAGGGGTGGGCTAGAGGGAGCAGCCGCTTGTTTTAGTTCTCAGTTATTTGAGAGCCAGTGGGCCCCCTCCCTTCCCTGCCCTACTCTCCTGGGGCGGGCTGGGAATGGGAAGGAGAATCAGCCTCTCATACAATCCATTCTACCCATCACCCCTTCCTACAACTCCTACTTGCTTCCAAACAGACACTGCCCTTGGCTTCCCCAGAACCAAGAATTCCTAATGGGGCCCTCTTTTTCTCCCCTGGTCTCTGGCTGGGCTCAGGGTCCCATTGGCCTCCCCAACCCCAAATCCCTCAACACCGCCCCTGCTCCCCCACAATCTATCTCCTTGAACAGAAAATGTGTTGCAAGCCTAAACTTCAGAGTCAAGCTGCACGCACAATACTTGCGCATTATGGGGGAAAAATAAAAGGATGTTTAAAACAATTTACAAATATTGCATCTTCTGATTTTTTTTTTAAAAGTTAAGATTGAATAATTTGGCCTATAAATAATTTTTCCTGATTTGACCCTTGTGCAAAAAAGTTTGCTCACCCCTGCCCTAAACAATGCAGCCCCTGCCACTCTTCCACTCAAAGTAGAAAAAAAAAAAAAGATTGAACAAAAATAGTAAACTTGGGGGGCTCATTAGTCTGGAAAATGGAACAGATGTTGTTAAAGAGTTTATATAAATATCTAGGTATCAACTTCACAATGGAACATTTAGGAGAATTAGTGTTGAACAAGGTCCACGGGTGGCACAAAAGGTTAAGCACTCAACTACTAGCCAAAAGGTTGGCGGTTCCACCCTGCCCAGAGGCGCCTGGGAAGAAAGGCTTGGCAATCTGCTTCCAGAAGGTCACAGCCTTGAAAATCCTATGGAGCAGTTCTACTCCGCACATATGGGGTCGCCGCAAGTCGGAATCGATGACAACTAACAACAAGTGTTGGGAACGAGGACAGAATATTCCAACCCCCAGAGGCTGGCAACTGGGATGAAGTAAGCCCTTGTCAGCATGCTCTTGGGGTCACTGTGCTGGCCCATGGGCTCTGTGGCACTCTTGCATGTGGATGGTCTTGCCCCAGCCAAGTTCGGTGCCCATGGAGTGGTGAATGGCGCACGTCACGGCACACCCTCCCCACCTGCTGTGGAGGCCCCCTCCTGGCACAATCCTCTCCCTCCCGGGCTGGAGAAGGGCCAGCTCTGTCGGCTGGGCCTGCCTGCTCTGCTTGTGTCCAAGGACCGCTCCCGTGTCTTCAGATCCGCTCCCACCAGGATGTTTTACATATTTTAATTAAAGCGCCGCCCTGGGCTGCCAGAGCTTCTGATAGATGGCTCTCATCCGAGTTGCAGGGTTGCGGTGGTGTGAAACATGGTATCCGACGATGCCCTCCTGCTTTCGAGAATGCTTCGGCTGCCACCTCTGGAGGTGGGTTCCAGAAGGGGTGCAGAATCCAGCAGGCCAGGGCAGGTGGCAGGCACATCGAGGGGTGGGCAGGCCAGGCTCTGGGATGGTAGGAAAGTTAAGGCAGGAAAGCCTCATGGCCAGTTTCCGAGGACCAGCTGGCCGGTGGATTGCGATGAGTCTGATTCTTGCAGGCACACAGCCCTGTGGACACTCCTTATCAGTGTCAAATTATGACAAATGGCAACCAGTAAAAGTTGCTGGGTGGCAGCTGCCGCATCTCAGAGGGAAGCAGGTATTTTTAGCACCGCGCCTTGGGGCTCTGGCATTGGGTTAATTAATCATGGTGAACAGCTCCGAGTTTGGTTCTTGATCTTGGCCCCCTTCCTCCATCTCCAGCCTTGTCCCCATTCCCCAGACTAGAATATCAGCTGCAGAGGTAGAAATTGCACAGAGCTGGCACTGGGGACACGAGCCCATTTCTTCCCAGCTTGGGTCCCCCTATGGTTGGCCCTACGCCTCTTCCTCCTCAACGGTTCCTTCATCACCTCCAGCTGCAGCGACTTCCTTTCTGCGCCCCATGCTCATTCCTGCCTCAAGGCCTTTCCAGACTTTCCCTTGGTCTCCTCATCCTTCCTGTCTTAGCCTTCCCTGAGTGCCTCCCGCAACATGCTATCACCTTGGCCCGTTTATGTCCTTCAAAGCCCTTAGCTTTTCTTTATTGTCTGTCTCTTCCAGTGAAATACAAGCTGCTTGAGAGCTGGGCCTTCTCTATCTTATTTCCTGTCTTGAATCCCCATTGCCTAGATTAGTGTCTGACACATGATAGGTCCTCAACAAATGCCAGTGAATAAATGGATGAATGGAAAGATGAGAGGATGGATGGGAAAGCTCTCTGTGGGCCAAGATTTTAAGATTCAGTGTGTTAAGGTTGCTCTTGTTGGTAGAGGAGCACATCTGGGAAGACAGGGGCTGTGCAGCGGCAACCTCACCTGGCCCAGGGCAGCCATCATGGCTCAGCACAGGCCCAGGGGATTCTGGGAAAGGATGTGCTGGAGAGAACCAACAGCTGTCCTCTCACCTCTCCCAGTATCCAAGAACATGCTCTTGGGTGTCTATGAGAGAAGATTGCTCTGAAGTCTGTATTTTTTTTCAGTAATTTTTTTCTTGGGGGTGGGAGGAAGTAGATCAGTTTTAAGAAAGTCCTAGAAGACTGTTTCCCCACTCTACCTGAAAGCTGACATTAGTAGTTCATGTTTAGGGGATTGAGTATGGCCATTTCACTGTGTCTTCTCCTAAAATATCACTACGCTTCTGGAAGATAGTGTTGTTTGCCCTTTTCTCCCCCTTTCTTGCCTGGAACGGAATCTCCATTTGGTTCTGGTATTGGGAGGCCTGTGCTTGGGAGTGGCCCCAGTCCAGCTCCAAGTCCAGCCCCAGGCTCAGCCCAGTCCCAGCCGTAGCCCTAGACCCAGCCTCAGGCCCAAGAAAGGAACCGTGATAGATCAGAGCCAATTGTAATAACTCCACTTCCCTACCCAGTGATTGGTTTAGAAATGGGCACGTGAATGCAGTTCTAACAAATGGGATGTGAGAAGCTTCTGAGGGGCTTCCTCACTTTTATAAAGGGACATGACAAGGAACATCCATGTCACTTTTCGTGAGTCAAGGGCAGAGGATCAAGGTTTATTTCACATGCAGAGGTGAAGGTATAGGGGGCCGTGAAAGGGACCTGGGGAGGGATGCAAGTCAACTCCTACAGTTTCCATTCACAAGAGGCCAACAGACCCCAGCAGAAATGATGGTTGAGCCCAGGAGAAATGATGGTCAGACCCAGCAGGGCCCACCCAGGGGAGCTATGCTGACCACTCAGCCCTCCCCCATTCAAGTTGAACCTGACTCTCACGTCAGCTTGGATAGCACTCTCCCCCCTGCCCTGGTCCTTCTGAGGCACCAAGAGGCTCTGAACTACTTCAAGTCCATGAGCTGCCTTGCCAAGAGATGTTAGAAACCTTTCTCATGACACCTTGAAGGGAACAAATAAATCCACCTTCTTATTTTCCTAGGATATGTGGAAGGAAATTCTGTGAGGAAGGCACAGGCCTTCACTATAAAGCTTCCAGAAGGAGAACATTCAGAGCAGACCCTGAACGGGGAGGCCACCAGGCCTGGGGTCTTCCACTAGCTGAGCGCCAGCTTGCTGTCAGCCTCCACTGTGGCTTATGTGGAAACCAGGCCTCTTCGCACTGTCTTTCCTGGCCAGGTGGTTCCGAGGAGAAGCAAAGTGATAGCTCAAACACTTCTCATTTAAACACACTAGGGAAATTGAGCCAGCTAGTGCAGTGGTTAAGAGCTTGGCTGCTAATCATAAAGGTCAGCGGTTTGAATCCACCAGTTCTCTTTGGAAACCCCATGGGGGCAATTCTACTCTGTACTATAGGGTCCCTATGAATCAGAATTGACTCGACAGCAGTCGGTTTTATGGTTTAGGGAAACTGAGAAATTGCTATTCCATTTTAACTTTTGCTACTTTTCTTTCATGGCTCTGGTTATGACTTCCACCGTTCTCGTGGAAGACAATGACAAAGAGGCAGAGAATCAGAGTCAGAGAGAGAGAGGATGAGAGAGAGAAAGACAAAGGAGGCAGAAACAGAAAAACACTCAGAGAAAGAGAAACAGGAAGGTAGAAACAGAGACACATTCTTCCTTTCACTGAGTCAAGAAATATTTATTGAGAACCCACTGTGTGGCAGACACATACACGCCTCTAATTAAATACACCATGAGACCGCAGGCTGTTTATACTGCCTCTCAAATGCCAATCTGGCACCTAGGTAGGAGAATAAAGAGGTTGCTGTTCCCACTCAGACCAGTAGGTGTCATCAAGTCAGAGGGAAAGGTAAGCTGCTGCGGGTCTTCATCAAAAACCAGTTGCCTTCGAGTCGATTCCGACCCACAGAACCCTATAGGACAGAGTAGAACTGCCCCATAGGGTTTCCAAGGAGTGGCTGGTGGATTTGAACCGCCGACCTTTTGATTAGCAGCCTGAGCTCTTAACCGCTGCGCCACCAGGGCTCCGTGGGTCTTCACTGCCGTCTATGAAGATAAATTCTATTCATCCAGTTACCAGAGTGCCATCATGTACAGGGCACCCACTCGAGGGTACACAAGAGAAATACACACTCTGCCCTCACGGAGTTCACTGTGCCATCGGGGACCTGGGACAGGGTCCTAAAGTCACAAAATAAGGCAGAAGGAGGTAAGTGTGTCAAGAGAGGTTTAAAGGAAGGACTGTGTAGATCTTACAACACGGAAGACCTCAGAGAAGCCCTTCCCACCATCTCATGTTACAGCAGAGGAAAAAGACTCAGAGAGGGGGGTTATCGATCTGGAGTCACTGATGGAGCTCTGGAAGATGAAACCTCTAGGCTGGAAGACACTCGAAATACACAGTGGCTGCAGCAGTGGACTAATGATTGTGAAGACGGTGTAGGACCATTCTGTTGTGCCGACTGGACGACATCTAACAATAACACTTTCTAGGTAAGGAAACTGAGGCTCAGGGAAGTGAGGTAATCTGTCCAAGATACACAGCTTGTAGGTAGTGGAGCTGGGACTCCAACCCAGGCGATCTGATGCTGAGTGCTCAGATATGGTAGATTCGATAGAACTTAGAGCCACTTTGATATGGAAGGTCTAAGTTGATCCCAGGTTTCTCATTTGGGTAATTGCTGTGGTTGCTGCCCTGTGATGGTGTCATTAACCTGACAGGTGACACCAGAACAGGAACCAGGGTAGGTGAAAAGATAACCAGTTCAGTACTGGATGGATTAAATTTGAGGGGCATTGTTGAGGACACATTTAGATTTGCAGCCCAGGAGAGAGGTCTGGGCAAGAGACTGAGATAAATATACAAGATAGAGGTTTGTTCTTGACTAATCCAAATGCAGGTTAGCTAGAAACCTCTTGTTTGTTATAAAACCTGTTGCTGTCGAGTCAGTTCTGTCGCATGACAACCCCATGTGTTTCAGAGTAGAACTGTGCTCCATAGGGCTTTCAATGGCTGTGATCTTATGGAAGTAGATTTCCAAGCCTTTCTTCTGCGGTGCCTCTGGGTGGATTGGAACCAACAACCTTCCAGTTAGTAGCCAAGTGCAAATCGTTTACGTCATCCAGTGATCTTCCTCTGTTATAGCAATCAAGTAAAAGGAGAGAAATTTACCCTTCTGTGTATTTTTTCTCGTCTCTGTCAACATTCAGGTATGTTCAGGGAGGGCAAGGAGTGAGGGACCACTCTTGCTCACACTTGTTCCCCAGTCCTGACACATTGTGAGAGCTCAGTAAATACTTATTGAATAAATGAAGGAGTGACCCATTTTTACCCTGTGTATCCTAAGTCAGCCATGGCTGTGGACCATACATCAAAACTTAAGTACATTTCTCATGCCTGCTGAGATTATCTAGCGTTCTGGAATCATTGTAGAAGTAGGGACTTGGAGTCAGAAATGACGCTTTTAACATTTGAGAGCTACAAGTAAGATTATGCATCATCCCTTACAGTGTTCTTGTTTTACCAGCAAGGGACAGAAGCTCAGAGACCTTTCCAAGACCACCTAGGCCACTTGCTAGTGCAGAAGACCACCCAGACTTGGTGGTCAGTAAGCCGGGCCTGGCCTGCCTTGCTCTGGCTGGTTTACTGCTCTACTCTGGGCCTAAGTTTCTCCCTCAGGCTAAAGGACAGACCGAGCTTCTGGCTCCAGAAGGGTGATGAGATGATGAGAATCCACCAGCCAATATGCAGATGAATGGATTGTGGCTTTCCTCCCGGTTGGCTGAAAGAGCCCTGATGTCACAATGCATAGGTCTCCGCCACTGCATATGACCCTGTCTCCAGCCAAAACAATTCACTGACCCGCTGGGTCTCTTGGCTCCCTACTGTTTGTCCAACTGGGAAGAGACCATGGAACCACTCTACCAGGCGGGGTCCATCATCATGAAGGTGAATACCTTACAAGGGAAGAAAATGGTGGAGAGTGGCCTCCAGTCTGGAGACTTTTCTCTGCCCCAGTCGTGGCCCTCCTGCATCCCGCCGTCGCCTGACTTGGAGATCCTGCAGCAGAAGGTGGCCGGGGTGCAACGGGAGCTAGAGGACTTCAAGAAGGAGGCGCTAAAGGCCATCCATTACTTGGAAGACGCCTTCTGTGAAATGAACGGGGTCCTGGCGCAGCAGGAGGAGCAGGCGGCCCGCGTGAAGCAGCGGCTGCGAGAGGAGGAGGACCGGGGCATCGTGCGCAACAAGGTTCTCACTTTCCTGCTGCCGCGCGAGAAGCAGCTCCGGGCGCACTGCCAGCGGCTGGAGTACCTGCTTCTGCGCCAGAGCCGCGAGGCTCTGGGGGCCCCCAAGAAGATCCAGGCCAGCTGAAGCTCCAGCCCAGCACTCAGTGCCAGATATTTTTAATGCAAAGACAAGCCCAAGCCCCTAGCCACTTGAGTGCTCCCCTTTCCCCATTTCCATTGCCTTGCTTCTACATAAATAACACCTCGTTGAGAGGCCAGGAGACCCAGTATGTTCTTTTATCTGGAGTCCTCAAGGAAGGAGGCATCCCAATACTAAGTCTTCCTGACACCTGAAACTTTTCACCTTTTTTTGTTCTTTGTGTAATGGCAATGTTGCTCAAATGTATGTTGTTGTTGTTTTTTTTAAATGTTCTTAAACTGATTGTATTGAACAGAATTGACCTTTTAATGACTCGGGGCTCTCATGACGCGTCACTTAAGTATGAGCTACTGAGATGGGGCGACTGGTTTGCCCAGGCACTAGATGGCCCCAGGTTGCCGAACTCTTGTAGTTCTTATCCTTGCTTTATTTGGCTTTTGTCTGCTGCTAGATGTCATACCTTGCTCGTCTTTGCTGCCTTTCCCCACCTCCACTTCTGCTGCACTTAGTATTTAGACGGGAAAACCAGACTGATGGTGCTTATTAAGATTCTGATGAGTGGAGTTAGCTGAGCTTTAGGGCACTGAGGATGTGATACCCATAAGGTGGGACTATAAAGTAGTGAAACAGATTTTCCTGTATGACCCATGAACGGTGGCCTTTGATCAGGCAATTTACACACATCACCTCATCTCCTCTCGCAGGCACTTTTGGAGGTAAGTGTTGTCTCTCCACTGTACACGAGGAAAACGATGTCAGGAAGGCTAAGTCCTTTACCCAGGGTCTCCATACTATGAAGTGGCAGGCCCGTGGTTCAAGTCCATGTCACTGACTCCTGACCTGTGCTCACTCGCTGCACCATGCTGCTGTCCCTCCTGATTTTGGAGCCAGGCAGGAGCCTGGGCCAGGCTGATGGGCCCATCCTTCTGGAGGGTTGAGATCATCTCTTAGGTGATGTTGGGGCTCCTTAGCTGTCACTGCACCTTTTATCTCCAATGAGCCTCTGTTTCATAGACTCTTCTGTCCTCTGGTCCCCCAAAATGCTGCCATGCAGCAGGCATCTCCCCTAAGCAGAGCAGTGAGGGGCCTGGGAGCCAGATTCGGCACCTGAGCAGAGCCGGGTCTCTATTTTCCCAGCTCAGTTCTCACAACGTATTCCATACCCACTGATGATCTGCTATTTCAGCCCCATTCTCCTCCCTCCTCTTTCATAGAATCTTCCCAAACAAGATTTGACCATCTGGAACCCCCAAGCTGAACTTCACAAAAGGATCCTTTGATTCATCGTTAACTGCAGCTGTTACCATTCACCAACTGTTACCCTGAAGGGCTGTAATCCCTACTCTAACTTTAGGCAGTTTATACGTTAAAGGGTTTAGCTGAAGTGGTAATAATAGGGGTTATAATATTAATATTACTACTAATAATAGTAGCTAATATTTATTGAGAACATAATATATTCCAGGTACCATGATTGACCCTTTACATGCACTTAATCCTCACAACAACACTTTGAAGGTAGATACTATCATAGACTTCACTTTGAGAGTCTATGGAAACCAAAGCTCAGAGAGGCCAAGTAACTTGCCCAAGGTCACACAGCTGGTAAGTGATAGAGTTGAGATTTGAACCTAGAAATGTCTAACTTCAGTGTCTGTGTTCTTAACCACTGTGTAATAGTTTTGGAAGACTTGTGAATATCTGACAAACACTTCCTGAATAGATAAAATGTGAGAGTACTGAAACTGGTGAGGTGAGCGCCGGGAAAAAGGATTGTTTTATAGGCGAGATTCCTATACCCTTAAACTTTTTTTTTTTTTTTTAATTGACCTTTAGGTGTAGGTTTACAGAACAAACTAGCTTCTCATTAGACAGTTAATACACATATTGTTTTCTGGCATTGGTTAACAACCCCATGACATGTCAGTACTCTCCCTTCTTGACCTTGGGTTCCCTGTTACCAGCTTTCCTGTCCCCTCCTGCCTTCTAGTCTTTGCCCCTGGGCTGGTGTGCCCCTTTAGTCTCATTTTGTCCTATGGGTCTGTCTGATCTTTGGCTAAAAGGTGAACCTCGAAGTGACTTCATTACTGGGCTAAAAGGGTGTCCGGGGGCCACACTCTCGGGGTTCCTCCAGCCTCTGTCAGGCCAGTGAGTCTGGTCCTTTTTTGAGTTGCTGTTGTCTTCTCCATTTTCCTCCAGCTCTGTCTGGGACCTTCTATTGTGATCCCTCCCAGAGCAGTCCGTTGTAGGGGATGCCTGGATGTGTGCTTACAAATGTATCTGAGAAGGTGACTTTGATTGGCCAACTATAAGAAGAGGTTAAAAAAATCAACTGCCTTCTGCAGGGGAAAATGGATTGAACTCTAATTCACATGGAAAAGGATTGGAGTCAACTGCAAGTTCAGCGTGTAATGTAGCTGCCCAAGAGTGACAGTGTTTGTGGGAATTCTGAGGCCAGATTGAGGGGTGATGCCTGTGATTGGTGCTCATCAGACCACATCTGGAGTCATCTCTGTTTAGTTCTGGCCCAGCATTTTAAGAAGGTTCTAGACAACCCGGAGTGTGTCCAGAGGATGGAGACAAGCCAGGGAACCCAAAGAGTGAAGCATGATTGAAGGACCTGGGGATATTCGCAGGAGACATTTTGAGGGGAGACCTGATTATGGTCTTCCGAACACTGGAAGGGCTGATTGTCTTTTAGGAGGGGGTGATAAAAGTCACCCTCTTTCCCTTTGTCTACGTTAGGGACGAGTTGAGTGGTAGATGCAGGATCCAGGCAGACAGAGGCAAAATATCACTTCGATTGCTGATAAATCTGCCTGAAATGATGGTTTAAGGTCTGCTGGACCCATAGGCTTGCTAAGACCTCATCCCTGAGTCTAACACGGTCTCCAGGCACAGGTGTCAGCAGTAGTGACGGCTGCAGGCCTCTTGAGGGGCTGCTGCTGTAAAACCTATGGAGTGAAGGGCCAGAGCAGAAGGCTCCTGTCTGTAGAGGGGCAGCTCAGGACAGAGGAAAGGGTGAGCAAAAGCTGATCTTTCTCCCAAACCCACCAATCAGAAATCATTCGCCTTTCTTGAGGAGACGTAAGTGAGAGAAAAGAGAGCCCAGGAATGCTACTTGAGTGGAGGTCCCTCCATAATGAAACAAGAGGAATGGGAGAAAAAGTTCCCCCTAACAATGAGGAAGAGGGCTAGCCTGATGCTATATGATTCTACAGTGTAGAACCAGTGACAAAGGATGGATGCTAGAAGGAGGCAGATTTCAGCCTTGTGGAAAAAACAAAAGTGACATTAGTTGCTGCTTATGTGTCTGTGCAGTAAAAGGTTGACCAGCAGGTCTGGGGTGTTTAAACCCTGCACATTCCAAAGAAAGGTCTAGCCCTTAATTGGCTCCTAGGAGATTACCTTTAAGCCCTTGAAATACCCTGCCTGATTAGAGTGTCTTTTTACCTGGGGCCTTGGGCCACACCAGATAATTTATGCTAACAATGTGGGAGTCCTGGGCCACACTATCAGTTTGACATCTGGAGGGGCTGGAGAATGAGTAACAGGTCACCCTCATGGGTGCTCCATGCCGGCTTGACCAACCCTCAGTGAAAATCCTAGAAACCAAGGCTCAGGTAAGCTTCTCTGGTTGACAATACTCCATGTACGTTGTTACACACCATTACCAGGTGAATTAAGCACTGTTCATACAACGCCACTGCAGGCTTGCACCTGGTCTCTTCTGCTCTATGCATCTTTTACCTTTGCTGATCCTAATTTGTATCCTTTAGCTGTAATAAACCATAACTGTGAGTATAACAGCTTTTCTGAGTTCCATGAGTCTTTCTAGAGGATTATTGAATCTGAGGGTGGTCTTTGAGGCCCACCGCAGAATGTCAGATGCTCTGGTAAGCACTTGACATTTCATCCTTATAATCTTAAAAATAACCATATTAACTAGGCACTATTATTCCCATTACAGATGAGGAAACAGGCGGAGGGAGGTTAAGCAACTTGCCTAGGAGTACACAGTGAGACTCCAGAGCTCCCTCTTGACCATAACTCCATACCAAAGGAAGATGGGCTGGACACTCTTTGCTGGAAGGGACCTTGTGGGTGGCCCCAAGGCTCTCCAGCTCAGGCTAGGCCTGTTGGAGTGATGATGACGAGGAGGCACTGGAGGGAGAGTAAGAAAGCTTATGAATTTCCCATCTTGGAGAGCTCAGGTGTACCTCTGTCCAGGTTGGGTTAGACAGGTGCCCTGCCAGGAGACAAGGTGAAAGTCTGAGTGTCATCTCATAGTCTTCCCTGCAGTGGGGCTTGGCAGCTTTATTCCCCTCCTCTATCAGGATCTTTCAGCTGCAAACCAAAGAATACGCATTACTCTGACTTCTTTAAGGGGAGTTTATTTTTCTCACATAACAAGACATCTGAAGTAGGTGGTTGGTCCAGTAACTCAACAATGACAGGGCTCTGGGTTGGCATGTCTGTGATCCTCTTGCCCCCCACTCCCACCCCATGGTCATATGATGGCTGCAGGAGCTCCAAAATCATGTCCTTATTCCACTTCTGAAGCAGGAAAAAGTGATAGACCTTTCCTTGCAAGTGTCTTTTAACCAGAGAGAAAACCCTTTTTCCAGAATTCGCCCAGAAGACTTCCCTTTAATCTCTTTGGCAAGATCTGGGTTGCTTGCCCATCCTAAACCAACCACAAGCAAAGGGGAAGGCGATTGCTATGACTCACTCCCTGGGACTGTGAACAAAATCAAGGTTCCGTTAGTGATGTTGGCTGTTGGGCAGGTAACCAACTCCAGCTGCCATAACTTCAGTCTTATATTTTCTACTTAACTGATGTGCAGTGTCAGGAAGACGAGAGTTCTAGGGGAGTGGCATGGATGGGCAGAGCTGTGCAATGTGCGTGCACACGGCTGTGAGAAGCAGGGATTTGGGTCTGGGAATTGGGGAGATAGTGTCTTAGGGTTCTCTAGAGAAACAAAAACCAGTGAAACACACACATATATACAGAGAGAGAGAGAGAGAGAGACAGAGAGAGATTTACTTCAAGAAATTAACTCACACAACTGGGGGGACTGGCAAGGCCAAAATCCATAGGTCAGGCAGCAGCCTGGAGACTCCTGCAGGCTTGCATCCCAAGATCCACAGGTCAAGCAATAGAAAGAGTGCAGAATGAAGACACACACAGAGACAAAGTTCTGCAAAAAATATCTATTTATAGTCTGGAGGCAGAACACAACCCAAGGAAACTCCCTTTTCAACTAATTAATTACATTACATTAGATTACAGGTAGTCCCTGACTTATGACTGGGCTCTGTTCTGATGACTCCGTCATTAGGTCAGTTCTGATGGAAGTCAAATACCTCATTTTTTTCATTATTATTACCTTTCATTATCAGTATCAGCATTTCCTTCAAGCATGATTCTGTCTTTAAATGCAGTGTGATTCTGTCTTTAAATGCCTTGAAACCAGGCATTGACTTGGCCTCTTTGTGAATAAAAGTCTGTTCTGGCATCCTTTTCAAAAACAAGCCTGTTCTGTCCATGTAGAAATTCTTCATCTTCTCCAGCTCATCTTTAAATTTTTCGGCAGCTTCAGCGTTGGCACTTCATGCTTCTCCAGTTATAGATGTGTTATGTAAGCCAAATCTACGTTTGAAGCGATGAAACCAGCCCTTGTTGGTATTAAAGTACTCGTGGTAGTCTCCTTGCTGTTCCTTCGGGTTTCAGAAGAGCTGTGTGCTTTTGTTGGAATTATCAGTAAACTCATAGGAATCCGCTTCTGGATTTGGTCTTCTGTCCAAATCATCGAGAGATTCTCCATCTTCTTTGTTAAAATTATCGATTTTATTCTAATTGCTCCTTTAACTGTCTCCAAAATCCTAGTCTTATCCTTCATGGTTTTGTCGACATGGCAGAATGAGACAATCCTTCTTCGCATGCTATTTTGCTGCCTTTCTTTCCATTATCATTATCATTAGTGATCTTCATCTTTATATCCACGCCTTCCTCAGCTTCTTTTTTGGATTAGAACTTTCGGTGTCATGACTTCTTTGGCTAGACATATTGTTGGGGGTATAAGCAGTGTAGGTGTTACAGTCAGAGAAACTTGAACAACTCAGCTTCAGATTAACAACTGATGCTTCTTATGGTACAAAACACTGAATAAGATCACGCTATTGGCCTGTGTCTACAGTGAAGTTGGCGTCAGTGTCGTAACAATAAAGACGGAGTCGTAACAGCTGTCAGGCGTGTGCACAGTTCAGTTGTCGTATGTCATTAGAGGTAAACACTGTCCAACTTTCTATCTGTTAGGACTCTCGACACCGACACTGACTTCATTGTAGACCAGGCCACAGCCTGCTATACAGCGGTGTTTTGAACAGTAAATCATAAAATTGAACATATGCACGTGAACATCTGAGAAGGATAACGTCAGCAAACCACACGCTACACATTGTATGTAGTACATATTACTAACCATAAGGTGTACTGAAAAACCTCCAAAAGATGGACGGCCATAAATGTGGTTCGTCATAACTCGAATATGTCATACATTGGGAACTACCTACAGCATAGAGGCAGAACACACCCTAAGGAAACTCCCTTTTCAAATGATTGATTGAATACATTACATTAGATTATAGTGTGGAAGGTGATTGTATTATGTTAGATTAGATCACATTAGGGAACAGCAACTAGACTAGTGTTTGGCCAAACCACTGGGAGCATAGCCTAGCCAAATTGACACATAAAATTAATCATCACAGATGGGCTGGGTGTAGGTGCAGAAAGGCACGTCAGCGCTGTAGGTGCAGATCCATTGCTCTACTTGCTCCACCCAGACTTCCCTTGGAGTCAGAGGCTTGAGATGACCCACAGGGTCCCTGGGAAACTTTGAAACCCCTCAGTCCTTAAAATAAGCATCCACTTTTAGAGATGCAATTCACATGTGTCAGTCATCACCATCTAAGGTGACCAAATTTTCCTAGTGTAACTGGGACTGTCCCGGTTTTAAAACTGAAAATTTCACATGCCAGAAACTCTCTTGGTCCTGGGCAAACTGGGATGGTTGGTTACCTTACATTAGACATAAAACATCTTGAGGTGATCCAGGTGAAGCTTGGGTGGGGTGAGTCACAGGAGGTTAGGGCAGGAAGCAAGGATGGTGGTGGCTGTCTCTGCCTGGTTGGCACATCTTTGCTTTCACTTTTAACCAGAGGAGGCTGGCCTGCCCAGTCTGCAGCAGAAAGAGCTTGTCTTTGAGTTCATTTCTCCTCCCTACTCTCACACACTTGGCTGCCACCTCACATTGGCAAGGAGGTTTGAGACCTGAGTATTTTCTGAGCAACTTGTGAGATCCTTCTGTAGATAGTAAGGATTCCTGATTAGGACACAGCCTCACAGCTGAAACCCTAGTCAAATGGAGTATTTCCTGGAGGACAGAGGAAACCCATAGTAGATTAAAGGGCCCTCACTCGGGGTCTGTGAGTGGTGCCAAGAAGACAGCTTTTTGCAGCTTTGGAAGATGGAGTTCCTCAACCCAACTCTCTTCCTTCCTACTGTGAACAATAAAGCCGAACAGCTCAACTGCTTACTTTCTTTGAAATTCTAAGACAAATAGAAGACCAGTTAACAGATGGCTTTCTCCCTGCCAATAGAAGTAGTTCTCAAAGGTTTTCTATGAGCTGCAATGTTGTGCTTGCTCTTCCTGAGCATTCGCAGCCTTCAGAGGGCTGCTGAGATCTTAGAGACATGGTTCCATCTCACAAAAACCCAAACAAGAGTGCCCTCCCCAGGACCCCAAACCCTGTGTCTGCTGCAAGCTGGGACTCTTGGGTGAGCGGCAAGATGGCTGAGATGCAGGGAAGCCAAACTCATAGTGCTCAGTTTGGAGGCTAACTAACTTCACCTTCAGTCTTACCTGTCCACTTGGGATAAGCAAGAAGTCAACAAAGCGATCCCGCCAGAGTGAAGCCAGAGACAACGCCCAGGGCCAGGAAGAAGAGCTGTGGGGAGGGGCATGGATGGGCAGAGTTGAACCGTTTGGGTGGGCTGTCGCCTTGCTGCAGGAAGCAAGGATTTGAGCTTGCTTCAGCATGCAGAACTTTGCTTTCTGATCTGGTCCAGTCCACTTATTAATCTCTGCAGTGCTAAGAGAAGCAAGCCTTGGACATCTTTCCCAACATTCACCAGGTGTCAATCTGGCAACTCCTCCAGCTTGAGATGAGAAGGGGAAAGAGGCTCACGTGGGTTTGGCCATCCTTTCCCAACCCCTAGTCTCCACTTGGCTGCTTCTAACGTGAGTGCAGTTTATATTCAGGTGTGTTGTCTCTGGCTTCACTCTGGTGGGATCTCTTTGTTGATCTCTTGCCTACCCCAACAAACCCCTTACTTTTGAATTCCTTTCAGGCATTGAAGCTCGGCAGACAAACTGGCCTGATTTAAATACCATCTCTGCTTCTGCTACTCAGTTTCTGTATGACTTAGGGATGTCACTGTACCGCTCACAGTGCTGTCCAATAGAACTTTTTGCAATGACGGAAATGTTCTATAGTTGTGCACTTTCAATATGGTCACCACTAGCCACCCTATTGTGGCTATTCAGAAAATGGCTATTGAGCACTTGAAATATGACTAGTGGCATTTAGGAACTGAGTTTTAAAATTTATTTGATTTCAATTAGCCATGTATAGCTGGTGGCTACAGCCTCAGAGCCTCAGTTTCCCCTCATAGGATTGTTGGGAGGGGCTGCAACTATGGCAGGATAGTTGACTGCGATTTTAATTAAAATTTGGTTCTTGAACCTATAGTTACTTTTCTTTCTTAACCTAGGAAGGTAGGCTGTGTTCCCTCAGACTCTTCCTTGCAGGGCCCCAAGCAGATGTTGCCAGAAACTCAGAAGAGGACCTTGGCATTTGTGCTTGAAATCTAGGATCATTGAAAGACATTGTGCTGGATCAGCCCAGAGAGCACGATGATGGGAGCTAGTGGGGGAGGTGGTGGCTGCCAGCTCCCAGGGAGAGGCGGGACTTCCTCCAAGAAGGGAAGGAGGACCAGGACCCCGAATCTTCCAGTCCACCCTCATATGCTGAGCTGGTTGAGTGGGAGCATGGACTCCTTATCCTTAGGCTTGTGGTGCCTCTGATTGTGTGCTCTTTCTCTTGCTCTCCCCATCATTTCTCTCTCCTCATTGGAGTCATACTAATAAGCACAAACAGGGGATTCCTTTAGGAGACAGCCAGTGATGACAATCAGAGAGGCAGTCAAGTCAAAGTCACTGGGGCAGGCTGAGCGTTAAAGTCAGGGTACAATGGAAATGACACATTCCTGGGCCAGAAGCAAGACTCCAGGGAGGTGTTACAGAGTCTGAAGGTCAGGTTTGGTAGCCATATCCCAGCAACAGAGTACATTGGGAGCAAGCAGGAGAGGTTTCTGTGGTTCCCCTTGTGGGCCAGCAGGGCTTGGGGCAGTGGGGTAGGGAGTCTGGCTAGCACAGAGTGGACACTTTGACTTTCAGACACCCATCCTGGTAGGAAATGTTCTCAAAGAAGCTTGACAGTCTGGGGTGAGGGTTACCCGCGTGAGACTGGGAAGGCAAGCTCCATCCCTGAGACTCAGAAAGAAGAAAGAAGCTGCTTCTGGTGTCCTTGGCTTGTCTGTCACCATTCTGGATGGTTATTGCCTCAGGAGGGGCATGGCCCCATTTCTGGGTTTGACAGTTCCAGTGGAGTCAAACATGTCTCTACTAAATAAATTAGATCTCTCCGGGGCAGATCAATATTTAATGTGGGGTTTAAAAAGACCGACTCAGGAAATGAGTTTAAAAGTGAAGAATTTGCCTTAGGTAGCAATTTCTGAAATACAGTGGTATCAGGGGACAGATAATTCAAACTCCAGCTATGGATAATATAAAAACAGTTGAACAAGCCAAGTTCTCCTTCCTGCACATCAGTGACTCTGAATCCCCAGTTTTCAGTGTGCTACTCACAGAGGATTAGTGTCAAGTTCGAAGAGACCTTAGAGAGCATCGCCTCCAGGGAGGCAAATTCTCTGTACAGCTGCTTCCTGCCCGCACCTGTGGCAGACATCACTAATCAATCCCAGCAGTCTTTCCTCTTGTGTTCATTGCAGACTTGTGTGTTTTTCTCAACATTGCACTCTAAGCAGCCACCACCTATTGATCAGAGTGGCACTTGATATGGAATTTATTTCCCACCCTGATGTAGTCCAATTTCCTCATTTAACAGAGAAGAGAGCTGAAGCTCAACTTTACACAGTGAGTTAACATCTGATTGGGACCAGGACCCAAATCTTTTGCTCCTAAGACAGCTGTTTCCCGTAGGGATGCATTAGAAGTTAGGGTTCCACCAAGGATCATTTTACTGACTCCTGTGTGAGCAACACAAAGCTTTCCTTGAGTGGCACTGACTGTCTTGTTCCAGAGATAAAATTATAAATTTCAGAGCTAGAAAGCAGGTGAGAGATCATCTAGTTCTGCTCCCTCCAGCATGAGGAAACAAAAACTCAGAAAGGTCAAGTGACTTGCCTAAGGACGCACAGCTGGTTGCTATTTTCTCTACACCAACAACTTGCATTCTGATCCTAGAGCTCTCATTTCGAGGCCTTAGACAAATGACTCTAGTTTTTAGACTTCCATTACCTGGTTAGAATCTCAGTACCTAACAGTGGCAAAAGGTGTTGTGTTTTAAGAAATGTACAACAACCATTTTTTATATATTTTGATGTTTCCATACGCACCCTCGGATTTACCTTTCTGATGTTATTTTGTTTGCCTGATGCAAGAATTGGTTTGTATTCCCTAAAAAAATAGTAACTGGGCATCTGGGCTTGTACTGGGTCACTGGGGGTTGTTAGTTTTGGGTTAAAAATCTTTCTAAAGATTTTTTTTGTGTGCATGTGTGAGCTGAAAGGATGATTTCTAAGACAGAAAAGACATTTTCTCTCCCCAGGGTGGAGGGGCAGGCAGGCAGATTTCCAGTCCTAGGTTTAACACCACTTTTGTGACCTCCATTTGCTCATCTGTAAATGACAATAACTCCAGAGGCAGATCATAAAGGTCAAATGGAGAAATGTCTGTGAAGGAGTTTTGAAAAATAAGGGATTATTGGGATGGTCAAAGGGATTGGAACTGGTAGGTTGCGGTGGGGGCTCTCCAGAGTGGGGTGGTAGGGGGGCTGGAGAGGAAAGAAGATGTTGCTTGGGCCTTGGAATGCTGTTGGGAATTTCCATGTCCTCATTACACTGGGTGCTCCTGTCAGATTTAAACCAACCTCTGCTTCACTGCTCTAGACACTGTGATATTTCAGGAATGGCAGCCCAAAGGAATGCCACGTTTTTAAAAGTTCTCCGTTCCTGAATCTGCCAGTGAGTATTATTTTTATGCCACTGTTCTGTTACCCAACTTCAAAATATACATCATATTTATATTGCCTCTGCTAAGCATGTATTTTTATTTTATTGCTTACCATGTGGGTGACATTTGGTTATTGAATGTCTGGAGAATTGGACCTGGTTGTTGGTTTTTTTTTTTATTCTTCCCTCCTTAAGTGCTTGCTCTGATGTATTAATCTTTACAAAAGGAATGAGACAGGGACACATAAGCATTCACACTCACACACACTCACTAATCACATTGCCATTTTATCTCACTTTCTGAGTGTGTGGCTACGTTTATAAGAACTGACAGATCTGAAATAGGTGGTCTGAACTGATTCAGGTGGGGAGCAATGAAGCCAGCAACCTCCTGGGGAATTGGTGGGTGGGGGGCGGGAAGAGTGAGTCTTTTGTCTTCTGTTGTGAAGGACACACCAGGCAAGAAGCAAGGATGGAATCATTGTAAGTCTGAGCTGGAAGGGACCCTAGGGATATGTTTATATGCCTATATAAAACATAGACATGTGTTTTATAGATATTTTATATCTTATATATTCATATATCTATCTAGTACCTCACATAATTCCTGATCCTGGGCTCAATAAATGTTTATTGAATTAAGGAATAAAAGAATAGTTATATAAACCATTTACTGAGGTTGTATCTGTGCAAGACACTTTACATGCATGCTCTCTAAGCATCCCAGCATTCCTGCAAAGTGATTTCATTACCTCCATTGTAAAAATAAGGAAACTGAGCTTAGAGGGTATGGTAGATTGATTGCATTGGCAGCCCTAATTACCTCCTTCTTGTTTCCTTGTCACTTGCCCTGTCAGTGGGCAACTCTTTAGAAGAGAAGAATGCTTTACAGGCCCTTTCCATTCTGCCTCTTGGTTTGGCTAAGTAATATGGCCAATGGGACAGCAGCAAACTCAATACAAGCAGGGTCTTGAAAAAGCACATGTGTGTTTTTGCTCACTCTTAACCACCGTGAGAACAAGCCTGGGATAGCCTCCTGGAGGATGAGAGACCATGTGGAGCAGGGCCACGTTATCCCAGCCAAGGCCATCCTAGATCAGCCAGCCCTCGGCCGACCTGCCAGCCCTCTACAGATGGACAAGTGAGCTCAGCCAAGATCAGCCAAGCCTGACTCATATCAGCAGAGCTGCCCAGCCTCCTTGTAGACTCTTGAGAAATACTAACTGATTGTTGTTTTAGGCCACTAAGTTTTGAAGTGGGTTGTTTTGCAGTAATAGCTAATTGACACAGAGAGGTTGAATAACTTGCCTGAGGTCTCACGTCTAGTAAGAATAGGCAGAACTACAATTTGAGCCTACCTTTTCCTGGTTCCAAAGGCACGATTCTACTCACCTGCCACCTTCATTTTACAAGTGAGGAAAACGAGAGTCAGAGAGGTTGAGAGTGGGTGTAGAGAGAGTGGGAGCAAGAGCATTGCCTGGCGGGGGGTGGGGGGAGTGAGAGACCTCCTTCTCTGCCCTTGGTAATGAAGGACTGTCACATGCAAACCCTCTGGCCTTCCCCCAAACCCTAACCCAATATCATGGAAGGTATTGACATGCTGGTGTTGGTTTCCAATTTGTGTTTCAAGTGGTGTCTCTGTAGGTTTCCGTTGTCGGTGTTTGGCTAGGCCACTGTCTTCCACTGCACTGCCACAGACAACTCAACTTGCTGGAATGAAAAGTAAGAAGGATAACTTGTCTATGCATTCTTCTTTTCTTCTAAAGAGTGGGTCAGACCTTCTCATAGCTCTTTAGGATATTTTAATTTTGTGAAGCAGTGAGTTGCTAGGATGATGGTTGCCTTAAGAGCTATAGAAACAGAGTCCCAGGAGAACACGTGACTCATATAGCCACACAGTTTAGTGCACCAGAATCAAGGTCATTAACGTGGGCTTGTTCCCTGACATCCTTCTTGCACCAAGAGAACCCTGAAACTGGCAGTCTGCTCTCACTCCCTAGAAAAGTGGTTCTTTCTTCTGGGAAGAGAGGCCAAGTTGATCGACATAATGAAGTTCTTTAGGGAGAGGTAGGGAGAGAAAAGGGAATAATTTCATGAACTGGGAGTTAAGATGGGCTTTTTTAGAGGGTTGAAGGGAATCATACAAGAACAGCTGAGGGTAAGAAGAGAGTGGATAGGAAAGCAAAAGGGATTTTGGTAAGTGTTGCTGAGGCCCATGGATCTAAATCTCCTTTAATGGTTATAAGATAAGAGAGTAAGCAATGACATTTCTTTTAAATTACTTTTGCCGGAGGATTGTGCTTCTTGGTCATCACAGTGCTCTGAGACTGAGCCACAGGAGTCCAAATGTTATAAGGCCTGGGGTTGAGCCTGTTGTGAACTGGAGACGATACATGGGAAATCTATCTCCAATTCATGTTCTGGCCATCATCCTGGCACTTCGAGAATATGAGAATTGCCCCTGTCCTGTGCTGGCTGGTATAGAATCTGAATTGGCTTGTGTAGACTGGTGGTTCTGAACCCCAGCTGCTCCTCAGAATCACCCAGGGAGCTTTTAAACATACCCATACCTGTGCCCCACCCTGAGAACCTGTTTACTTGGTCTGGGGAAGGCCCAGTCATTGGTATTTGGGGAGAGCAACCTGATGATTCTAATACACAGCCAGGGTGGTGAGACCCTAGCATAGACAAATGTTGGCTGTTCTGAAGGCAGTCAGCCCCATGAAACTCCGGGCAGGTATCCTCTGTGCTTTGTTTGGTCTAACTTTTGATACTGCTTTGCCTGCTGTTTTAGGCTCAGTTCTCTAGAGAAGTAAAACCAGAAAAGCATATAAATACATATATAGAGAGATTTATATCAAGGAGATGGCTCACGCAGTTGTAGAAGCTGGAACATCCCAAGTTTATGGGTCAGGATAGAGGCTTCTCCTGATTCGTGTACCCACAGGGGCTGGTGAACTGAAGATTGGCAGGTCAGACAGCAGGGCTCTTGCTCACAGCCTACGAAGATCGACAAATTCCAAGATAGGCTGGTAAGCTGCTAGCTCAAGTTCCAAGAACTGGAGGTCAGACGAACAGGAGCTAGCTGCAGGATCCAGTGCAAGCAAAAGCCAGCGAGCTTTGCTAGGCTGTCCACTTACATTTGTTGCAGGTCACACCTCCAAGGAATCTCCCTTTCACAGCAGATCCCATCACGGAAGTGACCACATTATATGAAATCTCATCATGGAAGTGATCACATCATCATATGACTGCCAAACTACATCATAATTGTCAAACCACTGAGAATCATGGCCCAGCCAAGCTGACACACAACCTTAATGATCACACTCACCTACCCCTCCTGTACACCTAAAGGGACCCATGGAGCAGACACCAGCTACCAACTCGTCCATTCCCTGGGCAATTGCAGTTTGGGAGCGCTGAAAGCCCATGGGCCCAAATGATGGGGAGTCTTTGGAGCTGGATTGGCTGCATGGTGGTGGCTGGGAGACAGATGAATGGAATGGACTCGGTGACCTTGAACAGAGCTTCATGGCAGCCCTAGGCCTTGGGGCCCGTCTTGGTTTTCTGTGACTGTTGTAAAAAATTACCACAAACTGGGCAGCTGAAAACAACAGAAATGTATTCCCTCACAGTTCTGGAGGCCAGAAGTCCAAAATCAAGGTGTCGGTACTAAAGGCTCTAGGGGCGAATCCTTCCTTGCCTCTTGCAGCTTCTGGTGGCTCCTGGGGTTCCTTGGCTTGTGGCAACATCACTGCAGTCTTTGTCTGCATCTTCACACAGCCTTCTCCTCTGTGTCTTCTCCTCTTCTGAAATCTCCCTCTGCCCTTCTCTTATAGACACTTGTCATTGGATTTAGGGCCCACCAGATAATCCAGGATGATCTCTTCATGGCAAAATCTTTAACTTAATTACATCTGCAAAGACCCTTTCTCCAAACAAGGTAACTTTTACAGGTTCTGAGGATTAGCACGTGGACATATATTTTGGGGCCACCATTCAATGCACTACAGGCCCTTTGGCAGTATATGGTCCAGAAAGGAGCAGTGCCCATTAAAAAGGTCCTGTAAGGACCACACAGGGCGGACCCAGTGGACATCATGGGCCCTGCACCCACCATTGCCGAGGAAGTGCTTCAAGCTCTTCAGCCTTGGCCCCACCTACCTCCGCAGCCTTTCTCCCATTCCTAGCCTCACCTTCTAAGCTTATGCCAACTCCTCCAGTCCTCCAAGCACATTCTGCTGTTTCCTCCCTCTAAGCCTTTGTCCATGCTGCAGTCCATGTTGCTTCCCCTGTGGGGTTCTCCCTCCTCCCTCCCTCAGGCCATGCCCCTTCAGGCCAGCTAACTCCTCCCATCCTCTCAAACTCGCTCTGGCAGGAAGCCTTACTGGACCACTTGCCTCCCCGCCCCTCACCCCAAGAACCCCTGTTCTGCCCTAGCACCTTTGCTCACCTGCATCTTGGCCTTTTAAACACTGCATTGCAACCACCTGTTTGTGAGTCAGCTTTCCCTGCCAGACGGTAAGGGCCCTGAGGAAGTTTCTGGGTTCTATTTATCCTTGAATCGCCTGGACCAGATGCACTGTAGGTGCTCAGTCGAATTTGTGAAGAGGCATGTAAGCTGAACACCTTGGAACTGTAAGATGGTGTGCATGTTTCTCCCAAAGTGCCTTCCCTCTACTAGACTGTGTGTGCACCTCGCCCAACAGGCCGGCGCGAGATAGCGGCTCAGCTCCAGGGTGTCTGCCGTGCCTTGGGAACGGCTGTGGGAACTGCCTACATTGGGGCTGCTGGAGCTGTGGGGCTTCTGCCAGGGAGTCCCAGAGGACATGCCTTCCTGCCTTCTGCCCAAGACAGAAGAACACGCAGAGCTCTGCTTAGGCCTTCCAGCCCTGCGCCCCTTGGGAAACAATGTGGCATCTCAATGAGTCTATTCTTCCAGCCTACACACCGAATCCGGAAATCTATTCTGGGTGCGCTGTGTGTAAACAAGCCTGCTCCTCCACCCCAGCTGCCCCAGGAATCTCCGACACAGCTGTCCTCCCGTTGCCCTCGCCTCCTCCCTCTTTCCTTCCTGTCTTTCCTGCTGCAGGCTTCACCTCAAGTAGCAATGGCAGGAGTGTGGGCATGGAGAACCGGAAATGGGCAAGCTGAGGAGGTGGCCGGGAGGACTATCTGTCAGAGGCCTCAGTCTCCCCACCAGAGGCTCAGGCTGACTGGGCTGCTTGCTCTGGCACGGAGGTGGTTTTCTTGCCCTCACTGTTCTGGTGGCCAAGGACAGTGGCCAATACTTATCACTCCCTCTTGCCACCTCTCCTGGTTGTCAGGAAGAGGGCTGGGTCTTGGCTCTGCCACTGCCGTGTGTGCCCTGGGCAATTCCCTACTCATCTGTTACACGAGGGGAGTGAGACTCGATCTGAGATGCTATGATTCTCCCAGGAACCGGGGATCCGTGGAGCCCTCCACTTCGCAGGAGACGGGGAGCACGGGCCTGCCTTGCTCAGCCTCGGATCTATGCCTCTGCCATCCTCCACAGTGAGTTACACAGGGGCAGGGGAGGATGTCCACACTTATGCCCACACTGGAACAGTCTTGCTAGGGCAGGATAGATGAACCCTCAAGACTACCTCTCTCCCAGCCCACCCTCAATTTCCTAGGGTTTTCTCCACTGCCTCTTGGGGTCGGGGGTTCTGCTCAGAAACAGACTGAACTTTCCCTTTCTTTGCCTCCGGCCCTGAAGACAGAGCAGCCGTGACCAGCAGCCCCCAGCGAGTCGGATCTGCCGTGGACTGCGCCACAGAGTCCCTTGCCTCCTTCCCCAAGGCTGACCGTTGCACATGACAGGCCCCATCCCTGCTCCAAGGCACCCAGGCTTGGGAGACCCAGCTTTCCCACCATTATCACCCCTGCCCAGCTCCTCCCAGCAGCCCCTGGTGCTCTGGGGACCGCTCCTGCTTTTGGGACAAAGAGCCAGAAGTTCCTTGGGTCCAGCCAAGCTGAGGATGGCAGAGACAAGTGGCAGCCCCCCACCTGCCTCAAACAAATGCAATCAAGACATCGTGCTCTGTTTTTTTTTTTTTCCCCTAAATCAATTCCCATGACAAATGGGTCTGTGAAGGAGGGCAGCCTGCCCCAGGCATTCTGCACTTCAATCGGGACAACAGACGGAGCTGGATTCATGAAACAATAATGCACCATTTGAGCATATTTCCCAGTAACTGGATCCTGCAGCAAGGGGGCTGCCAACGCCTTCCCTCCTATTAAGCGCGGAGGCCTCACCCTTCACCCCAAGTGCAGATGGGGTCCCTCCGCAGCTTTCTCATGGGACCAGGAGCGGGTCTGTGCGCCTGGCTTCTCAGAGGGCAGGTGGAGTAGGGGAAGGGCTGAGGACAGTAAGAAAGAGTGGGCGGGAGCTGCACGTGATTGTTGTGGACCATGTGGGCTTTGGAGTCAGGCAAACCTCATGCCAGTCCTCACTTTGCCCCTCAGCATCTGGAGACCTAACTTCTCTGTTCCTCAGTTTCCTTTTCTTTGTCACACCTTCTCTTCTGGGTGGTGATTAGGAATAAGTAAGATAAAGAACATAAAACCTTGAGTCAATTTTGGGCCCAAAGGGGCTCTTCAAGAGAGGGGGCGCTGGGGAGTAGAGTTAGGGATAGTGCTTAACTCTTTACGAGGAGGGTATTTGTGGCTCAGTGGTAGAATTCTCACCTTCCATGTAGGAGACCTAAGTTTGATTCCTGGCCAATGCACCTCATGTGCAGCCACCACCCATCTGCCAGTGGAGGCTTGTGTGTTGTGTTACCATGATGCTGAACAGATTTTAGCAGAGCTTCCAGACTAAACAGACTAGGAAGAAAGGCCTGGTGATCTACTTCCAAAATCAGCCAGTGCAATTCCTATGGACCATAATGATCCAATCCGCAACTGATCATGGGGATGGCACAGAACTGGGCAGCATTTCATTTCGTTGTGCATGGGGTCTCCATGAGTTGGGGGCCAACTTGACAGCAGCTAACAATAACAATAACAATGTTTGTACAGTCTTTAATAAATTTCATGCACTGTAGACTTAGGTCTTACGGATATGTTTCTCTCTGCTGGGAACTTTGTCTGTACCTTGTCAATTGTTGTTTTGGTCACCCTCTTGGGCAGAGATAAAGATAATTTTCCCCAAAGAAAGAAAGTCAGCACATCAGACAAAAGAATGGACTATTACCTCCATTGCACAGATGAGCAAACTGAGGCTTACAGGGGTTAAAGGACCTGCGAAAGGCCCCATAACTAGCAGAATGGAAGGCAGAGGTTGGACCAGGTCTTCTCACTCCTAGACCAGGGATGGGCCCTGTGGGGGCACCCTGCCCTCCCCGTCCCCTGGGCTTCACTCTTCTTGCCTGGGAGCATCTTAGGCTGGAACTCCGTTCCCATACGAAGACCAGGTGGAAACTTGCCCACATAGGAAATCCAAAGCAGCAGAGAGTCTCGGCTCATTCCTGCAGGGTTCTGGGGAGCTGCTAACTCTGGTGACCCTCCTTTGGGTCACCTATGCTCCAGGGAGCTGATGTCCTGTTCCAAGCTCATTAAAGGCCTAACCCTACTCCATTCTAAACGGCCAACCTGAGACCAGGGGCTGAGGGTGTGAAGATACCTAAGGAGAACACGTTTCATGGCCGTGCTGCCTGGAGCCAGGCCTGAGCCCAGCCCCCTCCCTGTCTGCACTGGAGCAGGCCTACCTGGTGGGGCAGAGGCAAGGACACCCCCCACCCTCATGCTCAGTGCTGACTCTGCCAGAGCGCAAGGACAGCCTCTCTCTGTGATGTGGGGGATGCCCTTTGTCGAACAGCTTCTAGAAACGATTTGTGCTCCCCGCAGAGGCAAGCATAAAGAACCCCGAGTTTTCCATACTTATCCGGGGACAAGCATAAGCAGAGAGTGTGGGAGTGAAGAGCCCCGGTTCTGATGTTAGACGATCTGAGTTCAAGCTCTGGTTCTAGCTTGTAATCTCGAGCAAGTTAATTCTTTAGTCTTGGCTCGGAGGATCATAATTGTAACCACTTCCTGGCGGCTGCTGTGAGGATTAAGTGGGGTAGCTCATGAAGAGCCTCAGCTTCTGGCACCAGGAGGGGATAAACTGGTTGTGTTATTATGGCTGGGGGCTTCTCTTCTCCTTGAGGAATTTCAGTAGGCTCCTTCCCTCCTGGAACATCTTCCTATAGACAGAAAAGAGTCCATAATAAAGCAACACGCACAGCACTCCTGTTCCCCCAACCCTCTGCAGCACATCCTTGAGCCAGTCACCCTGCCTCCCTGTGACGGAGTTTCTCCATGTGGGAGCATGAAATGGCCTCTTTCACTGGCTGTCCCACCCCGTCACAGGAACGAGCTCACTGGCCGGGCCTGGAGGGGACTGGAGGGGACAGGGTGGGGGGCGGGGGGAGGAGGTGGCACGCTGAACCCCGGGCTGCCCCGCACTGCGGCAATTCCAGATACTATTGTTTGTGAGTTTGAAATTTCCTGACAGACAGAATAAGCCATCTGAAGCGAGAGTTTCATTTCCTTAGGCGTCCGGCTCAGCTGTCTCCTGAGGAAGGCACATGAGTGACATGGTATAATTAAAGGCTCCGCTTACGTCCAAGCTGGAGAAAGACTGTCTCTTAGTCAAGCACACTGGTTAGGACAGGCCTTTCTGTCTGCGCATCTACAGGGGCCTTCAAACTGGTCACTCTGTCTGTCTGCTGGAGCAGCCTGTCTCCCTGTCCTCTGTGACCCCTACTGACCAGGGAGGGGTCCCCCACACTCTTGAGTTTTAGCCCATCTGCTCTGTTCCCCGAGGCGCCGGTGGAGCTGTGTGGGTTAGCCCTTAGTGCTGAGGCTCCGTGGGGCCCAGTCGAGCCCCAGGAACTCGGCCAGTTTGCAGGAGCCCAGGGTGGGCTGGATCTGGGGAAGGGATTGCTTGCTCTGGTTCAGGGCTGCCTGCGGAGGGTGGGGATACCACTAAACAGGGGGGTCCTCGCTCTCCCAGAAACCTCTGTGAGCTGGGGGCATCTGCCAGGTCTTGCCCTGCCTGCCCCAGGTGTGCCTGGCCAGCACATACAGGTAGTCCCCAACTTATGACGGGGTTCAGTTCTGATGACTCTGTCGTAAGTCGGTTCTGATGTGAGTTGAATATCTCATTTTTTTCCCCAAGCTTCCCTTATTATTGCCTTTTATTATCAGTGTCTTTATAAATTTGATCTTTATTTGTCTTTGGGGATTGGAAACATTACATATAAACTTACAGATGTATTTTAACATTGTATGTAGTACATATTACTAATGATAAGATGTAAAAAAAAAAACAAAGTCATAAGTGTGGTTCGTCATAACTCGAATACATAGTAAGTCGGGAACTACCTGTATATATATTGTTTCTCAAGTCTCCCTCCCCCTGGCAGTGCTTCCCTTCCTCTGGAGTCTTGTTCCTTCATTCTCTCTACAAATATTTGTTGGGGAGCTGTGCTATGCCCCAGAGATACAGTGGCAAACAAGACAGACATGCCCCGGCTGCCAGTGGAGGAGACAGATATTAACTGACTGAGCAGGGCAGCTGAGGGCCCATGCAGAAGCCCCAGGCCCAGCCAGGCCTCCCTGAGCCACTAGGTGAAAGGAGCAGGGCAGCTGCCTCCCCCGCTGAGGGTATACTGCTCTGTGGACTTGCTTCCAATGCCAGGGTCCTGCCTCTGAGAGAGAATTTTCTTCTCCCAAACTCCGAGGCCACTGGGTCAGGATAGAACCCGTGCCCTCTCTCCCAGGCCGTCTCAGCCCCTGGCCTGTTTCTGCTAGCCGTGCTAGCTCTAGCTGTTCCTTGGCCAGGAAGCAATATTCCCATCACACCAGGGATGATGCGACATTGAGTGAGAACGAATGGGACGGCATTCCCAGCCACATTGCCGTCTGCTAATCACAAGCCTGGGAGTCCCTGCAGGGCACAGATGGTTTATCGCTCGATTACTAGGTGAAAGGTTGGCAGTTTGAACCCACCCAGAGGTGCCTCAGAAGACAGGCCTGGGGATCTGCTTCCAAAAGGTCACAGCCTTGAAAACCCTATGGAGCAGACCTACCCTGCATGCGTGGGGCCACCGTGAGCCAGAATGGACTTGACAGCAACTAACAACAACAACAAGAAATCACAAGCCGGGGTCATCCTTTGTGTTCTTTTCACGCACACTTATTTTTTTGTTGCATGTATTGATACTCTTGTGCTTTTTCATGCGTTTATGGTTTCCCTGTAAAACCAGAGGGTCCTCAAAGGGCAGAAACAGTTCCTCAGTTCCTCCAGTTTCTTTAGGTTCTCTGGGTGGTGCAAACAGTTAAGGAACTTGGCTGCTAACTGAAAGATTGGCTGTTCAAGTCCACCCAGAGGTGCCTCAGAAGAAAGGCCTGGTGATCTACTTCCAAAAAATCAGCCATTGAAAACCCTATAGAGCACAGTTCTACTCTGACCCACATGGGGTTGCCCATGAGTTGGAGTCGACTTCACAGCAAGGGGTTCCTGAACCTAACAAGCTAGTGGGAGGTGAGCACTGACTTGGGGTTGAGTCTGTGCTGCATGTGACGGTCTCCAGTTGCCCTTCTAGATTCTTCTTCCACTGTCCTCCACCTGCTCTCAGTCCCAGGGAGCTGATGTCCACAAACTGTATCAACTGCTGAGTTAGGCTGATGGGGGTCCCTGAGGCGAGACTTGGAGTGAGGGAAGGAGAGAGGGGTCAAGGTATTTATTTGCCCCATTCCCTCCCTGAGGGACAGTGATTAGTGTTGGCTGGGTTCCCCTATCTGAGGTCAGTGTTATGCCAGGCGGCTGCTTTTCTGTGGATCCCACTCTCACTGGGCTCCTATAACACTATTCCCTTCCCGTGCTCCTTGAGGCCTAGGGGTTCCCACTGTTGCTAACCACAAGGTGCTTCCCCACTCCCGGTTGGTTCCCCTAACCCTGCTCACAACTCCCTTCATTAAACTCTCTTCCGTTACCCTATTGAGTATGCTATTAGTTTCCTGCTCTGAAATGGATCCCTGCTCTGACCCTTACTAGCTATGTGACCTTGGGTGAGACGTTTAACCTCTCTGAGCCTTGGTTTCTTCACCTCTAACATGGAAATAATATTGATACCTGCTATACCTACTTTGCTGTGCTGCAGAAAGCTCTTTGTAAACCAAAAAGGCCCATTGCACTGACTGGGGTCATGATTATTCTTTGTACGTTGCAAGGTACTGTTGGGAAAGGGCTGTATCTATATTATTCTCTTTGATCAGAACCAAACCTGGCGCCACGTGCCACACATGCTGAATAAACATTTCTTGATGTTGCTTATGACAGTCTGTTGTGCATCCTGGCCCAGCCCTGAGACATTGAACATTGAGTTGCTCCCCAGAACACAGCTCATGCAGGGCCCAGTTTCTGAGGATCCTTTTAGTTTGACCTTCCGCTGAACCCTGACATCACAGGCTCCTCCATCACCAGCCCTTGGAGAAGCCAGCATCCCCCCACCCCCAGTGGAGCCCTTACTTTTAGGGCTGCAGGGAAACAGAGCTGTTTTAAGATGAGGGTGTCAGCTGGGGTCAGTTTCCGCTAGGCTATCTCTCCCGCTGTCAGGAGGAGAGCGGTTTAGGCCAGAGGCGGGAACCCATCAATCACTCCCGACAGCCCTTAATCAGACAAAGGAGGCTCACCACGGTGTTTCAGAGAGCGAGCGACTGTATTATTGTTCACGCCTGACAAATAATTTTGGATGGGAGTTTTAAGCTCACTAATAAGATCCCTTGTATCTTCAGGCATTTGGATCCCTAAAGGTACCTGACGTCTTTCTTCCCAGCTTTCAGCGTCTCCCACTTCTGAATGCTTCCTCCCTTCCGGCACAGCTCTGTCCTTCTTTCCCAAAGATATTTTCATTCATTTATTCATTCAACAAGCATTCGTTGAGCCCCTCTGATGTGCCACCTGGTCTCCAGGTGCTGGGGATACAGCACCTTGAGAAGTCCGCAGTCCTATAGAGGAGATAGACTTATAAGCAAAGAATTCCAATGCCATGTGAGAAGCGATTGAGCCAAGGTAGGTACAAAGTGCTGGGGGACACCAGAAGAAGGGGTGGCCCTTTTCCCCCTGGTGGAAAATAGAAAGTGGAAGGCAAAGGATTCACAAGGAGAAGCAGATCAGCTGGGCTCTAAGGACTTCAGCAGGTGGTGAGGGCATTCCTGGAAGAGGGACCAGCAAGTGCAAAAGGAGGAAAGAACATACGTGGATTTTGATTGGTTCAATAGGTGGGGAGAGTGGGAGGAGATAAGGCTGGGGAGGTAGACTAGGGCCAGATCATGAAAAGCCATGTAAACTTAGAGTAAAAGCTCCATGAAGGCAGGTATCTTGCCTACTTTGCTCACCACTGTTTCCCCAGTGCCTAGAACAATGTTAGACATGGTAGACATTCAACAAATATTCACTGAATAAATGAAGGAATCATGAGCGCCTGGCTAAGGAAGCTGATGCTGAACCAAGCCCTCTATCACTCCACCTTGATGTCACGGTTCTCCAGTGTAAACATCTTCCAAGATCAAGATCAGACATTCAGTAAAGTTCATTTTCCTCTGTCTGCTATTCAAGGTTCTACTCCCATTAACTTCTCCAGCTTTGTGTTCTAAGTCAGGAGTTGGCAAACTGTGGTCAACAGGCCAAATTTGGCCCACCACCTGTTTTTGTAAATAAAATTTTATCGGGATACAATCATGGCCATTTGTTTACATATTGTCTATGGTTGTTTTCACTCTGCTAAGCAGAGCTGAGTTAGTTGAGACAGAGACTGTATGGCTTGCAAAGCTGAAAATATTTACTATGTGGCCCTTCACAGAAAAAGTTTGCCAACCCCAGTGCTAAGTCTTTGGACCTAGCACCTTGTACATAGTAAACGCTTAATACATGGCTGTTGAATGAGTGTTTCTAGGGCTCCTTTTCCAGAAAAAGAAAAACTTTGCTGGAAGTTCCCCCAGCATACGTGTCCCCATGTCTCATTGACCAGAGTTGGATGATGTGCCTATTTCAAAACCACTTCTGATGAGAGAATTAGTTTAGATTAATTAAGATTTACCCTCAGGGGCAGGGAAGGAATAGAGCATTAGCCCTGGACACAGGAAGACCTGAGTTCAAATTCTGCCTCTATCACTTTGTACCTTAATTCCAGTAACTTAACATGAGTTACTTAATAGGTTAGTATGAGTCATTTAATTGTTTACTAACAGCACAGAGTCTCAGTTTCCTCAGTTGTAAAACGGGCTTAGCAATTGCGCCTGCCTCATAGGAATGATGTGAGATCGTGTATTCATAGCATCTAAAACAGTTCCTGGCCCCCTAATACATGCTATTTTCTTTTCTTTCTTCCTTCCCTTGATCTGATCACTAGCCATGCTACATTGTCTCATACCTTGCTGTCTTTTCCACTGAATCTGCTTTTAAGCCCTGTTTCTCACGTCTGATATTTATGAAACATTTTTTTAAAGCTAAATGCGGGAATTTACATTTATCCCTTTTACATGTTTTCAGCCCATTATTTCAACCTGTCAAGATATTTCTGAATCTTGATTCTTCCATCCTTTTTATTAACAATCCCTCCGGCTTTGTGTCAACTGCAAATTTGATAAGCACATCTTCTGTTCTCCATCATCCACATTGCTGAGAGAAGGGATGAGGCCGACAAGGAGTGGCCAGCCGGGGTGATGGGGGCCCCAGTTGATGCTTCCGCAGTACCTGTGCCATCAGGCAGGCCACACTTTGCCTCCCTATTTAGGTCCCAAGAAGCTTTGATAAACATCTTACCCAACCACCACACCACGCCCTTTGTCAAAAGTACCCCCTCTCCCCTCCTTTCCTGGTAGCAAAGGCGGGATTCAGTCGGGCATGCCTCATCCTTGGCTTCGAAGGATTGTAGCCTTCTCTTCTCTAAGTCCTTTAACTCATAATTTTGCCAGGGATTGTTATCAGGCTTGCCAGTATGTTGTTACTCGGGTTTAATGTTTTTGTTTTGGTCTAAAAATCGGGAGATGGACTAGCTGTCAGTATTTCAGCATTTCTTCACTCTATAATCCCTCCAAGATGCCTGTGGGTGGTTCTGTTATTGCCCCTGCGATTCTTCCCTGGGACTGTGTGTCTGGAGAACTGAACTCCTTGAAAGAGACCAGAGTTTCTCTGGCTTTATGTATGCTGAGTCTAATTTCCTTTCTTTTCCTTTTTGTAAATAAAAATACATAATATAATAAAATTATACTCCATAGTCCATAGGTACTGTGTTGATTGGCTGAGAAGGGACTCTCACCACATGTCCCTAAGGCAGTGCATTAGTTCCAAGAGCTGCCGTAACAAACTGGGTGTCTTAAAGCAACAGAAATTTATTCTCTCACAGTTCTGGAGGCTAGACCTCAGTAGGGCCATGCTACTTCTGAAGGCTCTAGGGAAGAGTCCTTCCCTGCCTCTTCCTAGCTTCTGTTGGCTCCTGCAATCCTTGGCATTCCTTGGCTTGTAGCTACTTGGTGCCAATCTCTGCCTCCATCCTCACACGGTCTTCTTCCCTGTGTCTGTTTGTCCTTTCCTGTCTCTTATAAGGACTCTCATTGGACTTAGGGTCCACCCTAATCAGTATGATGTCACCTTGATCTTTTCCTTAGTTAGAACTGCAAGATCCTATTTTCAAATAAGGCACATTCACAGGATCTGGGTGGACATGGATTGTTGGGCAACACTATTCAACCCACTATGGGCACCTTGATGTAGTGGAAGGAGAGAGGCCAGGACCCCTGAGTTCTAGTGGTGGCCCTGAGCTCAGTAGCTGTGTGATCTTAGGTAAATTACTTACTCTCTCTGGCCTTCAGATAAAGGACTTGCCCTATTCATGTGGTTCCAAACCTTTCAGAGTTTCAAGACTCCAGTGACTACTCATTGTACTTATCCATTTGCTCAAGAAAGAATATTACGACAAATGACTATGACTTTGGGAGTGTTGTGGGCGTAAGCCTTGCTGGAAGAGTGTCCCTCATGTCAATGTCCTAGAGATGTCTGAAGAAAAGTTTCAGGGTCCTGGGCCTGAAAGAACTCCAGAAAGCCTCTCTTCTCTCTTCCCCTGCCACTATCCTCCAAAGTCTAAAAGAAAGAGGGATAAAGTTATGGGAGAAGCTGGGAGATGGGGGATGAGGAGGCAGGAGAGGATGGGGTAGGTGGATGAGGGGATAAAAGAATCTGGTGATGAGGGATGCGAGATGAGGAGGTGGGGGAATGAGGGGATGGGGAATAGAGCTGAGGGATGAGGAGATGAGAGTGAGGGAATTGAGGATGAGGAAAAGGGGGTAAAGGGTTGATGGATGAGGAGATGGGGGATGAGGAGATGAGAGGTGGGGTTGGGGGATGAGGGGGTGGGGATGAGGAGATGGGGTGGGTTTGGGGAATGAGGAAATGAGAATGAGGGAATTGGGGATGAGAGCATGGGGCATGGGGGGCTGGGAGATGAGAAGATGGGGTATGAGGGATGGGGTATGAGGAGATGGGGTGAGAAGATGGGGGACGAGAGGGTGGGGTTCGAGGTTGAGGGGATGAAGGTGAGGGAATTGGAGATGAGGAGAAATGAGAGGAGATGGGAGATGAAGAACTCTGCCATGTCTGGTAGAATGGCATTGCCTGTGCTCTTCACTCCCTTCCTTCCCACCCTCTCTGGATGGGGTAGGTTATTTTTGGTATCATCCATTAAAATAATGCTGTGCTATAAGGGGCTCAGTGTTGGCACCAGAAAGGCTGCTGTTTTGTAGCTGCTCCTCTAAAAACAGCAAGATCCACCAGGGCCCTCTTTAGATGGGAGTTTGGAGAATATCTCCATGGCTTCAACCTGAAAGAGCAAAGACGAGATGGAGCTAGTTCCCTAGGGGAGGACAGAGGGAAGAAAAGGAAAGGGGGTTGGGAGAAGTAGAAGACATTCCAGGTCCCCATCTGAGGCTGCCCCTCCCGGGCTCAGGAATGAGACACCCTGCACCCTCCTGTAGCTCTCAGTGTATTCAGAGTGTTACCAGCGAGACTGAGTTCTTCCTGATCGTGGTCTGGGCTGTCCAGACCAGCTGGCACAATAGCACAGAAGGGCGACCCTAGCTTGAAAAATGGAGAAGTGGGGAAGGCAATCAGGTCTTGGTGGGACTGTGGTGTAGGGAAGAGGCAGGAAGAAGGGGCAGATAAAAAGGAAGTCAAGGACTCAGACAGGGGCCTCTAGTAGGACCCCCTGCCAGTGTGACCATGAGGACTGCCAACCACATAGCCGTGGTAGTTGAGGAGGCACAGCTCCTACCTAAATTTTCACCTGGATTCTGCCGGTTGCCGGCTACATGACAGGAGGCATTTCCTTCCTTTCTCTGGGCCTCAGTTTCCTCACCTTTACGATGCGGAGGGGCAGAGATGAAGAGCGTGGACCTGCCAGACTGCAAAGGTCCCTTCAACTCCATCTTGGGGTCTCCTGTTCCTGGCGGCCCTTTCTCTGTACAGCCTCTGGGGCAGCCCCCAACCCCCAGCCTCACCAGGCATGCAGTACTGCCCTAAGGACTATGCCCCATTTTCTAGCTGTAACTACCCATTTCACGGAGCCGCTCATGACCGAGCTGGGGCTCTGGCAGCTTTATTATAAGTTTATTACATGCTAATTCAAGCAAATAAATTTGCCCCAGCTGTGAAGCAGAGGAGATTAATAACCTCAAAGATTGCTTTGCTGCTTTGATGAGTTTTTTTGAGCAGAGTATATTTAGGAAGAGCAACCAGATTAGTCAAAACCCCCTTTAATTATTAGTGACACTGTGCAAACGACTCTATACGACTGGAATACCAACTACCTAACTCCCTGACCTTCATATTCACATAAACACGTCTTATTATAGCAACACGCCTTCCGAGTCCACACATCACGGCAATTGCTGGCTCAAGGACCTGGCATGGCAACAGAGGGCATGTAGACTTCACTAAGGGGCGGGACAACAGCCTTAAAGCCATACGCCCCTCTCTCCCTGGCTTCACCCCTGGACTGGCTCAGGGCCAATGCTCTTGATGTCCTGGAGCTAGAATAATTTCCCAGATGAGGGGAAATGACTTGCCCAAAGTCATGCAGTGAGTTAGCACATGGCCTCTATGGCTCTGCCACCTGACTTTTCTACTCCAAAATCAGTCTGGCAGCAAGAGGCTCGGTCTGACTCCAGTGGAAAATGAGAAGGTGACCAAATCCGATTGCAGAGCCACTTTGCCTGCTTTCCCCTATCCTCCTTCTTGCTGGCTAGCATGCCAATATGATGTTAGGATCTAGGGCAGCCATCTTAGATCACAATACGGAAACCATGTGTTAAGGATAGGGGGGTCACAAGATAGAAGGAGCTTAAGTTCCTGGCACCATGGAACCATCACATCAGCCCTACAGAGCTTATACTTGAACTATGAAGTGAGAATTCTATATTATTGTTATTTTAGGGTCTTTGTTAAAGCTTCAACCCTGTAGCCTAACTATAGAGCACCTTGATATGAATAACTGAGAGTTGGCCAGAGTGTTCGCAGTACAGAACCTCAAGATTCTGGTGCCTATGCTACTCTGAGCATGTTTAGGGGCTGCTCAAATTCTAATAGATTGGCAAAAATCTGATATGTAAAAGTTTGACAACAAATTCAGTTGGTGAGACTTAAGAAAAGAGGAACTCATACCTTATTGGTGTGAATGCCAAATGTACAGTTTCTATGGGAGAATTAAAAGATTTATTTTAATATACCTTGTTTTGTGGATGTGACTTTGGAAATATTTTTAGGTAAATATTTTTAAAATTATAAGACAAAATTAAATTTTAAATAAGTAATCCATAAAAATAAAAAAAAAACCTAAATTGTGAATGTAAAATAAAAGAAACGTGTATCAGTTGGTATGGTAGCATAACTACACAGAGAGGAACTATTTCAAGTGACTTAAAGACAAATTAATTTGATTGCCATCCCAGGTGGAATATACCCTAGCAAAAAGAACTGTAAAAAAAAAAAAATCTTATTTACTGACATGCATATTATTGATGACGGTGCTGGTATTGTTAATCTGAGACTGCGTGGTATATATTGTGAAATATAAGAAGTGCGTAATTATGTAGGTTTCATTGGGAACTGAAATTGAGTATGGAAGAAAGGATATACAGATGTAAGACTGATGAGGCTAAGTAAAAGTCCTGTAATCTATCCATTCTCTGTCCATTGCAAAGACTGGAAACAATAACTGACCCAGTAGCAGTGAACACCACTAGAAACCAGATTATGGCCTCTAAATACTTCTTATCCAAAAAATGGAAATCAGGGCAGTATGGAAAAAGGAGTGACTCCAGTTCTGGGTCAGAAAATGTACAAGATGAGCCTGGAATATTTTGTCAGCTCAGAAGGCAAAGGAGTCAACTTGAAGAGGCTCCTACTGGCCAAAGATGGGACAATTTAATTATTAATAAAAATAATAACTGCAATGGATTGTAACCTATCAAATGTCTCAACCAACGAGTCCATAATAAATTTAAAAGAGAAAAAAGAGAGCGAGAGAGAAAACACTCAGTGATCACTTTTGGAGGAGTTAGGAAACTTACTCATTGATTTGGAAACTGGCAAATGAAGAGAAGGAATCAAGCATTTCCCTGCCTTTCCTGTATGAACCACAGGGTGAACAAGCAGTTGATGAGAAGTATCTCCTCATATAAAGAATGAGAGATAGAATAACATCATTTTGAAACCCTTAATGAAATTATGGACAATCAGACGTCATGTGCTATTTGATGGAAGCATTACCTATGACGTATTCTTGCCAAAAAACTGAACCTGAGTTGTATCAAACCTCTAGAATTAACTACCAATTTTTTGTGAAGCAGAAGGAGGAACATATTGAAGAACATTACGGGAATACAAGGATCCCTGGTGGCACAATGGTTAAACTGCTAACTGAAAAGTTGGCAGTTCGAACCCACCCTGCGGTTTTTCCGGAGAAACAACCCCGTAAAGATCTGCTCCTGTAAAGATTACAGCCTAGGAAACCCTATGGGGCAGTTCTACTGTCGTATAGTGTAGCTATGAGTTGGAACTGACTTGACGTCACACGACAATAGCAACCACATGGGAATACAATCAGCAAAATCCCAGGTGTGAAAAAGTCTCCAGAACAAAGAACCCAATCTCTTCAATAAGCAAGGTAGGTGGCCACCTATGCCCTCCAGGAGCTCACACAGGTAAGCAGTTCCACTACTGTAGGAAGGATTGTAGGATCACTGCTGCAGGAGACCAGAAGTGGGGCACTCCATCCATCTGGGGCATCCTAGAAGGCTTCCCCTGAAGCCGTGACTCAGAATTGAGCTGAGCAGGCTGAGGAGGAGTTAGCCAGATGGAAGAGGGGAAAGAATATTGCAGGCAGAGGGGGTAATACAAACCACAGGATGGAGACCGTGTGTTAAGGAGACTGCAAGTAGATAGGTGGGAGAAGCGGGGAAGGTGGGCAGGCACCCCTGATGGAGGTCATTGTGTGCCAAGGTAAAGGGGGGACCCGTGAGTGGGCAGAGTGCACCTTGTGGTCAAGAAGACAACAAAATAAGGTCGTTTGCAGTGTCCAGAATGCTAATGGGAGCAGGGGATTATGAGACAAGTGATTACGAGAGCCGAGGAGCAAAGCACAGCCAATATCCCCCAGACCTGCCATCTTTCTCAAGGTTAAGTTGGCCCCACCCCTGGCACCCTGCTGAGCTTCCCAGGCCCGGAGGCTCCTCTGTCACTGTGAATCAGTCAACGGAATTTGGTCTCCACCAGCTCAGTTCCCTGGAGTCTGACTGTCATTTGAGTCCCCTGGAAGCCAGCTGCCGTGCTGTCGGGGCGGGGAGGGAGAGCAGGTTCTCAGAGAAGGATGTTTGCTGTGCAGGGGCTCACATCCCACTTGCTGCTCCAGATGGTGGTAGCAGCTCCCTCGCTGACCAGAGACAGGCTCAGAGGCTGTCACTAAGTCAAGTTAGCTCACCTTGGAGGCCCCTGGGAGAAGGGGGGACAAAGAAAAGGTCCCTTTGATTCTTGGTGGGCGTAGGGCTCAAAGTTTCCCAAGTCAGGAGTGGAGGTGAGGGTAGAGTGGTGCAGGAAAAGTCTGTGTCTCAGGAATACTCAGTTAAGGAGCCCTGGTGGTGCAATGGTTAAGTGTTTGGCTGCTAAATGAAAGTTTGGCAATTTGAACCCACCCAGAGGCTCTGCAGGAGAAAGACCTGGCAATATGCTTCCCTAAAGATTACAGCCTAGAAAACTCCATGGGGCAGTTCTACTCAGTCACATGAGGTTGCTATGAGTCAAAATAGACTCGGCAGCACCTAACAACATAGATGTTAGCTTTCCCTGCCCCTTCTTCCTCCTACCAAACCTCTAGGTCTATAGGAAAACTTGCTACATCTCCTGTGCTGTCGGTGTCATGATTCCCATTTCACAGAACAGCCACTAGGTGGTGCAGAGAGGTTAAGTAACTTGCCCAAGGTCACAGAGCTGGCTGGAACCCTGGAATGGCTGCATCCGAAGGCTGCATAGTGCAGAACACAGAACTCGAAGAACCTGGCAATTGTGCAGAACCCAGAGAAGGGTCAGGGGAATTCGGAAAGCTATCAGCAGGCCCAGAAGGCCTCATGAAATGCTTCAGAGTAGGTGGGCTGAGCTCAGCCTCTAAGAGTGGATTAAAAGATGGCTAGGTGCTCCATTCATCCCTTCAGTCCATACAGTTTTATTTAGTATCTACCATGTCTCACGTTTCTTTGGAATGATCACATATATGGACCTCTTCCAGTCAGTTGGCCGTGTAGCTGTCTTCCAAATTTCTTGGCACAGACCAGTGAGCACGTCCAGCACTGCATCTGTTTGTTACAACATCTCAGTTGGTATTCCATCAGTTCCTGGAGCCTTGTATTTCACCAATGCTTTCAGTGTAGCTTGGACTTCTTCCTTAGTACCATCGGTGTATGCTACCTCCTGAAATGGCTGAATGCCGACCATTTCTTTTTGGTACAGTGACTGTATGCATTCTTTCCATCTTCTTTTGATGCTTCCTATGTTGCTCAATATTATGCCCATAGAATTCTTCAGTATCGTAACTCGAGGCTTGAATTTTTTCTTCAGTTCTTTCACCTTGAGAAACACTGAGTGTGTTCTTCCCTTTTGGTTTTCTAACTCCAGGTCTTTGCACATTTCATCATAATACTTTGTTTTCTGGAGCCACCCTTTCAAATTTTCTGCTCCACTCTTTTACTTCATCATTTCTTCTATTTGCTTTAGCTACTTTATGTTCAAAAGCAAGTTTCAGAGTCTCTTCCGACATCCATTTTGGTCTTTTCTTTCTTTCCTGTCTTTTTAATGAGCTCTTGCTTTCTTCAAGTAGGATGCACTTGACGTCATCCCACAACTCGGCTGGTCTTTGTTTGTTTAGTGTTCAATGTGTCAAATCTAGTCTTGACATGGTCTCTAAATTCAGGTGGAATATACTCAAGGTCGTACTTTGGCTCTCATGGACTTGTTTTAATTTTCTTCAACTTCAACTTGAACTTGCATATTAGCAATTGATGGTCTGTTCTGCAGTCGGCCCCTGACCGTGTTCTGACTGATATTGAGCTTCTCCATCGTCTCTTTCCACAGATGTAGTCGATTTGATTCCTGTGTATTCCATCTGGTGAGGTCCACGTGTATAGTTGCTGTTTATGTCCAAAGAAAGGTGATCCAATGGAATGCAGAAACTATCAAGCAATATCATTAATATCATACGCAAGTAAAATTTTGCTGAAGATAATTCAAAAGCATTTGCATCAGTACACTGACAGGGAATTGCCAGAAATTCAAGCCAGATTCAGAAGAGGACGTTGAATGAGGGATATCATTGCTGATGTCAGATGGATCTCGGCAAATGTGCAAAGACCTGGAGTTAGAAAACCAAAAGGGAAGAACACACTCAGTGTTTCTCAAGGTGAAAGAACTGACGAAAATATTCAAGCCTTGAGTTACAATATTGAAGAATCGTGTGCGCATAATACTGAACAACACAGGAAACATCAAAAGACGATGGAAGGAATGCACACAGTCACTGTGACAAAAAGAAAGATGTTTGCCGGTGTTTCATTGACTGTGCAAAGGCATTTGACTGTGTGGATCATAATAAATTATGGATAATGCTGTGATGAATGGGAATTTCAGAGCACCTAAGTGTGCTCATGAGGAACCTGTACATAGACCAAGAGGCAGTCGTTTGACCAGAACAAGGGGATATTGTGTGTTTTAAAGTCAGGAAAGGTGTGTGTCAGGGTTGTATCTTTTCACCATACTTATTCAATCTGTATGCTGAGTAAATAATCCGGGAAGCCGGATTATATGAAGAACAGGGCAACAGAATTGGAGGAAGACTCATTAACAACCTGTGATATGCAGATGACACAACCTTGCTTGCTGAAAGCCAAGAGGACTTGAAGCACTTACTGATGAAGATCAAAGACCACAGTCTTTAGTATGAATTATTCCTCAACATAAAACAAAAATCCTCACAACTAGACCAATAAGCAACATCATGATAAACGGAGAAAAGATTGAAGTTGTCAAGGATTTCATTTTACTTAGATCCACAATCAATGCTCATGGAAGCAGAAGTCAAGAAATCAAATGATATGTTGCATTGGGCAAATGTTAAAAAGCAAAGACGTTACTTTGTACTAAAGTGCTCCTGACCCAAGCCATGGTATTTTCAATGGCCTCATATGCATGTGAAAGCTGAACAATGAATAAGGAAGGTCAAGAAGAATTGACGCCTTTGAATCGTCGTGTTGGTGAAGAATATTGAACATACACCATGGACTGCCCGAAGAACAAAGAAATCTGTCTTGGAAGAAGTACAGCCAGGATGCTCCTTCGAAGCCAGGATGGTGAGACTTCATCTGACGTACTTTGGACATGTTATCAGGAGGGACCAGTCTCTGGAGAAGGACATCATGCTTGGTAAAGCAGAGGGTCAGCGAAAAAGAGGAAGACCCTCAGTGAGACGAACTGACACAGTGGCTGTAACAATGGGCTTAGACATAGCAACGATCGTGAGGACGACGCAGTACCAGGCAGTGTTTCGTTCTGTTGTACACGGGGTCACTAAGAGTTGTAACTGACTGGATGGCACCTAACAACAACAACACTATGTGTCAGGAGGAGTCCCTGGATTGTGCAAACGGTTAACATGCTCAACTGGTAACTGAAAGGTTGGCGGTTTGAGTACACCCAGAGGTGCCTGAGAAGAAAGTCCTGTCAATCTACTTCCAAAAAATCAGCTATTGAAAATCCTATGGAGCATAGATCTATTCTGACACACATAGGGTTGCCGTGAGTCTGAATTGAATCTATGGCGGCCGGAAAAAAAGTGTGTCCGGAACTGTTCTCAGCTGCTCCCTATCTTGCAGGGTTCTAGGAGCTGGCGACACAAGATGAACAAGCTGTACTTCTTGCCCTTGTGGCTGGGCTGGGTGGGAAACAGACATGCAGCCCCCAAATCACATCACAGTGTGGGAAGTGAGCATGGTACTCAATGCAGGGGCCAGGGAGGGTAGGGCATGCGCACTCCATGAGGAGGTGGGCAGGCCACCACGTGGTCATTCACTGCCTGTGGAGTTTATTCCCACCCTGGGCTTGCAGCGTCGTACATTTGGTTCTGTCACACCCTAAAAGTAGATCTTCTTCTTCCACTCACTCACCGAGCAGGCAAGATGTAGGGCCAATTCCAGAGAGTCAACTCATTGTCACCATACTGGCTACCTGGAAGGCCAGATTCTAACCAGAAGGTTGTTTGGCACATTTTCAATCAGAACAGGGGGAGTTGGATGAATCAAATGTTTAATTGCACCAACTAAGACAGGTTGACACATCTGTCTCCCAACAGAGAAGTTCTCAGCAGTAGGATGAGAACACTAGAAAATATTAGAAATCGGGGGCTCAGACCCCCTGCCTCCGCCTCCCCGATGCAGATGCCCTGCTGATGGGCTGCAGCACTTAAAGTTCATTGTTTAAGACTTCCTTTCCCCATGGATCAGCAGTGACCCTTGAGACTCTCCTTCTTCCATGCTTTCATGGCTAAACGTGCCCCTCTCTGCCCAACTCCCATTTTAATAGTTTAATTCTTCCTGAGGGATCTCCATTCCTTCATTTGCAAGCACTTTAGGAAACCTCATGGTAACTAGTCCTCATGTCAACATGTCCAGTAACCAAGTCACCAAATGACCCATTTCACCAAATTTACTCTTATACACACACAAACACACACTCATACACAGACTCACACACACAGTTGTTTCTTTTAGCCAGGGTCTTTACTGCAATTCGTTGTTTTTATAATTACCCCACACCTGGTCTAGGATAGAAATGTTTTGCATGACATGATCTACAGCCTGTCAGAGGAAGTTAGATTCATCCCCCCAGGCCTTTAACCACAAATTCCTTCATTGTACCTGTTCTCGCAGCGTGCCTTAGCCACACTTCTTCCCCCACAAATGTCTCTACCACAGAAGGAATCTCGAAACTGGCTTTTATGACAGTGGCCCCTTTATTAGCAAGTTTAAAAAAAAACCCTGGCAACTATCCCCTCTGAGGAGTCACTTTATCATCCTACCGGGTGGCTTCGTAGGACTCAGCAGGGCGGTGGGGAGCCAGTGCTCTAGGGTTCTGGGCCTTCAGACTCTTCTCTTCCTCATCATTCTCCCCACTTTCTGCCCTCAGTCTCTGCACCTGTCTCCCAGTCTCCACCCATTTTTGCTCTTTAGTCTCCCTTCTTCTCCAGGCTGAGCTGGGTGCTGACTCACAGCTGCCTTTCCTCAGCCGGGAGTCCTCCCTTTCTGCCCCAGCAACCTCCACCTATTGCTGGGATGATGCCAAGGCAAACAAACAAAAAGTGGGCAACTACAACACCACAGAAATCTTCAGAAGCTATTAAAATTCTTCCATCTGACACAGATTGCTGAAAATGTTTGAAATAGTTAAAAGAAGCAAGAGTTCTAGGAAACTTACTGAACTCGGCCAACTGGAAGTTTGGATAATTGTGTTTTTTTGCATGTTGGCCTGCTGTCATGCTGAGATGGCAAAATCCTGGCTGGACACTGGGAATGGAGTGATGGTCTCCTCCTGGGGTGGCCGGGTGGGGAGGGCAGCCCAGAGAAGGGGCCACCCAAGCTGAAGTTGTCAGCCCTGGGTGTGACTCTCTGGTGTGTAAGGCAATTTGTACTAAGAAGAGTTCAAGTACCAAACTATACCCTACACATTATACATATCACATGGTCAAGACCTGCCCAGTAACATTGCTATCACTCACTTGCTTTCCCATATGCTTTCCTGGGAGACCCAGTGGTGGAGTCATAGGCTGTGAGGTGGGAATTGGTCTCAAGGAGCAAGTCAGGCAGGTGGATGTCAACCTGTCATCCTGTCGTGGGATTTCTGTGTGAAGCATAAGAAAAGGTGGGTATAGCGACTTTAGGCAGCATGGGGTGGGGGAGGCCAGCCTGGATGGTGGCAGCAGCGTGCACAGTCACACGTATGGCTAGAGCTGCGCTGTTTCCATGGCACTGTGCGTAGTTGTAGCAGCTGGAGTCCAGGGTGCCAGCCGGGAGGTGTGGCAAGTTGGAGTGGCAGATAGGGGCTGGATCATAAGGGCCCATAAGGGAAGCCTTCGTAGTGGGTGTGGGCAGGAACCCATCGACCTGTGGTTCTCAACTCTAACAGACCCACCACCTCCTTTATATAAAATCATGTTGTTATAGATTGAATTGTGTCCCCCAAAAATATGTGTTTGAATACTAATCCCTAAACCTGTGGATTTAATGTAATATGATTACCTTATAATAAAATGCGATGTAATCATCCTCCATAATGTAATCTTGGTATGGATTGAATTATGTCCCCTCAAAATATTAGTGTCGTAAATCCTAACCTCTATGCTTGTGGTTATAATCCCCTTTGGGAATGGGCTGTCTTTGTTGTGCTAATGAGGCAGGATTAGTGGAGGGTGTGTCTTGAGTCAATCTCTTTCTAGATATAAAAGAGACTAAAACAAGCGAGCAGAGCAGAGATGGGGGAAGAGAGATGCCAAGCCATATGAAGATCACCCAGGAGCAGAAGCTCAGAAGAGACAAGAACCTTCCTCAAGAGCCGACAGAGAGAAAGATTTCCCCTAGAGCCGACACCCTGAATTCGGACCTCTAGCCTCCTAACAGTGAGAAAGTAAGTTTCTGTTTTCAAAGCCATCCACTTGTGGTATTTCTGTTATAGCAGCTGTTATGGATTGAATTGTATCCCACCAAAACATGTGTCAACTTGGCTAGGCCATGATTCCCAGTATTGTGTGATCATCCACCATTTTGTTATCTGATGCAATTTTCCTATGTGTTGTAAATCCTACCTCTATGATGTTAATGAGGCAGGATTAGAGGCAGTTATGTTAATGAGGCAGGACTCAATCTACAAGATTAGGTTGTTATCCTAAATCAATCTCTTTTGAGATATAAAAGAGAGAATCAGAATCGAGCAGAGAGACAGGGGGACCTCCTACCACCGAGAACGCAGAACCAGAAGGGGAGTGCATCTTTTGGCCCCGAGGTCCCTGTGCTGAGAAGCTCCTAGGCACCTTCCCCCAGAGCCGACAGAGAAAGAAAGCCTTTCCCTGGAGCTGGTGCCCCGAATTCAGAATTCTAGCTTCCTAGATTGTGAGAGAATAAATTTCTGTTTGTTAAATCCATCCACTTGTGGTATTTCTGTTATAACAGCACTAGATGACTAAGACAGCAGCACTAGATAACTAAGACAAATCTACTGTAATGTGATCAATCAATCAGTTGAGGTCATGCCAGTGTAGGGTGGATCCTAAACCTAATCACTTCTGAGTTATGAAAACAGCGTAATGGACACAGCCACATGCACACATGGGGGGAGACAGATGACATATGAGGACTGGGTATCAGCCAAGGAACCAAGGGACTCCTGGGACTACCTATGAGGAAAGAACTGACATGGACGAGATTCCAATTTGGGCTTTTAGCCTCCAGGACTATGAGAAAATAGATTTCTGTTCTTTAAAGCCACCCACTTGTGGTATTTCTGTTACAGCAGCACTAGGAGACTAAGCACATGTTGTGATACCTCCTTCATTAGCCTGAAAGAAAATTATAACTTATATAACTTATGTACACATGTACTTTTTCAAAACACTACAATGTAATGCTCAATCTATAATGTTAAGAAGAAATGTAACGTAAGTAATTTGTAATCAAATAGTATGTATGTCAGTATGTAAATATTTGGGGTTGGTCACACCAGAGGACATAATGAAGTGGTCAGATGCTTGCACCTCAATGTGCAATCTCTGTGAACGTGACACTATAAATGCAGACTGACACTGAGAGTCCTTGAGTTTCTGAAATGGAGAATGACTCTTGGTAAAGTTCAGAGCGGAGCAGAGTGTGCTCTTCCCTTCATTTGTGACAGTGTTACTCTTGCAAAAGTCACTGTATAGTCAAATGATGCAAAAATACTTTGAGCTGACTGTCAAATTTTTATTAAGCAATAAAAAATAATTTTATTAAGCAAAAAGGCTCAGACGCTTATAGGTTGGTTTCTCATCTACATGGACATCGTGTGGGACCCTGGAAGGCCATGCGGGACCCAGGACAAGCTACCCACACATTGTGGAGCGCCCACATCTTTGGTCCTGCCCGTTCAGTGGTGGCAGTGCCTTCTCATCCTTGTGATGGCCAAAATGTCCTCCCAAATTTTCAAAATGCCCACATTGGTGGGTGCAAGGCACCCATAAAAAAGGGTTGAGGGACAGCTACATGGTTAGGCTATGGTGCAGAATGCCCACTTTGGCATCTGTTGAGAGGTGCGTGGTGGTGAGGGAGGAGATTGGCTGCTACTGAGGTAGCCCAGGTAAGAGGTCAGTGGTGGTGGGGCATTGGGGGTGGGCCCCAATCTGCAGCAGAGCCTGGTACACCCTGGGGGCTCCCCAAATCCTCAGATATATGGACCATCGACAACGGAGGCAGGCAGGTAAGGGTGGAGCAGGTAGGATTTGGGCTACGGCAAAAAGAGAAATTCACTTTGGCCTGCAATCCCACAGAGCCAGGACCAATGGGTCCTTGGGGGAATGGAGCCCTTAGTCATCTCCTGCCCCCAAGTCCCCACGCTGCCTGCATTACAGCCCCAGCCCCAACATGCCCTCCATCCCCAGCTAGAATGCACACTCTCATTCCCCAGACCTGTGGGGAGGGGAGAGGGGATGCCAGAGGTAAATGCACCCCTCCCGCAACTTAGACTCAGAGCACCTCATTCCTGAGGACTGGAGGAGCGCCCCTCCATTGTGCCGCTCCTGCCCACTGACTGAGCTGCTCCGTTCCCTTCAGTCGTCCAGGTAAGTGAGGAGCGAGGGCAGAGGCACTGCCCGATGGATGCCCCCAGTCAGACTTGCCAGGCTTGCGGGCACCATCCACCTGGCCCTGCTGCTGGGTATCACGGTACTGCTACAATACCGTTACTGAACCAGGCCTTCTTGCTCCTGACTTCTGGTCCCTGTTTCCTCCTTGGGGTGTATTCAGAGAAATATCTGCAGTCATAAATTATTGAAAGGCAATTTCAATCTTTCCAGAGGTGTTTTAAAAATTTCCAAATGGTGAGTCTATTTACATTTTTCTTTCACCAGGAGAGAGCACTTTTTAGATCTCTCAACAACTCCATGAGGTAGGTGCTGTTTTCCTCATTTTACACACAGGCGCGCACACACTCACAGGCACGCGCGCGCGCGCGCGCACACACACTGCAATCATGGTAGCTGCCTCCAACCATTCTCTTCTTTCTCCTCCAGACACGGCTCCTGTGGGCTCTTGTCTCTCTCCCCTCCTCTCTAGCCTTACTCTGTTTGTTTCTGTTTTACGTATTAAAGGGGATTTCTGTCTTCGACTCTTAGGCCTTTCCTGGGCAGAAAAATTATCTCCCTCACGCCAAAGCTACACAACGGAGGCCCAAGCTGCAATGACCAGATTCTTCTTCGGGAGGTGCAGGAGCAGGCGGGAGCCAGGGGAAGAGGCCGACTGGTTGGTAGGGTCATTGACTGAACATGGCCAATGTCAGCATTAGCCGGGCGAGACTTCATATCTCACCGTGCTTACACGTGTCCATTTTCACACAATCACACCTGCACCCTCACAGAAATATCCACCTACGTTGCTGCCCATAATTTCCTTCACCCAATTATTTTATGGGCGCTTTTACGCTTCTTCAATTTTAAGGGCTGATATTCATAACCATGATTCTGATTCGTGTAAGGCCTCAAAGTGCCTTTTGAATTCTTAAAGAAAGATTAAATTATGTTCAGGATAGTTGCAGTATTACGTGTAGCTGAGCTAATTCAGAGTCTCTGAAAGTTGGCAATATGATCAACCGCAACTTTACACAAGTCAGTGTACTCAGATTTTTAAAAACCAGTTGTAGTTGAGTTGACCAACTCATGGCAACCTCATTTGTGTCAGAGTGTAACTGTGTTCCTTAGGGCTTTCAGTGGTTAATTTTTTAGAAATAGATTGCCAGGCCTTTCTTCCAAGATGCCTCTGGGTAGATACAAACTTCTAACTTTTCAGTTGGCAGCTGAGCTCATTAACTGTTGCATCACCCAGGGACTCCTGTGTTCAGATTTTAAAAAAACAAAACAAAAAATCAGTTGCCGTTGAGTTGATTCTGACTCATGGTGACCCCATGTGTTTCAAAGTAGAACTGTGCTCCACAGGGTTTTCAGTGGCTGTAATAGTTTGGATGTAGATTGCCAGGCCTTTCTTCTGAGGTACCTCTGGGTGGATCCGAATTGCCAACCTTTCAGTTAGTAGCCAAGCACTTAACTGTTTGCACGACCTAGGGACTGCTGTATTCAAAGCTAAAAGCCCAGCTGAGCCAGACCACTCAGAATAAGCCTCGAGTCCACAGGAGCCCATAAATACACATCTGGGAAGGCAGGAAAGAGCGAGAGAAGGATCCAGCCAAATGCTGTCACTACCTCGTAAATCTCCCGGAAATTCAAACAGCCCTTCATGTTTGCAGACGTTGTAAGTGATGCTTTCATAATCAATCCCGTCTCTCTGGTCTTGGCCATGGCCAGGGTCGTTTGGTTAATGCAGAATTCCATCTTCATTGCTTTGTAACTACTTTTTAATCAGTGATGATTGCTGAGCTGGGACGCTGCCGGCCAGCTCGCCTGCTCCTTCCTCGGAGAGTGCCCCTTGATATGTCACAGCAATTAACCAGAGACCTGCAGGAGGGGCAGGAGAGACCCAAGAGAGCCAGGTTGGTGGATGCGGCCACGTGCCCCTTCTCCTCCACCAGGGGAGGGTCCCAGGCCTTCATCCACCTTGGGAGGGTTGGCAAAGGGCATCGGAAAACAAGTGGTGCCCTCTAAGAGGCATTTATTCCAACCACTGCTTTCCACTTGTCCAACAATGTAATCTCCCAGGAGATAGAGGAAATGACCAGTGCACTGGCCACCTGAAATGAATTCTGACCAGCAGGGAAGGGCTGACTGGATAACTGGAAGTGATGAGGGTCTTGGGGGAAAGGGTCTTTATAGCATTATAGTTCGTGATAGCCAAGGAGAAGCCTCAGCATGTGGAAGCATCCCTTAGACTCGAGGGAGGCAGACTATGAAACAGTCAGAAAAAATAGATAGTCACACTTTCAAATTACAAGACTGTGAAAGGGAGGATGGTGTGAGATGGTGGGAAAGCTCTTACAGACGCACTTATGACTGGCAGGTCGCAAATGATCTTGGTGAGGAAGAGTTCGGGAATGTTCCAAAAGTTCCCATGATGGCTGAACAAGTCGTCCCCAAATCCATGGATGCTCAAGTCCCTTATATAAAATGGTGCAGTATTTGCATATAACCTACACACATCCTGAATACTTTAAATCATCTCCAGATTACTTATAATACCTAATACAACGTAAATGCTATGTAAATAGTTTTATATGCTTGCACTTAACACTTAATGCTTTCTCAGTCTTTGCAAGCACTTTATCACGAACCAGAGAGACCATTTTTGCTGTTGTAGGGGCAGTACTAACACTTCCATGAATTTTAGCTTCTTTCTGCTTTATTGTGCAAATGCTCCATTTGTTCTTACCAACCCACTTTGGCAAGCAACGGGCCACTTTACAAAAGATCTAAGATTCTACTTTCTCGTTGAGAGACGGCACTTTACACTCCCTCTTGGCCTTGAGGGATTGCTTTGACCACTTCATTGCTTTTTAGGAGCCATTTTTTCACAGAAGCAAAGGGTGCACATGATACACGTAGTGAACGAACAAGACGTGCGACAAACAATGCTCCAACAACGAGTGCTGGAGTGAGGCCAAGGATCTGCGAGATGCGGAGAGGCTACAGCAGGGGATGGCGACACATCATTCATGCGCATTCAGCGTAGTGATTGGTGCAGGACAAATTCAAGTTTTGATTTTTGGAACTTCCTTTCTTTTTCTCCAAATATTTTTGATACGTGGTGGATGCGGAACCCGCGGATACAGAGGGCTGACTTCTATTAAAAATATGCACATGCACACACACACACTTTTTCTACTGTATATTTCCGGAAGCTTATGCAAGACACAAAAAGAACAGTCACCTCTGAGGAAAGGAACTGAGGAGCTGGGTAGCTGAGGGATGGCATGAGAGGGAGGCTTTTCTCCTCTACCTTTTGCATGTTGAAACACATATATGTATTACCCATGCAAATAAATACATAACAATGAAGTAAAATAAGGAGCATTTAAAAAGATGGAAATCCAAACCCACGGGAGACTATAAGAGAGTAACCCAGATCTGTAAGGATAGATTCAAGATGGCTGAAACCCCAGCGAGTCGAGTCCTGTACAGCACACCAAGAACTTAGGAGACAAAAGGCTTTGTGGGCATGTTCAAGGCAAGACGAAGATCAAAGAGAGGATCAGCCTGCTGCTGGGTAACGTTACTGGATGACAGAGAAGCGGAGCTCCTCACCTGCTGTTTCATGTCTGCCTTTTCAGTTAAGGAGAAAGATCTTGGCGCTAAAACGTGTTAAATGAATGTTGGTAAGGGGAAAGGGTGCCCCATGAGGGAGAGGAGATGAAAAGGGAACACCCAGGGGATCAACATGAGGTTCCACCTTCTCACTGAGACAAATCGCATTACAGGACCCTGGAATGAGACTGCTAAAATACTGTCAGTGAGCTTTGAAGCACGAGGAGAAAGAAGAGGTGCCAGAAAATGGGAGACTGGCACATAGCAGGCAGGTTTTCAGAAAGAGAAGGTAAAACTTGAAAACGACACACTTCGTCCATCCTCTGTTCAGCCAGTACTCCCTGAGAACTTACCACGTGCCACAGTCCAGGGTTGATGGTGGGGACTCGGGGTGAACTAGGCAGTCCCTGCCCTCACAGAGCTTGTGATCCAGCAGGAAGACAGGCATTAAGCATGTTAGGAAAACAGGGTGGCTGAGTGTGAGATGCAGGAGGGGCGAGGTGCTGTGGGAACACTCAAGGCAGGCAAGCCACAGACCCTTCCTGAATCTGTTTCCTCATCCATAAAATGGGAATAGTAGTGTCCACTTCAAGGAGCCCTGGTGGCATAATGCTTAAGTGCTCAGCTGCTAACCAAAGGGTTGGCGGTTTGAACCCACCCAGCACGTCTGTGAAAGAAAGACCTGGCCACCTGATTCCATAAAGATTACAGCCAAGAGAACCCTATGGGGTAGTTCTGCTCTGGCTCACAGGGCCGCTGCGAGTCAAAATCGAATTGAAGGCAACTAACAACAACAGTGTCTACTTCAAAGGGTTAAATGCAACACCATGTGTATAAACTTTATGCTGTCTGTCTGTCTGTCCTCACTTGCCAGAGTACTGATATGTCACATTTACAGCAATACTCCACATGCTGGTTATTCTCTGTGTCCCAATCCATTCTCCACCCTTCTCTGCCTTGCTCTGTTTCCCAGGAGGTCACCTCATTGGGGTGTCCCTCCTGGGCTGCCTTGCCTTCTGTCCTCTCTTTTGGATTCAGCTGATGGTAGGTCTGATGGCAGGTACCGGCAGGAAACACCGGGCGGGAGGAGAGAGGCGCCAGAGTGTCCCCCCTCCCCTTCCCACAGCCCTGCAGTTCTGGCAATGGCTGCGTTCTATGCTTATTGCTCCTATGGGCAGCTCCTCTTCTGTGCCTCCAAGCTGTCTCCAAGCTCTGGTAATAAATACCTTCACACCTTGAGGTAGCGACGGCTCCTGCTGTTGCTAGTCCCTGGGCACTTCACTATCCCCTAGTGGTTCCTCTAATCCTACCCTGACCTCTGTCAACAGCCTCTTCATTAAGCTCTCCTCCGGAAGCATTCAGCTAGAGCCTCCTCTTAGACCACTCCTAAGATCTTCAGTTATGTAAAGAAACTGCTTAGCACCGTGTGTAACATATTGTAAATGCTCAATAAATGATAGTTAGGACTATTTCCAGAGGGATCGGCATCAGCTGAAACCAAAAAAGGCTGAGCACTGTTCCAGGGAAAAAAACAGACCCCAAAACACAGGTGTTGAATTGAATTGAAGGGTTAGCAGAGCTACCCCCAAATCTGGGAGCCAAAGGGTGGGGTGGGCAGGAAAGGAGGATTTCTCTTTAGCCTGAGGAGAGGCTGTGGCTCCAGGCAGAAGCAAGAGGAGGTTCTCTGGGAATGGGCAGGGACATTTGAAATCAAAATAGGCTGCTAGGGGGTATCTTCAGCAATCTTTGGAATGTCTTGGGAGTTGGGAGAAGACAGGAGTGAAGAAATGGAGGACTGGCTGCGGTTCCTGGAAGAGCAAAATGGAGCATCACCCAGCTGAGGGCTGGGAGTGGGGCAGGTAGTCCCTGGGGAGCAGATATTCCCAGTTAAAGTGTCTTGGGGCCCCATAGCATGCTGGGGCTATACAGTAAGTGGGCAATGTAGGGAAGAGGGTGAGATGAGAATGTCTGACTAGCTCTCTTTGCTTGAGGGAGGAGTGAATGAGCAAGTGTGGATATGTCAGTGTGACTCTAAGCGGATGTGAGAGAGGAAGCGCAATTGACCGAGCGAAGAGAGAGGGAGCAGTGTGATTTTGAGTGAGTGAGAGTGAGGAAGGCAGCGAGAGTGGAGAAGTGATAGTGATAGTGTAAGAGAGAGTGAGTATATGTGAGTGTGAGTGTGTAGGGGGAAGAGAAAAAGGAGTAAGTATATAAAACTGAGGAGGTAAGTGTGAGAGGGACAATGAATGTGAGTGAGCAAGAGTTGAGTGTGAGTCTGGTCTTCAGTCATTAGCGTTCAAGCATCAAATCTGTTCTTGAGATGGTCTCTAGATTCAGGTGGCATATATCAACAGGGAACTGCCAAAAATTCAAGCCGGATTCAGAAGAGGACGTGCAATGAGGGATATCATTGTTGATGTCAGATGGATCTCGGCTGAAAGCAGAGAATACCAGAAAGATGTTTACTTGTCTTTTATTGATTATGCAAAGGCATTCGACTGAGAGGATCACAACAAATTATGGATAACATTGTGAAGAATGGGAATTCTAGAACACTTGATTGTGCTCACGAGGAACCTGTACATAGATCAAGAGGCAGTCATTCGAACAGAACAAGCGAATACTGCGTGTTTTAAAGTCAGGAAAGGTGTGCGTCAGGGTTGTATACTTTCACCATACCTATTCAATCTGTATGCTGAGCAAATACTCCAAGAAGCTGGACTATATGAGGAAGAACGGGGCATCAAGATTGGCGGAAGACTCATTAACAACCTGTGATATGTAGATGACACAACCTTGCTTGCTGAAAGTGAAGAGGACTTGAAGCACTTACTGACAAAGATCAAAGACTACAGCCTTCAGTATGGATTACACCTCACCATAAAGAAAATAAAAATCCTCACAACCGGACCCATAAGCAACATCATGATAAACGGAGAAAAGACTGAAGTTGTCAAGGATTTCATTTTACTTGGATCCACAATCAACATTCATGGAAGCAGCAGTCAGGAAATCAAAAGACTCATTGCATTGGGCAAATCTGCTGCAAAAGATCTCTTTAAAGTGTTGAAAAGAAAAGATGTCACCTTGAAGACTAAGGTGCGCCTGATTCAAGCCATGGTGTTTTCAATTGCCTCACATGCATACGAAAACTGAACGATGAATAAGGAAGACCAGAGAAGAATTGACAACTTTGAATCGTGGTGTTGGTGAAGAATATTGAATAAAAGAACGAACAAATCTGACTTGGAAGAAGTATAATCAGAATGCTTCTTGGAAGCAAAAATGGTGAGACTACATCTCACATACTTTGGACATGTTATTAGGAGGAATCAGTCCCTGGAGAAGGACATTATGCTTGGTAAAGTAGAGGGCCAGAGAAAAGAGGAAGACCCTCAAAAAGATGGACTGACGCAGTGGCTGCAACAATGGGCTCAAGCGTAACAGCTATTGTGAGGATGGCACACGACTGGGCAGTGTTTCCTTCTTCTGTACATAGGGTCACTGGAGGAGAGAAGAACGCTCTTCTTCCCGTTCCAGCCAGCTTGCCTCAGAAATGGCTCTCTACCCTGGTAGAAGCAGTAGGTTCTAGTCTCTGGCTTTTTTTTTTTTTTTTTGAACCTCTGCTGCTCCCCTCCCCAAGAATCATTCTAACAATGTCTCTCAGAGGTTTATAACCAAATCTTAATATTAAGTTATCTCTATTCACATAACCAGTGGGTGTGGCTTCTGAGTTTCTGATTAGATGCTGACTGGATCCAGAAGCTGTGGGAGATATGGGAGACGGCAGCTTCCTGTTAAGGGCACAAAGCTCCAGGCGGAGGAGTTAGGGTGCTCTTGGCCTCTGCCTGTCTTACTGCTCTGAGGCTGTGCCCTGGGCCTTATCTTCAGAGAATGGAAGGAAGCAAGCCCTGGGTGACAGGAGGGTTCCCACAGCTCAGCGTCTTCCTAAGGTGGTCCCAGTCCTCACCTCAGTGGTCACCGAGTCGCCATCATTCCTGGCATCCAAACTAATAAACCTGTATCTAGCAAAAAGGTTTAATGTTTCGTAAAGAGTGGTTACCCTTTCAGCTGATTTAGTCCCTGAGAAAGAGGCAGGGCAATTGGCAGAGAGGGAGAGAGTCACACTCGCTAGTTATGTCACATGGCTAGTTAGCAGTAGAGGCAAGCCCAGTGCTCTTCCTCCACTATGCCACCTCCCTCTCGCAAAGACCAGGAGGCTCCCTGCCTCCTCCCTGCCTTTAACTCAAAAGACAGTGGTTCCCCCACTTACTCCTAACTTGCTATGTGACCTTTCACTTCTCTTTGATCTTCGGTCATCTCATCTGTTAAGTGAAGGACCTAGACTAGATGATCTCAGAGGTCTCTTTCAGCTATCACGTGTTGTGATTTGAATGATTCTTCCTCAATAAAACCAAAGGGCTTGGTACATCTCCCCAAAGATTTTCCTATGTTCTATGTGTAGCTTGATTTGACATAATTATAACACTTATATTCAGTGCAAATTCACTTATTCATTGCATGAGTTTATTAATTATTCTTAAGCATCGACATAGTATTCACTGCAACTGATTACGTGCACGTTGATTAGGACCAGGGATGAGTCAAGCATCCAGATGAGTCTGGACTGGAGTTAACCTGTCAAGTCAGGGAGTTTATGGAGCCAAACAGTCCAGATAAACCAAAACGGGGCCAGGGCTTTCGAGGCAGTGTTCTATCCTAATGAGGAACCCTGATCTGCCTGCCACTCAGGGATATTATAAGGATCTTGTGTATGTCTTTATTTTATTTGTTCTTAGCCTTCTTTCAAAAAGTGGCAAAAATGTTATGTGTCCCCAAATACCCATTTTTCTTCTTCCTCACAAATAAAAACTCAAAAACCAAACCCATTGCTGCCAAGTTGATTCTCACTCCATGTGAAACTGTAGGACAGAGGAGAACTGCCTCATAGGATTTCCAAGGCTGTAAATCTTTATGGAAGCAGACTGCCACATCTTTCTCCCACAGAGCTCCTGCAGGTGGCTTTGTACTGCCGACCTTTTGGTTAGCAGCTGTCATGGATTGAATTATGTCCCCCCAAAAATGTGTGTGCCAGTTTGGCTGGGCCATGATTCCTGGTATTGTGTGATTTTCCAATATGTTGTAAATCCTGCCTCTATGATGTTAATGAGGGAGGATGGGCCGCAGTTGTGTTAGTGAGGCAGGACTCAATCTACAGGATTGGATTGTGTCCTGAGGCAATCTCTTGAGATATAAAAGAGAGAAGTGAGTGGAGAGACATGGGGACCTCATACCACCACGAAAGTAGTGCCGGGAGCAGAGCGAGTCCTTTGGACCCCGGTCCCTAAACGGAGAAGCTCCTAGTCCAAGAGAACGTTAATGAGAAGGCCGACAAAGAGAGAAAGCATTCCCCTGGGGCTGACGCCCTGAATTTGGACTTGTAGCCTACTTTACTGTGAAGAAATAAATTTCTCTTTGTTAAAGCCATCCACTTGTGGTATTTCTGTTATAGTAGCACTAGATGACTAAGACAGCAGCCAAGCACTCAACCACTGCACCACCAGGCCTTCTTTTCTCAAAAATAGAACTGCATCTTTAGCTGTGCTCATGGACACCTGGAAAAAAAACGATTTCCTAACCACCCTTGTTGCTAAGTATCACCATGTGACTAAGTTCTGGCCAATAGGATATGAGTACAAGCGCTGTCTGCAATTTTCAGGAAACGTCCTTAAATAGGAGCACGGCCTTCTTTGTTATGTCATCCTTCCTGCTGCCTAGAAAACCACGAAGGCTGAGTTTTTCTCCCCATGGAATAAAAGCCTTCACCTGCTGGGGGAGGAAACAATCCTGGGCCCAGATCACTGGAAATCTCCCACGGCTGGAGGAGAGGCAAGGTCTCTGACACTCAGGGGCACAGGACTCCAGCGCAGGCACACAGAGAAGGCCTAAATCTGAGAGGAAAACCTCTCTGGCAGACCAGCTTCCACCCTCAGCACAAGACAACGCTAGATGAATCCGAAGCTGGTGGTCACTGAAGATATCTATAGCAAAAAAAACCCAAAACTAGCTCAACTCCTGACTAGATTGACTCAATCAAAGGGCGAAATGGTAAATATTTTAGACTTTGCAGTCCATATGGTCTCTGTCACAACTATTTAACCCTGCTGTTGCAGCACAAAAGCAATCATAGATAATATGTAAACAAAGGAACATGGCTGTGTTCCAATTAAACTTTATTTATGAACACTGAAATTTGAATTCCATGTAATTTTCTCATGTAATGAAATACTGTTTTTCTTTTGATCTCAGTTCAACCATTTAAGAATGTGAAAACTGTTCTTAGCTCACAGTCCATAAAAACAAGCAGCAGGCCTGGTGTAGCTCATGGGCCAGTTTGCAAACCCTTGACTTAGAATAAGAGGTGTGCATAAATAATTGTCAAAGAGAGAAATTGATAGCAGATATCTTGCTTTGATTTTGGGGTTTTCTTCCCCACGAAACCAAATATTCACTTTAAAGAAATTCCTGACGGAAATCACTCCACCAGTTGCTTTTCTTTATTTTTAGTAAGCCAGGCTTACTAAATTTGAATTTCCAAAGATATGGCTGGGTGGAAGAGCAGAGACTATCTTGTGAACTGATATCCATGGATCTCAGTAAAAGGAAATACCAATTGAGATGTTGCAACAAACGGATCCAGTGCTGGAAGTGCTCACTCACCTATGCCAAGAAATTTGGAAGACAGCTATCTGGCCAACTGACTGGAAAAGATCCATATTTATGCCTATTCCAAAGAAAGGTGATCCAGCTGAATGCAGAAACTATCGAACAATATCATTAATATTACATACAAGTAAAATTTTGCTGAAAAGCATTCAAAAGTGGTTGCAGCAGTACATTGACAGGGAACTGCCAGAAATTCAAGCTAGATTCAGAAGACGATGTGGAACAAGGGATATCATTGCTGATGTCAGATGTATCATGGCTGAAAGCATAGAATACCAGAAAGATGTTTACCTATCTTTTACTGACTATGCAAAGACATTCGACTGTTTGGATCATAACAAATAATGAATAACATTTTGAAGAATGGGAATTCCAGAACACTTAATTGTGCTAATGAGGAACATGTACATAGATCAAGGGGCAGTCATTCTGTTGCCAGGTGGAAACCCCAGGTTCTGCTCGGCGAGACTTGTCTCAGCCAATAAATGAGAGACGGAGGTGGGAGAGTGGAAGGGCGCCTGCCCCTGACCCAAGCCATGATGGTTTCAATACCCTCATATGCATGTGAAAGCTTAACATTGAATAAGGAAGACCAAAGAAAAATCGATGCCTTTGAATTATGGTGTTGGTGAAGAACATTGAATATACCATGGACTGTCAGAAGAATGAACAAATCTGTCTTGGAAAAAGTACTGCCAGAATGCTCCTTAGAAGCAAGGATAGCGAGACTTCGTCTCACATACTTTGGACATGTTATCAGAAGGGACCAGTTCCTGGAGAAGGACATCATGCTTGGTAAAGTACATTGTCAGTGAAACAGAGGAAAACCCTCAATGAGATGTATTGACACAGTGGCTGCAACAATGGGCTCAGGCATAACAATGATTGTGAGGATGGAATAGGACCGGGCAGTGTTTCTTATGTTGTGCATGGGGTCGCTATGAGTTGGAACCAACTCGATGGCACCTAACAGCAGCAACATGTTTAATATGTTAAAGGTATAGTGGAAAAGGTGGACAACATACATGAATAGATGTGGAATTTCAGTAGAGAGAGAAAAATTGTAAGAAAATCAAACGGAAATCCTGGGGGCAGGGGCAGAGATAAAGAATGCCTCTGACAGGCTAATCAGTAGACTTAACACAGTTGAGGAAGGAATTAGTGAACTTGAAGATAGGTCGATAGAATTACTCCAACTGAAGCTCAAGGAGAAAAAATACTAAGAAAAAGTATATCTTAAGAGGTAGGGAACATTATCAATGGTTGAACATACGTGTAATCGGAATTCTGGAAGATAAAGAGAATGGGGCAGAAGAAATATTTGAAGAGATAATGGGTGAGAATTGCCTCAAAATAATTGAAGACATCAAACCACAGATACAAGAAGGTCTGAAAACCTCAAGCAGGATAAACTAAACGGACAAGCAAAGAGGGAAAAAACAAAACCATGTACAGGCAGTCCCTCGGTTATGAACATCTGATTTATGTACAACCCCCATAAAACCTATCAGGAAGAAACTGACCTGGTGTTTGGCGCCCCGGGTTCCCATGATGGGCCACACTTCTGCACGCACAGGTGCTGTAGAGGGTTCTTGGGCTGCCACTGGTGGTGGGTAGGTCCCTGAGACATGGTGGCCCAGCTGAGACCCACAACAGAGAGCAGAGAGCTCACATGCACCCGGCTCCCTAGGAGCTTGGAAAGGGCCGGCCCCACTGTCTGGGTGCTCCAAGCATCGCTGCTCCACTCCAAATGGCAGGGCTGCAGGTGGTGGCATCAGGTGGCTGGGATGCAGGTGCTGTGCTCTATGTGCTCTCCCAGTACAACTGGTCAGTGTGCCGCTCTGGGCACATGGCTGGAGCTCCACAATGCCCTGTCACCCAGCTCTGCCCCACCTCATCCTTCCGGGCCCTCTGTGCTGTGCAGCCCAGGGCCATTGCAGCACCTCTCTGGGCTTGTTTCCCCTACCTCACACATGCGAGATTTCACCACTGTAGTGGTTCTTGGACTTTCAGTGGCTGGGGTGGGGGGCAGTCTTAGATTCCTGACCTCTGTGTATCCATATGGTTTCCAGGAGTCTGTGGGGAACTTTGGACTTGGATTTCCCCAAGTGTCCTCTTCTCAAACCTTGGGACCCAGGCTTGCTCTGAACACATCCTGAGCAGCACTTCCTCCCTTGCAACTTGAGGCAGGGGCCTCATAGTTGGTGCGTGGGGTTGACAATTCTGGTTCGGAGGTGATGGGGAAATGATCTGTCTGTTCCCAGCACCATCCTACCCATGCCCCCAACCTTCATCACCTCTGCTGAGGAGGGTTCAAAACCCAGCAGAAATGTTCCCGGTGGTACAACATAGATTTTTTTACTTCAGAGTCTATAATAAAGTATCTTATTGGTCTCAAAGATTTTACAGAACAGAATCTTCTGAGTATTTGGGTAACATTTGCCCCGTAGGTATCTCTTCAACTGGGGAGAAGGTACATACAATGGCTCTTAATAACAAACAGGAGCTACTTTTCAACAAGCATCAAAACATTATTATTGCTGTATTATGATGTTAAAGATGTTTTAGTGTATCTGAAAGTATTTCTTAAATGTTTTTTATGCATAGAAAGGTACACTATATACTAAGACAAACACTTGACTAACTGACGTTAGATACAAACTTAACTGTCCCAACTTAATTTACAAATTCGACTTTAAGACAGACTGGTTCGTAATCCAGGGACTGCCTGTACGCATCTAGACACGTCGTATTCAAACTGCTGAAAACGAAAGGTAGGATAAAGAGAAATAGAAGTAAGTAGAAGAGATATCCCATGTTTAGGGACTGGAAGACTCAATATTATTAAGATGTCAATCTTCCGAAATTGATCTATAAATTCAATACAATTCCAATCAAAATCCTAGTGGGATTTTCTTGTAGAAATCAATAAGCTCATTCTAAAATGTATATGGAAAGACGAAGGAACTAGAATAGTCAAAACAATTTGAAAAAGAACACCAAAGTTGGGGGAGTCATTTTACCTGATTTCAAGATTTACTACAGACACAGTGTGGTCTGGCAAAAAATAGACAGATTAATGGAACAGAATAGAGTATCCAGAAAGATCCACACAAATTTGGTCAACTGATTTTTGACAGAGGTACAAAGACAATTCAATGGAGAAAGAAGATTCTTTTCAACAATTGCTGGAACAATTGGTCTTCAGTAAAAAACAAGCAAGTAAACAAATAAACCTCAACCTATACCTCACATAGATGAAAATTAATGCAAAACTAGAAAAGTTAGAGAAAATATAGGAGAAAATATTCGTGCCCTTGAGTTAGGAACATTTCCTAGATGTGACATCAAAAGCCCAATTCATAAAAATTCATAAATTGGGTTACATAAAAATTAAGAATTTTTGACCTGCAAAAGATATTATTAAGAGAATAAAGAGAAAATCTAAAGACTAGGAGGAACTATTTGGAAAACACATATCTGATAAAGGATTTGTATCCAGAACACATACTTTCAAAATTTAATAATAAGAAATCAAACAACCCAATTTAAGAAAAAGCTCCCTTTCTTTGGTTTGCATTTGCCTGTTTTTCTCTTCGCCCACTTTATTTTCAACCTTCTTTATCACTGTAAGTGTGCTTCTGTAAACAACATATGTTCTGGATTGAATTGTGTCCCCCCAAAATGTGTGTCAACTCGGCTAGGCCTTGATTCCGAGTATTGTGTGATCATCCACCATTTTGTTACTTGATCGATTTTCCTACGTGTTGTAAATCCTACCTCTATGATGTTAATGGGGCAAGATTAGAGGCAGTTATGTTAATTGAGGCAGAACTCAATCTACAAGATTAAGTTGTATCTTGAGTCAATCTCTTTTGAGATATAAAAGAGAATTGAGCAGAGAGGAGAGGGACCTCATTACCACCAAGAAAGAAGTGCCAGGAGTGGAGTGCGCCCTTTGGATCTGAGGTCCCTGCGCTGAGAAGCTCCTAGACCAAGGGAAGATTGATGACAAGGACCTTCCCCCAGAGCTGACAGAGAGAGAAAGCCTCCTCCTAGAGCTGGCACCCTGAATTCGGACTTCTAGCCTCCTAGACTGTAAGAGAATAAATTTGTTCGTTAAAGCCATCCACTTGTGGTATTTCTGTTATGGCAGTCCTAGATAACTAAGACAGCATGTAATTTTTTTTTAACTGAACACAATCGATTTTGTAATGGTAGAAAATTCCATCCATTCATATTTATAGAGTAATGATGAATTTACTTGCTCTCACTCCTCTAATCTACTTTATTATTTTATCTTCCATTGTTTTCTTCTTTTTCCTAGTTTTTGCTGATTTAAATTGTCTTCCATTTAATTTTTTAGAGTTTCTCCCTGAGAGTTTGGTTTTCTCTAAATTGTTATTTTTCTGCCTCTTTTTGTGGTGTATTAGGTTGGCTCCGGTGGGAACTTAGGTAAGAAGCCACCTTGGATGCCACCCCCAACACCTCCCCAGGCACACCCAAGGCTGATACTGATGTTTGTCACTGGGCTTGAACCCAGGGGAAACAGGGTGTCTTAGAAATGAGACCTCAACTGTGCTACTCAACAGCTGTTTGACCCTGGGCAAAGTACTTACCCTCTCTGAGCATTAAAATACAGATATTTTCACAGCCCACAAAATTGGATGAGTGTGTGACTCATCTGGCTTACAGCTGGCGCTCCTGTTCCCCCTCTTTCCCCTTAAGCTCCTCCCCTTGTGCCTTACCTCCCTTTGAGCTGAGCAGTCAGGAGGATGAGATGGGCTTTTCCATGGTTCAAGTTCCTGGAGAGGGATTTCTCGTCTGTCACTGATCTTTCATTTTTCTCCAGGCAGCAGTGATTCCTTTCTCCTCAAACTATGTAATGGAGACACTGGAAAGTGTCAATGCTCTGCCTGTGGACACACAAGAGGTGGTCCTGGAGCCCAGTGCTTCCGACTCCAACCTCAGAGAAAGAGGGGCATCTTCCACTTTCTTGACTAGGCCCTTAGAGCAGCAGGAATGTCCTTAAATAACGCTGGAATAAGCAGGAGCCAGGAAATTGGAGGAGAAACCCAAACAAAGTTACGTCCTGGCGACTACACCTTTTCCTGGAACCTCAAGGAAGCAGCTACGAGGACAGCTCTCAGGCCCACACTTCATCCCTCATAAAACTCTTGGCCTGGCTGTTTATCTTCCAGGATTAAAAACTCAAGAATTCCACTGGTTCAGATTGTGCCTTGGCTCTTCCTGCTACCGCCAGGTCTTGAGACTTGCCCTCACCAAACTGTGTCTCAGTTCTGTTGTTTTCTCTCAACTGTTTCACAGAGAGAAGGTGGACAGTATAGAAGGTGATCTATTTCTACACCTTAAATTTTATGATTCTACAAAAATCTTTTTATTTGGCAAAACTCTGAACTCCGGAGGCCAGGCCTCCTGTCGCCCCTTTCAGACCCTTCTTCAAGGGTCATGGAATTTGGTTCGGTGCTCTGATAACAGGCTGAGGCTGGCATCCTGGGGAAGCCACTTAGCTCCTTCAGCACACTTTCACATCTGGTGTCTATGATCTCACAGTGCATTTGGGTTCTGAGGTGCCTTTCACTGGTAATCCACGCCTTTCTTCGACCTACTTCTCCACCTCAGTGTTATCACTTCATAAAAAATGGTTCTGCAAGTTTCCTGGAGGCAGAGAAAGGGCTTCTTTTTGCTGGCAGCCCTGAGACCAACGCTCAGGCCCAGCGGTGACGGGAGGCAGATATGATGTGGTGACACCCCCCCCAAATAAACCAACAACAACAAAAAAAAACACACCCATTGCCAAGTGGAGTTGATTCCGACTCACAGCGACCCTACAGGACAGAGTAAAAGTGCCCCATAGGGTCCTGAAGGAGTGGCTGGTGGATTCGAACTGCCAACCTTTTGGTTAGCAGCCAAGCTCTGAATCACTATGCTACTGGGGCTCCAATTCCAGTCCTCCCCCACAAGTAAAAGAAAACCAAACAACTCTGTTCAAAACAGTTTATTTTATTATTCTTTTTTTTGTCAGACAAACACATTGATTTC
>NW_004443990.1:5510924-5529300 GCF_000243295.1 Trichechus manatus latirostris
TCTAATTTTTTTAAACCTTAATTACATTATACCTATCAATATGTACTAGAAGAAAGAGGAGAAAAAAAGTCACTAACACTAGTACCAGGACAGCACGCTTACAAGATAGCCATTTTATACATTATTAACAGACAATGATCAACAAAGAGTATTCTATGAGGTGATGGGGGATGCAGAGAAAGCAAAAGGGTAGTACAGTACATCACCAACATGGACAAAATAGTAATCAAATTCCCTAGTCTAGACACTGAATGTCTGGGAATTTACTGTCTCTTGTTTAGTTTCTCTGTGTTTGTTTTTAAATAAAACTTCTATTTTGTTATTTTATTACTTGAACAAGTTTTGATATTTTAAAAGCGCCCAGCATTTTACTTAACCTGGTTGTTTGGAAATTAAAAGAAAGAAACTTTACCAAACAACCTAACATTTTACTGGAAAAACAAAGAACATGTTTTTGTTTGTTTGTTTGTTTGTAAAATGTCATTGTGGTTTAATTAAAATTGAAAAAGGCTTTTTTTCTTTCTTTCCGAGTTAGCATTTTGGAGCCTTTTGTTTCAAGATGCTTTTGCCCTACCATGTCTGTGAATGTCTACATTAGTCTACTTTGTTAGTAAAATTTATAAAAATAGGAGTGCAGCAGCTCTTTATAATAAATGTCGTATTCAGTGTCTCATACTGGCTGTGCCTTAAGTACCAAATTTATAAACGTAACAATTTAAAAAATATCAATAAAACGTCAATATCACATTTTAAAAAAGAAAAAATATATATCCACACTACAATATGTTTTAATGCCATCTATTGAGTTGTACTTCTATAGTTGCTGTTGCCGACCTATTACCAATATTAAAAAAAAAGTTAAATTAAAAAATATCCTTCATCATAAGTATCTTTCCCCAACTGAGGACCATATATTATAACAGCCAATGTCAAAACATGTGCAAACAGGAAACTGTCAGTTTTTCCCACCAGTCACAGTGCAGTGATGTTTATACTTTTTATTTTTAAAATTCTGTTTACATCTACAATAAATTAAAAAAACAAAATCTCCCATAGCCTCTCTGATGATACTTGCAGCACTGAGGTATTAAAAAAAATATAAACCAAAAGGTTGCTTTTCTAATTTGTCAACAGAAAGTGGATGGAGAAAAGGTTTCATTAATGCAGGCTTATCCACTCCTGGCCCTTGGGCCCCCAGAGCTGGGGGCGGGGTGGGGGGTGGGGGCAGGGGGAGAAGAGAGGCCAAGTGTCCTAGGGACCTTTGGAGGTGCTGAAATGACTGGACAATAGAAAATGATCAAATATTTAAAAATTAAGACTGAAAAAGAATGTCCCCCCACCCCCCCTCCACCCAAGCCAAACAGGTGTGCTTTGAAACTTTAAATATGTTAAATATTAAAATTGTAGCTTTGTCTTTTAAAAAACGTCTTGGGAAAAGCAGTTTTTCATATTTTAAATAAAAATCTAACTAGACGGTAACATTTGAAGCTGTGCACAGACGAGAGGTTAATATGCTGGTATGACACTAATACAGTTCTTAGGTCTATCACACAGACAAAAGGAGCTAAACAGTGTTCTAACTTCTCCTGGGGTCGTCCTGGCAGCTGGGTGTTCTTCAGTCTCAGTAATTGACTGTGTCATCATCCCTTCCCCTCCTTCCACAGAGCATCAAACTGCCTGGGACGGACTCCCTCACAAAAATATTTTTGATTCTCTCTTTCTTAATAGTTTCTATGTAGTTAATGGAATTGTATTTACAACATTTCTTTTTTAGAATTCACAATTTCAAAAAACCTTATAATATCACCTCTTTCAACAGAAAAAAAGCACTTATAGAAAAGGAGGACACTCAAAACATTGTCGTCCTTACCTTATTGCCGAAAATAGATATACTTAGATTAACAAAGAGACATCACAAAAAGAACTGCTAGAGAGTCTGTTAATTAGCCTACTACATCTCACTTCTTCTACAACACAAAATAGAAAGTTTATGCCCACCTCCTGCTCACGCTTCTCAACTCTGATTCAGCTCCACCTGAAAATTCATACAGTCTCAGAATTGGTACCAAAATATTGAGAGTAATATTACCATCTCAGCATCCTTTGAAAGTGAGAACAGAATCAAACAAGGAAAAAAAAATTTTTTTAAAGAAAAAAATAACTCCTTAATATAACAGTTATACTATGGTTAGCTTTTAACTAGATATTAAAGCTATATGACTACTGGACTAAGTCAAAATCACTACCAAATGTGATTCAAAGAGATTTAAAAGGAGAAGGCAGAGAGGGGAGAGGGGAACCATCAAGAAAAACAAAATGAAAACCAAAATCATGGGTTATATACACATTTAAAAGCTGTTGTCTTATATTACAGCAGATTCGTGAGATGATGAGATGGAGTCCACCCTAGATCCAAAGTGAGCCATCTCTGGTTGGGATGGGGAGTGAGGCTGGTGGGGGTCCAGGTCTGATGACATCACCTAAACAAAGGGCCACTCAGAAACTTCGCCCAGTCTTGCCTGGACATCCAGGTATGCTCTGCGTGGTGGGGAAGGTCAGGTTCACCCAGAAGAGGACCATAAGTGGGGTGGGAGAAGAAAGAAGTGTTAGGCCAGTATGTGACTTATTACAACTGTTCAACTAAAGCTTTCAAAGAATGACTACGTTGGGCTAAGTGTGGCTGACGGCTTGCTGAGATCACAGCTTGGGAAACATGACATCTAAGCCTGATGCTGGGGAGAGGGTGGCTCCACATCCACTACTTTGCTGACTTGATATAGTAACGCTGGAACTGTCAGGATAATGGCCAGAAGTGAGGTCAACAACTGGGGTTGTCCTGGGTTTTGATCACTACATTGATGAATTGCATACAGACTGGTGATGCTTTTCCTGTTTAAACTGTTTTCAAAACTTCTGCCTTTACTGGGTACCCATCAATGGTTATTAAGAACCCAAAGTGTAAATTAATTCATTTTATTGTGCTTTAAGTGAAAGTTTAAAATTCAAGTTAGTTTCTCATACAAAAATTTATACACACATTGTTATGTGACCCTAGTTGCTCTCCCTATATTGTGACAGCACACTCCTTCTTTCCACCCTGGATTTCCCATGTCATTCAATCAGCTCCTGACCCTCTCTGCCTTCTCATCTCGCCTCCGGACAGGAGCTGCCCATTTAGTCTCATGTATCTACTTGAGCTAAGAAGCACACTCTTCACAAGCATCATTTTATGTCCCATAGACCAGTCTAATCTTTGACTGAAGAGTTGGCCTCGGGAATGGTTTTAGTTTTGGGCTAACAGAGAGTCCAGGGGCCATGTCTTCCGGGGTCCCTCCAGTCTAAGTCAAACCATTAAGTCTTGTCTCTTTACTAGAATTTGAGTTCTGCACCCCACTTTTCTCCTGCTCCGTCAGGGACTATCTGTTGTGTTCCCTGTCAGGGAGGTCATTGGTGGTAGCTGAGCACCATCTAGCTCTTCTGGTCTCAGACTGATGGAGTCTCTGGTTTATGTGGCCCCTTCTGTCTCTTGGGCTAATATTTTCCTTGCGTCTTTGGTGTTATTCATTTTCCTTTGCTCCACGTGGGTTGGGACCAATTGATGCATCTTAGATGACTGCTCACTAGTTTTTAGATCCCAGATGCCACTCAACAAAGTGGGATGCAGAACAATAAAATGTAAATTTATTTTTTAAATATCCTATTATATGCCAAGGATTCAAGATCAGGACACTTAAAAACATACACAATTAATAATCAGCTTTGATTATAGAAAATATAAACAAGTCCAGGACTCCCAGACTTGCTAACTACATCTCCCTGGGTTGACTGTGAGCCCCCTTTCTTTATGGCTGGCACTAAATGCCGGAGGGTCACCTCTGTCGGGGACACAGTGTGTGTTTGAAGAGTCTCTTTTAATTGCTGCAGTGCTGACACATGACTCCATTAACTCACTTAACCCACTTTGGAAGGGGCTGTGTGGCTACTTGACCCTTCTAAGGAAATTGAGTCCTAGAGATGGATGAGGGAGGACTGGCTGGGCGCAGCCTCCTGCCCAGGAAAAGGCTGCAGTGGCCTTGGAGGGGCGTGGGGCTGTGGGGCGGGAAGCCCTCCACCATTCATCCTGTTCCGGGAGAAGCAGGGAGGGAGCTCTGGCCTGCCCAGCCTCTTGCCTTCCAGGGGATCTGCTGTGTCTGCTGATAGGTGAATCCCTCTTCATCTGGTTCCCCCAAGGCCTGGAGCCACCTTCAGTTCCCAAGGTTCTTGGCTATACCAGTGCCCTCCTTGCTGTCAGAGGGCCCCTATTTCCCCGGGGCCCCCAAACCCAGCTTAATTAGTAGTGAGTAACTCTCCTTCAAACCATTAGTGGCCTCTGGCTCCGGCCAGTGATGGCTGAGTCAGTGCTCAAAGGGGAGTGGAGGTGAGGAGTAGGGAGAATTCATACACGTGGTTTATTTGGTTAAGAGAGGCAGTTTTGTTAGTTGATGTGATTCCTTAGCAGCAACATTAGAGAAATCCAAAAGATTTATGGTGCTGAACCCAACTGGGTTCCCTGACTGGTCCCAGCCTACAGCGTCCTGGCTGACTCAGGGCCTGCAGCGATTACCCTCTATAAAAGCAGCTTTCCATTAACTGCAAACCCAAAGCAGCAAATTCATCTCTAGCCTCACTTCTCCTGTGTCCCAACTCCAAGAGTGAAAGCCTCCTCCAGCTCTCATACCTCTGCCAGGATTTGCCTAGGGTGCCACATACTCAGGCCTCAGCTGCAGCCCCCTCTCCCAAAAAGACAGACCCATATTTCAACCCCTCAAAGTAACATGCAAACACAGTGTGCATTTAGTGCTTTCACAAGGACAATCCCCTCTCCCTTCTTGGTGTTCTTTCCAAGAATGACAGGTATCATTTTTAAATGAGAATGTGGCAAGAGGCTTCCTCACTGACTGTCCCAACCTTCCCTCTCCTCAATCCCACCCCCTCCACATCCCCATCAAAGTGATTTAAAAAATGTTTAATTAACTTGAGCTCAGTGTAAAAGGTTAGGAAACTGGCAGGGATCCAAACTCACGTTACGCAGGTGATGTCGTTAATTTAATTTGCTTTTCGTGCCGTAATCTGGATAACTGCTCAGTAGTTACGGGCAAAAATGTTTTCTTTTCACTAAAAGATGGAGTCTGGCTGTTTGACAGTATGAACCCCATTGGATGAACACCCACAAGCCCTGGAGAGCCGAAGGAGTACAGCGATCCACAAGGTCAGCTCTCAGGACTTGTGGGGGCAGCCCGGCCCCCTCCCAGGCCTGGTAGATGCCAAACATTTCCCTGTCTCCATCCCCCAGGGGATGGGCACAGCACTAGATCTCCTTCCAGTTTCCCACACTCTTGATTGTATTTCAAGACAGAGAAAGATGAGAGGTGAGGAAGATAAAGAAAAGGAAACAAAAGAATCAAATCAAGGAACAAAAAGAGAGTAACAAAAGGAGGGGGTGTCATGATTAAAGCTGAAGAAAGGGATCAGATTGAAAGACTGGATTTTTTTGTTCCCATCCTCCTCAAAAGGGGTCCAGAAAGAGGAGAAAGAGAAAGAGATGTCAACATGATGAGAGAAGGGCGTGTGCTTAAATGTATGACCAGTGCACATACATGTACGGACACGCCCGGCAGGGCGGAGACACACGGCAGAGACGGTAATACCTCAGAGGGAGATGGCAACGAAAGCACCTGCTCAATGGTATCCATTTGTAAAGGCCGTTGCAATCAAAGGTCCCTAAAATTGCACAATTGTTAAGGTCATCAGTGTGCTATACATGGGAACAGATTGTCATATTCTGGGAAAGGAAATTATCTCTAGGACTAGTCTGTGGTTGCCAGCATGAATATGTAATTCTGAGACACCATGCCATGGGGGCCAAGGATGACATCCTCCCCAGCTCCTCCCCCTCTAGTCCCTTCTTCCTCCTCCACCCCTGCCCCAAGCCTGTTGGCTTACCCGGGGGTAAATCAAGAGCCAGATTTGGAAGGGGCGGTGGTTGGTGGGAAAAGGAAGCTCCTGCCCAAAATGAGGGGGGCTGTTGCCCTGAACCCTCGATAGCAAAGATAACAAATGCCTATGTTCACAGTCTCAACGGCTCCAGCTGGAGAGAAAGTCCCGTGCAGATAAAATGTGATGCTGTGTGGTTATTTCAGAAAACCAGGACACCACATAGGTCAAAAGACCCAGGTTTTCAAGAATGAACAGGGTCTGTGTTTCTGGATGCTGAAAATGGAAATGAGTCGTGTTCTGAGTGATGATAGACAGTCCCCCAAATTGATGTAGCTGTAAGCTGAATAATAATACTCTGGATTCAGTACTACAGCTGATCTGAGGGGATTTGACCGACTTAAGTGATACTGGCTTGGGAACGGAATTGAACAAGGACCCAGATTACATGAGCCAGGGCTGGCAGAAGTGTGTGGTATGCAAGTGTACATGAATGTATGTGAGAATATGTACGTGTGTATGTTAGCATGCGTGTGCTGTGTATGTGAGAAAGAGCGTATATGAGAATGTGTACGTGTGCATGGGTGGTGTGTGTGTATATGTGGCATGTGTGTGGTGTGAGTGTGGTATGTATGTGCGAACGCGTGTGACTATATGAGAGTGTGGGGTGTGTGTGGTGTGTGAAGGTGAGTGTGTGATGTGTGTATGTGGTGTGTGGTTTGTGTAGGGTGTTTGCATGGTGTGTGTGTATGTGAGAGACAATGTGTGTGGTATGTGTGCGGTGTGGTGTGTGTGTATGTGGTGTGTGTGGTACACGTGTGGTGTGTGCTTCCAATCCAGGGGCAGGAGCCAGGCCACTGGTTCCCAGGCTGTGTCTGCACTTGTTCTGTTCTCCCCAGCGCAGCCCCCAAGGCAGGCTGCCTGCTTGCTCCCAGAAGTCGAGTCTGACTGGGACGTGACCTGAGACAGCAGGCACTCCCATCTTAGCTCAAAAACACACTGCCTTCAAAATGTTGTGTTGCGCTGGGGCAGAGGGCACCCAATTTTCTGTTTCCAAAATGGAAGGGACAGCGAGTCAGTGGGCTCAGGCACATTCATGCTCACACACACCGGGAGAGAGAAGAACAATACAATCTGAAAACAGCATGCAAATCTGTTAAGCAAATTTCCATTGCCTGGATTAGTCAGATTATAGAACCACAGAGCATTACAAATATCAAATGCATCTGGCCTTCGCGGGGGGGGCCGCAGCTAAAGAACTCAAGTGGGAACTTACTTGGAATCTGGAAACTGTAAGAAACATTAGCAAAGGAAACCATCTGGGACAGGGCCTGTGCCCCCCACACCCACCAGGCACCAACATTGCCACTGGGACCCTACTAATGATGGCTGCTACTGTGGGGTGGGGGTGGAGGGTCCCCGCTCTGAGGAAAACCACACGACAGTCTCCAGAAAGCAGGGATCAAGGAAGGGGGCTAACACTGAGGACCTACTATGTGCCAGGCATGTGACACATACTTTCCGTTCATGCTCACACATGAAGGAGGCATAATTATCCTCATTTTGCAGCCAGGCAGGGACATGAGGTTCAGATGGGTTACTTAAGTCGGTCACAGTTGCAAGGTCGAAGGTGACAGGGTGGTGATCTGACCTCTGACCTGCCATGCTCCTTCCACCCGATCATGCGCCCCGTGCACAGTGCCAGGCCCACAGGTGGTGCTCTGGAGATGTCTAATGGAGGAGCTAAACTTCAGTCCGAGGTGGCAAATGGAGTGCCCACTAGCTGACATGCTGTTGATGGGGAGCCCCTCATCTGCCCCCACCTGGGCATTCCTGGCACACCCTCCCCATAGGCCACAAGGAGTTGGTCGGGAAAGAGGGCAGAGGAAGGCAGGTACTTACAGCTATGCCATGGCCGAAGCCCGAGCCCGGCTGTGGGCTGGCCGCACTTATGTAATTCCCCACTCCGGAGTCCTGGCTGGCAGGGCCATAGAGATCGGCGACAGGTCCTGGGCTGTTGGCCCCCGGGAAGCCTCCGGGCCGCGCCGGGTTGGAGCCTGCCGGGGAAGCGGGCGCGCCAAAATTCGGTTGAGCACTGTAGCTATTCAGGACTGGTGTGCAGAGAATAGAGCTGGGTATGAGGCCAGAAGCCAGGCATGCACCGGTCATCACAAGCCAAACACTCGAGAAAAACAGCTGAGGCCCAACTTCTAACACTCAACCAAGGCCATGCGAGAACATCAGCAGGGACTCAAGAAGACTCAGCCCAGGCTACTACTAAGAAGCTTGGCGCTCCAAAAATATAGAGAATAAAAAAACAATCATTCAACACACTACGGCAACCAACCGGGGGTGCTTCACTGCCCACCAAATTATCACAATAAAAATAGAGATATATATATGGAAGAGAGAGAGAAAGAGAGAGATTTTTTTTTTTTTCACATCTGAATTGATGCTCATGCAGTCTTTTCTAGATCTGGGCACGTTGAGACAGCATTCACATCCCATGCAAACTACAAAGGAACTAGTTTTAGACTACACATTGTGTTAATATTGATATTAAAACGAGACAGGAAACAAAGCAATTTGTGTCCAGGAAAAAAAAATTCTTTGGGGAGGGGATTTTTTTGCTGGTTTTGCTTTTTCTCTTTGGTTTGTTTTTGGATCCATTAAATGACAAATTTGTTTGGAAAAAAAAAAAAAAAGATAAAAAAGATCTCTATTCTCCATCCCCCTCCAAACCATCCCCCCGCCCCACTACTCCCACCCTTCCCACCCCTCCCATTCATACCCTGCATGAAAGTCGTCAATACTGAACGTGGTCGGAGGATGGGATATGTCATGGAAAGTCTGGGCATCTCAACATAACAGTAATGATGGCGGCAGACGATTCCCTTTTGGGGTGGAGCGCAGGGGATGGAGAGAGGGGATGGGGTGGGGATGGTACACCGAGAGGCTGGGGCCAAAGCTGGGGTGAAAGCCAGTGACTCTACAGGACACCCACACACTCACCTCCTGCAGTAGAAGGGAAGGGGGATTTAAACCTTTTTTTTTTCCTTTTGTTTAAAAAAAAAAAAAGACGAAGTATGAATGCAGAGTATACTGACTGAACCAATTCATAGCTGAACCATACCTGACCTAAAGGCCTGCTTTCTGTTAGTTGTCCTCAGATATAAAGTCCAGACTGAGAAAAAGGAAGTGCGGAATATACCTTTGCTACAGAGAGATGGGACTTCATGCCCACAGATCCAGAGAGTGATGGTGTTGGGTATTGAAGGGCAGTAGGAGGAGACCCAGCCTCCTGCCCCTTCCCTCAGCCTCCCTCCTATCCCATCATCACCCCCCACCGAAAGTGAGGGCCACACTCCACCAACCAGGTTAATTTTGTCTCAGTTTTTAATTTCCTCTTAGTAGCGTCGACTTATTTTCCTTTCCAAAATGGAAAAAAAAAGTTTTTCTTTTTTTTTTAATTGTCAAAGTAAATGGTTTAAGCTCAAGGTGAGTCTGGGGCCAGCCACTTCTGGGCTACAGCTCAAGTGTCCTGAAGAACCAGACAGACAGACACATCTCCACTCCTTCAGCTCCAAGGAGCTGCTCCTCACAACCATCATTTCTCTCCTTTACCTTCCTCGGCATCTCCCCCTGTCCTCTGACCAGCTGCCTTCAAAGATGGCAGAAGGAAAGAACACCCACCAACTCTCCTCTCAGCTTCGGTCTTGCCCAGGCGCCTGAGGTTGGAAGCCCCACTTCCTGTGAGGCTTGAGGAGCCACAGTGGGTTTTCACCACTTGCCACTGGGATGGGAAGAGACGGACGATGTACTCAAGGCAGGCCAAGAGGAGACTGAGACTGGGACCTGAAGATCCAAAGGAGACCAAACCAAACAGGGCTTGGCTCCAGACTCAGCACAGAAACCCAAACTCTTGTCTCGGATGTCCTTGGGGGCAGGAAGCCCCACAGTGAGACTCCTTTGAAGCTGTGGCCAAGAAATGAATAAACTGGCCAATGGAAAGAACAAGTTAAAGAGAAAAAGAAAAAAAAAAAATTACAGCAGCTTAGAGCAAGTGAATGGCTTATTTGGGAATGTGCTGGCAGCCAAAGGGGATGGGGATTTCTGAATATAGAAGATTAAACTTGTAGATAACATTTGGCCCTTTCTCACTCATGGAGGCAAATATCAAGCTGAGATATTCAAAAGGCGGTATTATCTTCATCTCACACACTTTTTCTTCTGGGCTTGGGGAAATGGAAAAAGCTCAGACGGCAGACTCCTGGTCTACCCAGGCAGCTGAACCCCCTCTCCCTGTACAAAATAACTAACTCTTGTTCTGTTTTAGGGTAACAGGGTGTGTGGGAGATGGAAGGTGGAGAGAAAGATGTTTTGGCTTTTTTCTCCTCTGGCTGGATAAGACTAAGGGCCTCTTGGGCAGATCTACCTATTTAAGGGATGTGGAGAGGGGAGATTTTGGTCTTGGTCCCCTCTAGCAGGAAGAGCTGTCTAGACTAATCCAGCCAGCAGAAGCAACCTTGGAGACAGGAGCCCATGGAAGGATGCTGACCACAGATGGTCCTGCCATAGGCTTAGCAGACATGAGGGCTGGCAGTATCACACCCATCACTGGCAACCTCTCCCAGGCCTATAGCTAAGAGTCAGCCAGAAGGAATTTCATAATAATCAGCTCCTCTTAGGGCTATATTATCCCTCCCTGCTTGATCACCTTCCATCAAATGACACTAAAATCCCCGTGGAGAAGCCACTGTATTAGAATGCAGCTTTAAAACCCCAAGTCTTGTTTTAGTATACACTTGCTTGTACCAATGCCTGAGCCTCAGCTCAAAGTCACCCTGCAAATGTCCCCTAGCCAGGGTGAAAGAGCAGGTGGCAGGGAAGCCACTAGGGGGGCACAGTCTGTAGGCACTCAGCCCATAGTCCCTTTTCTCAAGGCTTCCGGGCAGTGACCCTGGACGCTTCAGGCCTAGGGCACTGAGGAGAGGCACCTCTGGGCCCCAAGGTCAACGTGCCTCCCTCTCTCTCTCTCTGGGCAAGAGACCTAGGCTCTAGAAATCATGTTGAAGCCCCCAAACAAGCCATGTGGAAGCCCGTGCATCTTTGGGCAGACCCATGAAAAGCGAACGGCAGCGGCTTCTTACCAAAAGAACCGGGAAAACCACTGCTCACACACGCTTGTCAGCTCCTGCTGTCTGGTGGTGGGAAGGCATTAGGGACCAAGTAATTTTCTACTTTTGGGAATCAGAGCAGCTCCAAATACTGAATGGTGGCTAGCTACACAGAGAAGGGAGTCGTTGACTAAGCCCTCTCCCTCCAGGCCGGGACCTCAAAAGGAGAGAGGCAGTGGAGAAAGCTGGAACACCCACTCTTCACAGCCATGTCCCTGCCCTGAGGTTGCTCTCTGTGGACATTCACCCTGCAGTCAATTCGCAATTACCTGGCCTAGTGGAGGGCACCTTCCCCTAGGTACCCAGGCTCACCGGGAGGGGCCAGATATGGTCCCACACGCCAGAATCAGGTCAGGAAGAGGGGAGGCGACATGGCTCTTAACGGGCAGTGACACCTTGCCCACTGCTCACCTAGAGTGCGTGGGGGGGTGGGTTCTCAGCAAATGTTGAATAAACAAACAGTGCTGGGATTTATAAGTTGGATATTACGACTCCAGTTCCTGAAGAGGACAGTCTCTTGCAAACACCTTGAAGTGTCTGCAGCAGAAACTATGAGTGTTAAGTAGCCTGGGGGCAAGCCCTGCACCAGGGTAGCAGTTTGAGGGTTCCCTATGGTGAGCAGGGTCACTTTATCATCTGCTCTGGGCAGGGCCTACAGCAGCAGTTTAATCCTGAGCACGTTCCTTGTCACTCCTCACCCCCTCCCGTCCCCGGGCATCCTCTGGACCTTGCTGGTCCAGGAGGTGCCCAGGAAGGCAGCTGTGGTGTAGAGAAAGAGAGCACTGGACTTGGAGTCAGAAGACCTGGGTGTGACCCTGGCTCCATCTGTAAAATGTGAGTGATGTTGTCCTTTAATCTGACTCCAAAGGCTGCTGGGAGAATGAAAAAAGAGCAAGTGCTCTGTAACTTGTCAAGTTTAGAACAAATACATCTGACTGTTTTTGAAATCTTTGTGTATACAAAGCCCAGCAAGGGAGGTACCATATGCAGATATAGGAAAATCCAATATAGGAAAATCCAATTCACTCGCCATACAAATCAGTAGGTGATTTACACAAGGATCCAATTCATTTACCAGTGCCTCTAATCCTCTTGGACCTGAAGAAATGACTCCTGGGAGTGTCTCAAATGGCACTGAGAACAGCAAGAGGAAATGCATTTGAATTAAAGTTGAAGGGATTTTAGGTTGGGTAAAAGGAGGGACTTCCTGCCCATCAAGGGAATAAAATACCTGGATGGCCGACCAATGAAAAGCCGGGTGGAGAACTTAAGAAAGGCCTGTGCTGTAGGCTTACATCTCACCTGCAGGGGCTGGACCCAAAGATGGGCATCTTCCCCCGCGGGGCTTCTCAGGTCAGCCAGGCGACAGGCCTGCCTTCTGGCACACAGTGGGCACATGACTCTGTCCAGCTGTGGTCAGATGGGGCTGGGTTGAGATTGGGATTAGTCATTGGGGCAGGGAAGTGGTGGGAGGGGGCAGCGAGAGTCCCAACAGCCTCACTGTGGGTCTAGAAAAGGTACAAAAGCCCAGAAGCTGGAAGCGACTGGTGGTAAGGACATTTCTGTATTGTCCTTAAGTGATGCCACTGAACCTGAGGCCAGGACTGTTATGGGAGCAACCCTCAGTGGGCACCTCTCGTTCTGAGGCCTGAAAACTGGCTGTTCTAATTACCGATGCAGAGAAAGGAACTGTTTACAAAATCTCTTTCAGATGCGCTCAGCCCCCGTACCTGGGAGAAGCCAGGGGCTCACTGAGTTCCAGCCCTCAACCCAGCCCCTGGCTTGGCGGGTCTCGCACCTCCCCAAAGGGCAGGACAGCCCTCAAGTCAATTTCAGTCACCCTCTTTGTGAACCACCACTGCTGTCAGGTTCAGCCTCAGGCTGGAGAGCCCTGGTCCTTGAGACATTTCCGGGACAGAGCCTCTTCCCAAGCCAGCCAGCGGGTGCTGCTCAGGGCAAGGCAAACATAATGAAGGGCCCGGCCTGTCCTCCCAAAGTACAATTCAGAAGGCAACATACTTCCAAAACAGAATTAATTACACCATGAATTTCAGAGCCCAGCAGAAGGGAGTCTCAGCTGCTTGGTGTCAGGCCTCCTCCCCCACCTCCATCACCCGACAGAATGGAGAGCTGAGAGCTGGCGGGATCATAAGCCTGTGCGACCGCCTTTGAGGGCAGGGGCTGTGTTAATCCTTAATGCAGTTTTTTTTTTGTTGTTGTTGTTGTTAAAGAAATTAAAGAAACTAACTGAAAAAGGAAACGAGTAGAGGGACTATGTTGATCAGCAGGCTGACGCCAGAGGGAAAAAAAAAGAGGCTGACTCATTGCTCCCCTAACACTCACATCTGTTTTCATCTTGTCTCTATCATGCTTCTATCGCCTTGATTAAAAACTCCACAGTAGCAGAGACTGTCTCCCCATTAGCAAGGGGCTCCTCAAGGTGGGTGTGTGGACAGGCAGGGGCTCTCAGGGTTTTCATAGGACCCTACGCTCTTGATCACATGGCCGGTTCTCAGAGCAAAACCAACCGTCCTCTATCCCCTACCACACTGGATGCTGCTCCATGGATGCTGGGTGCGTGGTGCCGGCTGGCTGTCAGTTAGGGCAAGCTGCATGGATCCCTTTTAACAGTCAGTTACTCCTGGCTTGGGGGCTCTGAAGACTGGCCGCTGGGCCACCAAGGCCCTCCCTGGGTAACAGAGCTGGGGACTCCACTCTGAAGCCTCTTTCACTGTGAAGGTAGTGCTCGCTATATATTAACGCAGGTGGTCATCTGGGAAAGGTCAGCATGAGGGGAGAAACCTGTTTGTGAGAAGGGAAGGAGAAACCCTCAGCTGTGACTTCCTAGGGCACACCTTGAGCCGAGCAAGGTGGGATTATACTCGGATCCCTGGCTCGAGCTTTCCTTCTAGAGCTTAGCCTAAAGGTGGGACAGATAGAGAGGGCCAGCAATTATGTCCAACCTGGGAAAATTGTATGACACACTGAATTAAAATCATACCAGTACAGGGACCCAGGTGCAGGGACAATCAATTTTATACACAATTTTTTTTGTAAACTCTGCTGAAATTCAGCCTATTTCAGAAAGGAAGGAGAAAAAAATGCTTTAAAACTGGGGGAGGATTAGAAGAGAACATGCAGGCGTTTCCTTCTTACTGTTTCTATACACAAATGTAATACTGAAAGTTACAAACTTAGCCTGGTATCAACATTGGCTGGACAGTGTTCACAATATCCAGAGACGCTAACCAAGAAAGAAACAACCAAACCCGCTGCCGTCAAGTTGATTCTGACTCATAGCGACTCTACAGGACAGAGTAGAACTGCCCCATAGGGTTTCCAACAAGGAAATTCAAACTGTATTCAAACTGCCAACCTTTATGGTTAGCAGCCGAGCTCTTAACCACTGCCACCAGGGCTCCTCCAGAGATGCTGGCTCATTTTAAATACTGCACAGGACATGTGGAGAGCATCTGCTCATTCACTGGGCTGATGCAGGCATCAGTGCCACACAAACACTCCAAATGCTGGTTATAATGGTGCCGGTCTTATATGATTGCAGTATCTTCTTGTTCTCTCAAAATTTAACCTGTGGTTAGGTGTGGTTGGCGCTGATGACGTCTGCTGGTTAATACTGGGATGTCTCAAGGAGGGAACTCATAAACAGTAGAAACTAAGGCTTGTGACTATTTGGCAGAACTGTCTAACCTTCCGGTCAAATCCTACTCTTCCAAACAAACTGCCTTCACTACTGGCCAGCTCTAACACTATCACATAACTTCTTCACGGTAAACCTGAGGATTCCAGGGCTTCGAATCGGTTTGTCCTGGTTCAAACCCCTGAAGGATTCACACTGCCATTCAAATCGGTGCAAGGAAGAAGCCTCAACACCCAGAACAGAACCATCTGAGGAATGCTTTGGGTCCAGAACTATTGTTCTTTATGATGAGATGCAACCTCAACAGAAAACCACTCCTTCTCTTTAAATCTTGATGGTCTTTTCCTATGGGCCCTGGTTTGGGTCTGTGGGGGTGTGTCTCCTCCTTATAAAGGGCCAAGTAGGGTGGGTTCTTGGCTGGTTGGTTGATTGCCATCTGCTGATGGTAGAAATTCTAAGGATGGGCCTTGAATGGGCCTTGTGGCCCAAGAAACCAGGCCTTTGCCACAGGGGCAAAAAAGAAACTTATTCTGGAGCCAAGGTCAGGTTCCCATTCCTCCCAAACCCCAGAGGCCCTGAGGGAACAACATTGTTTGTTTTTAAGGAGGGCAGTGAGGAGGGGCTGCAGCAGGGGAAAATCCCTGACCAGAGTCTCTGCAGCTGTGCTCCGTGACTGGGGGTCATGGGCACTACTGGGTGGCACTGGTGAAGGTGAGTGTTCTGCCAGTGTCAACTGTCTGCCAGGCCAACAAGGGACTTCAGCAGCACTGTTCCTGATCCCGCCCCAACGTGCATGGCTGGTTCCACAGCACCTCAGCCCGGAGCTGCCAAAGTGCTTCGAGGACAATGAGGGGAAACCAACTAGGGAGAGGAATGTTTATGGCTGGGCTGAAGCAGGCAGTGTTTTAACACTAACTTCCTGTTACCTCTTCCCTAAATTCATTGGTTTCAGACTCCAGGCCAACACAGGTTTGAACTAGCAAGGAGAAGCAGATGAGAAGATCCAGAAACCACCAGCACCCAGGAAATGCTGTGGGAAGGCGACCAGTAGTTATGCACGCAGTGTCTCTGGTACCACTTGCCTACCTACCGGTAGGAAGGTGGGCCACCCTGGGGTCATGTCAGAGCCTTGCTACCTCAGCTAGCACTCCCCCACCTGAGAAGCCAAAGGAAGTAAAGACAGGGAGCCTGGAGCCTCTGAACGACTCCCTCTTCTCAAACAGCTTGGTTGCTCCAAATTTCACCTGTTTGGATCTTTCTTTGCCTCAGAGATTGCAAATTCAAGGACAAGGAACCAACTATCCAACTTTAGAGTGGACCTGTTAACCCTTTCCAAACTGGGAGCTCCCTGGTGGTGAAGACATCTATCAGACTGGGGGCTCCCTGGGGGACTGCCTCTCCCCTGAGGACTCCCTGCCTCTGTGCCATACCCCAGAGAACAAGGCTGTGCACAAAGCAGGTGTGTAGTATTGGTGGGGGTCGGGGCGGATTATCCAATAGGCAACGTAAGCAAAGTGCTTGCCTTGCTTATCAGATCATCTGTAGTGGAATTATTCACTACAGATTAGTAAGTAAGCCCGGGCTTACCTTGCTTACTGGGTCATCTGCCCCTGCCAGGGATTGTAAATTTGAAAAGAGGCTTTGAATCTATAGGAAGGTGCTGTGGGCTTGTGACAGAGACAGATGCCAGCCATACCTAAAAGCAGAAATCTTTGGTGTGGTGAAAAAATACAAAATTGTTCACTGCCAATGATTTGGTAAGCAAGGTAAGAACTGTGCTTACTTTGACTATTGGATAATCTGACTCAGGGGGCGGGCAGGAAGCCCTGCCAACCCTGGGCCATCACTGGGACCCCTCCAGGAAGAGCTCAGACTCAGCGGGGCACTGAGAGGGCTGACCTCAATCCCAAAAGATTACTCCATTCTACTGAGGGCTGGTCCTTGGGGAGCTGGAATTCCCAAGGACCCATCAGTATTTACTGCTCAATCACATCTAATGGACAGCCTGGGGTTCCAGCACTGTGGGGATGGGGTGGGGAGGATGCCCGAGGGGCAGCCCCTTGAGGACCTTACAAAGGGTTTTCCACTCCAGCAGCTAGTCTTTAATGATTATAAAGGCACAGGAGTTTAATCCATTTTTGATGTAGGCGCTAATAGCTCTGTGTCCTTGAAGTTCAAAGCGGGCACACACATGTCACTAATTAGCCAAGCACAGAGCCATTCAGCTCCCTCTCATGTTTCTAATTAGGTCTTAAATAACAAACACACTCCGACCTTACCAAAAGGCCCCCATTCGTCAGACAGGACAGGAGAGGAGGGCAGCCAGTTCCCTGTTTATAGCTGCTCCAGGCTGCTTGTTCTGTGTGCGCATGCTCTTAATCTCAGCCAGGACAGGCTGCTGAGGAGGGCGGCAGGAGAGTCATTCATGAGGACAAAGACCCATTAGCTGGTCCTGGAGGGTGGACTGTTGGGGCTGCTGGCTGAAGACCCTGGACAAGTTCTGCCTCCTCTTGTCTGAAGAGGTTGGGGCAAGCTACCTGACTTGGCTCTATTTATCCATTCTGAGACAGGGGAGTCCGTGACCAAGTCACAGAGAGGGTGTGAGGATCTATATCCAGAAAGAACCCGGTGGTACTTAAGTCCATGGTTATAAAACTGGAATCACCTGGGGAGCCTTAAATACCATTGAGGCCTGGGCCCCACCTTCGTAGATTCTGATTTGATCGGTCTGCAGTGCAGCCTGGGCCCTGGGAATTTTACAAACTCCCCAGGTGATTCTAATATGCAGCCAAGTTTGAGAACCACTATGTTGACCCCAATCTCAGGCTGATTTCTCATCATCAATAGCAACTATTAACAGGTCCACCTTTATTAATGAATAACACCCACCAGGAAGTCAAGCCCTACAAGATTTAATCAACCACACCCAAGGATGGGAATCTGACTGCAGATTTTAAAAAATGATACATGATTCTGAAAATATTTCCATCTCTATCACTGTTTTCATGCATTAAATGCATATCCGACTTTTCAAACGCGTTCCCACCAAGTTTCCTCACCATTTGGAAGCCGTTAGCTTTCTCTCTGCTAGTTCCTCTCAGGTCTCAAGGCACTGACACTGTCACTCTTTTCACCTCCAAGGACAAGGGACCCAGTGCTTTGGAATTAGTAGCAATACAGGCCCTTCTAACCTAAAACCCTCATTTATAAAGGTGGAAGCTGGTCTGGAGAGGTTAAGTGCTTTGCCCAAAATCACACAGCCTGTCAGTGGCAGAACCCAGACTGGAACAAAGTCTTCCAATTCCCTACTCTTCATTCTACCCTCTTATGTGGCTTCTCTCTCTCTCTCTCTCTCTCTCTCTAAGATGCTTACTGTCCTTACTGGATTAATCTACAAGGCAACCCCACCCTCACCCCCCATAGGGGGAAAAGCTATAAGGAAAGTCTGAGGATTCTCAACACTGAAGGCCAGGGAACGGGGAGTGGTAGGAGCAATCCCTGAATGTTGTCATTTCCAAGAATGTGCTCTTCGAGCCTGGTATGTGAAGAAGAGGTGTGTGTTTTTGGG
>NW_004443990.1:5529400-5581908 GCF_000243295.1 Trichechus manatus latirostris
GGGGGAGGCGGCGGCATTGAAATTGGGTCTACCTCAGTTGAAGATGGCTCAGGCCCAGGCAACATTTCATTCTGTCAGTTACACATAAGACTGCCATGAGCTGGAGCTGGCTTGATGGCAACTAACAACCACTATCATCTCAGTTGAAGGTATACAGACTATTTTGTGCACCTGGAGCTGAACAATCAAGACCAGAAAAGTCAAACAACTTGGCCAAGGATACACAGCAAAAGTAGTCTAGCAGTCTCCACCAACACAGTCGTATTTTCTAGTTTTGTTGCTGTAGTCTGGTTTTGTTGAAAATGCCTAGAGTCTTTTGCCTGGGTCAGTGCCTAAATGACCCCTGAGTCCAGGGCATCCTGGGTCCTGTGAGTGTTTGCAATGCCGAGACCCTCTTCCCCCTCAGGCCCGGAAACCCAAGCCTCTCCAGGTTCAGTCAGAAATAACTTCCAGAAAAGACTGGGGAAAGCGGCGTGGGCAGCCTTTTTCTCTCCCTGCGGCCTCTACCACAGGCACACAGGTTTGCATTGTTTACCACAGACCTGGACAAACCATTTTATTAATATTAATAAGTAACCAGGAACAAAGGGCCGGTTTATTTTTAGCTTTCTCTAATTGCGTAGTAATTACTCATCTACAAAACAAATGAGCCCTGCTCGCAGTTGCCATGGTACCGAGAGGCCATCCTCCCTGCCAGATGATTGGCTGAGAACTCGCCGCTCCCCGGTTGTGGCCCCGCCCCTAACCCAGCCATTGGCTCAAAGCAAAGCCCCAGCAACTGGGCGGCCAATCTCCTTTCAGCCCTAGGGCGGGGTTGTGCTTCCCAGCGACCTTCCAGATTCAATCCTCACAGCCCCATAGAAAGCGCTGTTGACTCACTCCAATGGAGTTCGTCTGTCTTTCCCATAGAAACTCTCCCTTGCTCCACCCGCCTAGTTTCTTTTGGGCTGTGGCTAACTTCCTTCAGTTTTGTTTTAGCTAAAGGTTCCCTTCAAATAACTACCTTCAGGCTGGCTCCCTCTCTTACCTAACGGCCCCTCCTCTGGGCCTCCTTTGTCTGACATTGGTCCGAATGGATTCAGAGACCAGAAGACACACCAGAAATGTCAGCCAAAGCCAGACAGGACCATGACGTGAAGTCTGCAACAGCAGAAGCAGGTGCAAAAATACATATAATGCCTCCTGAGGCTTGTAGTAAATGATTTTGGGTTATCTCCTCCCTCAAGGATGTGGGGAATTGAGCTAATAGCAGCTGTGGTTTTTTGTGGAGTGTAATGTTTTAAAGATGAAGAGCCTTGCTCAGGCATCACTAGGCTAGTATGATGAAGCATCCACTACTGATAGTGCAGATTCTGATGAGAAAGACTTCAGGCAACCTACATATCCTCTTCTGAGCCCCAGTTTTTAAATCTTTAAAATGGGAATGATAATGCCCATTTCATAAGGTTGCTGTGAGAGTTAAGTGGGATAAAGGATGTGGGCTTAGACCAGTACTTGGCTCATATTAAGCAATAAATGTTAGCTATTATTATTAATGAAGTCCCCGGGTGGAAACCCTGGTTGCATAGTGGTTAAACTCTACAATTGCTAACCAAAAAGTTGAATCCACCAGGCGCTTCTTGGAAACCCTATGGGGGCAGTTCCACTCTGTTCTATAGGGTCACTATGAGTCAGAATTGACTCAACGGCAATGAGGTTTTTTTTTTTTTTTAATTATTATTATTAATGTATTACTATTATCACTACTTTATTAAAGTTGGCTGGGAAGTGTCTCTAGCATTCTGTCAACCTCTTGCAAGATATCCTTTCCTTAAGGGACCTCCCAGGTAGATCTGAATTTGGAGATGTGGCTGGAACCCTCCTATCCATGCCATGGAGTAGCTTTCATGGTGGCCCTCTCATCCTCTGGCAGATTGATTTCCAACAGCCAGTCAGCTGTCCAAAAGCATTATTTGCCTGCCTCCTGTTCGCAGAGTCCCATGCTGGAAAGGGGAGACCTTTTAATTAATAAGTATCCACAAACAACCAAACCAAATCCATGGCTGTCCAGTCGATTTTGACTCATAGCGACCCTACAGGACAAGACAGAACTGCCCCATAGGGTTTCCAAGGAGCATCTGGTGAATTCGAACTGCTGACCTTTTGGTTAGCAGCCGTAGCTCTTAACCACTACACCACCAGGGTTTCCAACCAGGAACAAAGGGCCCCTTTATTTTCTAGTTTTTGTAATTGTGTAGAAATTACTCATATATACAAAGAATGAGGACTAGGTTGACTTTGCCTCCTGGAAGACTGACAGTACATTTTTGTGGAAGGCAGGTGCCTCCCTGAGATACATGCAAAATGTCTCGCAATGACTCACAACCCCACCTTTCATTCAGGAGAACGGACCAGTCAGGAAGGGGACTGAAGACACAAGATGGTGCTGGACACGGGAGCCAAGGTGGGGATGCCCCAGGTAGGGTTAATCAGGTGTGGCTTCCTGGCAGGCTGGAGCCAGATTTTAACAGAGGGAGCAAAGACAAGGACAGAGGGAAAGGGACTAGTGGAAAGGATGGCGACAATGGCCACCAACGGCCCCAAGCTGAGAATGAATAGCAACTTGCTCGCAGAAGCAAAGGGGAGTCACAGGAAATTAAGGGGTAAAACTGAAGGAGAGAAGGTGGAGTCTGGTGATGGAAAGCCCTCCTGTGTCTGCCTTCATGCTCCCCTCCCCTTGCTCCAGATCACAAACTCAGCCCCAGACCAAAACAGGGGTCAGGCCGTACTCTGGGGGGCCACTGGCAGGATGATCTTGTCTAGATGTTTCTGTCCTTACTGAGCTCCACTGCCGTAAAGACTGTGAACCTTCCACCAATATGACTATATGGACGTGGCTTTCAAGGTCTCCCAGAATCTAGCCTATCTCTACCTCTTCAACCCTATACCTCCACCATTGGCCTGCTCGTTCCGTTGCTGAGCTTTTATCCAAGTTCTCTCCCCTGAAATATCTTCCCACCTCCTACTCTAAATCCTTCAAGGCCCAACTGATGTCTTGTCTCCTCCACTGAGCTTCTCTGCTTGCTGAGTGCTCTCTGACCCTGAAGGAATCTAGTCCTTATCAAAGACTAGCTCTTACTTATGTAGATTAATGTTGCGTACTACATTCTCCCAATAAGACTGGAAGCCTGTGGAAGAGGACCATGCCATGCAGTTCTTTGGCATCCCACCCCAGCCCTCAGCGTGATGCTGAACCCAGAGTTAGTGAGCTAATGGGTAAAAGTGAGGAGTCCCTGGGTGGTGCAAACGGTTAATGTGCTTGGTTGTTAACTGAAAGGTTGGTGGTTTGAGTCCACCCAGAGGTGCCTTGGAAGAAAGGCCTGGTGATCTACTTCCAAAAAATCAGCCACCAAAAACTCTATGGAGCACAGTTCTACTCTGACACACATGGAGTCACCATGAGTTAAGAGTTGACTTGATGCGACTGTGTTTTTCCGGGGGGTGGGGGATGGAGGGAGTAAGAGCGAGAGGCTCATAGCATCTCCCACTGGGCAGCTACGTATTTACATTTATTGAGCATGTGCAATGTACATGAGTTATTTGTACCTTGTCCCTCTGCCTCTAGCCCCTCCTCTCTAACTCACTCTTGACACTACTGTCAAGGCTTGTCTTACTTACAAATCTGATGTCACTTCCTGGTTTCAAAGGCTCCTGGTGCCCATGTGAATCCACCATCTTTAGCATGGCACCCAAGGCCCCGTGCTCAGCTCTGCCCAGTTCTCCAGCTTCCTCTGCTGCTGCTCTCCCATCACATTTTATTCTCCAGCCCGAATGAACTGTTGGCAGGACTTCAAATTTACTCTACTGTTCTGTGCTTCGGTGGCTTTGCACATGTTGTTCCCACGACCCCTTGGGAAGCTACTTGTCCTTTAAAAGTTGAGATATTCACTTCTCTGTGAAACCTTCCCTGACTTCCGTCCCTCCTCCGTGCTACTTCTGTGCATCGAACAGGCTTCTGCTACTGTGCTTGTCACATCATACTGCCGTTACTCATTAGGTTCCACACAAGGCTGGGAGGTCAAGGGCACAGATTGTACCTGGTATTCATCTATGACCTTCCAGGGCTGCAGTGGACACGGACATTCACTAGTTGACCACCTAGCATCATTCCCCCCTCCCCTCTTAATCAGCACCCAGGTTCTTCTTTGAGAATCTATCTTTACCCCACTGTGTAAAATCCATTCCACTTAGAGGGGGGATAGTCTCCCACCCTCAGTGACTGGTTCTTGTAACCAGGCCTTAGCCAAGCAGCACAAAGCTCTGGACTTTTGCTAGAATTCTGGATCCCATGACCCCCTCTTCATCCAGACAGGGAGTTATCGGGCTGGAAGCTGTTGCAGCCATTTTTGCCTCCATGAAGAAAACCAACATAAAGAAAATATTGAAATGAAGAGGGCAGAGCTAAGAGACTCACAGAAAAAGAGCTCTGAACAGACCATACATGAAGCATGCTCTTCTGTGGAGCCTCTAGTATGTGAGCCTGTAATATTAAGCCGTGCTGAGCTGGGTTTTTGATATAGCCAAAACCATCCTGATTCAAAGGCCTAGGACGCTGCCTGACACAAATAATAATAATTACCTTGTTATACTTAATAAATCTGCTGAATTAAACTCGGTGGCAGATGTGTCCCGAGCCCAGCTCTGAACTCTGCATCTGAATGCATGTGAGGTCTCCACCAGAGCCTGAGTCCCCGGCCAACACAGAGCTAGAACCTGGGGCTGCTTGGGCTCTCCCAACACATCCTTCCTTCCTGCTTGCGCCGTGTGTCCGGGCAGCAGAGGATTCCTTCACGAGCAAACTGGGCTCCCCCACGGGGTATGTGAGGAGGCCAAACCTGGGTTCAAGTCCAGGGCTCTTTGCCCTTGACCAAAGCCCTGCTCCCCAGGTAACCAGCTGTGTGACCGCAGGAAAGTCATGTAACCATTCTGCGGCCCAGCTCATTTAAAAATAAAACAAAAATCAAACATGTCAAACCAGGCCTAAAACTTCTGCCTTCCTACTTGCCTGCCTCATGGGGTAGCCAATAATCTACATGACAGTGTTTGAAATTTCAAAGCGCTGCAGAAGTATAATGAGCCATGATGCCCTGGTACATGCTCCTTTGATGATTTTCAACCATACATGGGTTCACAAGTGTTAGGGGGCTTCCTGGGCCCCACAGTGTCCCCACCCAGTCCAGCATACAAGGGGGAGGTCTCTCTACCCAGTTGTCTTTTGTGGTCTACCTGCTCTTCCAGGACGACCCAGGGCACCCCCACACTTCCCACTCCTACTGCACATGGCTGGGCCTGGGCTCCTGAGCCAGTACCAGAGGAAGGCCAAGCAGTCAGGGGCAGGCCAGGATATGTCACCCACTGCAGAGAATTCCACTGACTTAAAAGACCATTAACACCTCCCCACTCCACTCACTTTAGGATTAACTTATACTTAAATCTCGGCTTCAAGGCTAGTCACTAATTGCACTAGAGTTGATTTATCAAGTACACAGTACTTCTATTACAGAATTGATTCGAGCTGATGTATTTTATCCTCAACAGGGCTGGTCCGAAAGCCCTTGGAAAATGAATGAAGCTGAGGTCAACGGCAGGCAACTCCACGCATTATTATAAACTCACTCGGGTGACTGAAACCCATGTGAGGCTCTTTGTGGTGGAAGTCCTGGCTCTCCCAGAAATGAAAAATTTAACGACAAACTGGAAAACAGGGTGTCCATGCCCAGAACACAAGGCAGTGGACTGAGAGATGTGTGCTCATGGAAGATCCTTCCAGTAAGTCTGGCTGGTTGCAGCAGCTGCTTTTAACGGGTCCCAGATTTGCTCACTGTGCTCACTTTAGTCCGTGACTACAGATGTGCCGTAATCCTCCTGGAGGGTATCCCCATGACCCTGCCCACAGATGACCCAGGCTTGGGGTCACAGCCCCACGGGATGCTTGCTGCTGGCCCACGGGAGGCTGGGAGGTAGTAGGGAGTAGGCACAGCTGTAGCCTTCCCCCTCCCTGGACAACGGATCCTGCTGACGGAGGCCCAGGAAAGCTACCTTCAGAAACAAAGGCCAGCACATTGATCCATCTTCCCTTTTTGAATGAAGCTGACAGTGGTCATTTTCAGGCCAGAAAGCAATGCATTGTGGTAAACGGGCTTTCAGGGGTGAACACAGATTCTCAGGCCATTGAAGGCCAGAAGTGTGATCTGCCCTTATATTCTTTGGTGCCTGGTACAAAGCAAATCCTCCATAAATGCTTGTTGAAAAGACCACGTGGGAACCCTAAAGCTTATGCCACAACTGACCCAAATAGCTCCAGGTCCCCTCCAGCAGCTGGACACCACCTTTTACCCTCCTAACACAGCCCCTAACACAGCTGAGCTGGAGGCTGGCAATGTGGCCACGGAAAATACCTTGAAGCACAGTGGGCAGGGCGTGCTGCTGCCTGAGGTCTGTTCTCCTCCTCAAATAGTTTCTCTTCTGGCTCAAGTGAAATGACATATCTTCTCCCTCGATCTGAATTTTACTTTTGCTCACTGCACCTATGGCAACTGGCATTCTTAGGAATTCATTTTCCTAGCGGAACCAGACCCAGGATATAGGCTAGTGGGAGGGGATTTCCTCCGCTCTCTGCCTTCTGTCCACCTCTTCCACCCCAGCCTAGGGTCAATGTGCAGATTCAGCAGTCTGACAGTTCCAGGCACTTCCCTTGGCCACTCCTCCACCCCAAACCGGAGGGAGGGCTCCTCCAGATGTCTCTTCTGGGCCCCAGTGCCCTCATTCTGTTCGGACCGACTGAACTTGGCTAAGATTCAGTCCTGGTGTACCCCCACGGTGCTGTGGTCCAGCAGTAAAGCTTCTCTCTGTTGAGGTACCATTTTGCTCCGCACTCATTTGGGGCCTTTATGGACTCTGTGACCTTTTCCTGGGCTCTGTTTCCCATAGTAGGTAACCTATACCCTGAAGGTTCAGATCACTCGTCTCCTCCAGCAGCTCACGTTGGGTCAGAGAGCCACCAACCACCTGACTACTTAAAGAGCAGGCTAAGGAGGCAATACCATCCCACCTGACATCAACCTTAAAGATGAGAGATATCTTCAAATGCTCTAAGCAGCCTCCGGCACTCCCTCATGGCTTATTGCCGTGAATGTAGGGAAGGTAGTCTGTCCAAAGACGAATGACTGACCACACATGCCTCTGAGCTGAGGGCAGAGGCTGAGGGACCACTCCTCTCCTGCCCTCAGAAGCCTGCCTTCCTGGGGAGATGAAGGAAAGCTGTGGCCTCCTCTTTGGATACTGTAGACACATTTCCTCTCCTCTCCCCAGGAAGCAGTGCCAGTGATCTCCAGACCAGGAATTTCACCATGCTCACCCTGCTCACCCCATGCCCTTGGGGAGCTCTTCTAAAAGCTTCTCCTTTTCCTTCACCAGCCATAGGAACAAACGCCAGCATTCAGTAGGGTCAAAGGCATTCCCTGTCTACAGACTGAGGACCTTAGGATCTTGGTCCCTTTCTCCACCATGTCTCACACCTCTCCTCCACCCCAAGGAATGGACTGTAAAGACAGGGCTTCCACGTGGACCTGTGAGCTGACAAAGGACTTAAGGAGGAGAGGGGCTTGGAGGAGCCATGCTGCTAGGTCTTAAGAAATAAGGAAAGATCCGCTCTGTTCAGGAATAATATGAGGAAGACAAGAACAAGGAAGAACTCTAAGCCTCCTTCCAACCCTGGTTCTGTTCTCTTTCACGTTGGGCACTGTCAACAGAGATCTCAGCTGGTGAAGCTAGAGCTGAGGGTGGTGACCCAGTTCTGGCCTGGGGGAGCAGGGAGTGTGAGAGGAGGTGGTGGTGACTGATGGCGAGAACATGGATCCAAGCCCCTTGGCAACATTGAAAACATGGAGTCCCTTCTCTTCCTGGCCCCCCCACGCTATCCTCCAGACAGCCATGCCGAGCCGTCGGAGCCCCTGTAATATCAACTCAACAATGCATGTTCTACAACTACAGCTACAGCTACCGGTACATCTACTACAGTGCATGCATTTAGTTCAGTCCCACAGATACATACAATCTAAGAACAGGCAGGGGAGGTGTGAAATGTTTTACTGGACAACAGGTGTTTTGGAGTTGTAACTAATAATAAAAAAAAAAAATAATCGAAAACGAAAGTGTACAAAAAAAGACATTTCTCGAGAGTTGGATATGAGTTTGTTTCTTGAACTGTTTCATCTGAACAAGCAAAAACATGCAAACCAGCTGGTACTAACAGGAAGCTGGACACTGAGAGAGGATTAATAGGTGTGGACAAACCTTCCCGCTGAGCGTGCTCGGAAGAGTGTTTGAGAGGAGGTGTGCAGATCCTAGTGTAAGAGAGGCGGGAAAGTATGCCTCAGAGACACTCTCACCGCAGCCCCAACCAAGCAAGAGAAAAGACAACAGAAACATAACTGCTCACACTCACCGCCACCATCAGGGAGCTCACGTTACTAGACAGGAATAAAGCTGGCAAGTATAAAGTACAGTAAGGGGTCCTGGCTGGGGCCGGAGATGGGGCTGGGGAGCGGCAGGGGGCTCCAAAGCTCTAAGATTGCTACACCAACCCACCTAGAATGTCACCCGGAAATCAAATAGCCTGCAAATTCAAACCACTTCCCTCACCTCGGGGGTGGTGGTGGTGGGGGCATCTGCCAAACTGGAGTTAGGTTTGGGTGAGACGTGATGGGGCTATTGGAGCTGAATGAACACGATCAAAATAAACAAACTTCTAGACAGAGCACAAGAAAAGATGGCATTTCAAACTACCAGGTGAAGGTAAATGAAAAGTGACCACTGATAGTGAAGTTATCTAGGAGTCGGCAGGGACCTCCCCTGGTGGGGTCACCTGAGCCCTGCTCACCTCGGGTCATGGCTGGATTAGGAAAGGGTGGGCAGGCTGGCCTGGAAGAGTTGGCCGAGGTGGGTGCTGAGCTCAAGGCCCCCCTAGACCCCCTACCCTGACACCAGAGCCCTGAAACATACACGTTGCCAACCTGAGCAGAACCGAAGCTGCTTCCCACCCCTGCCCTCAGCAGGCGCTTCCTACCTCAGGAAGCACTCCCAGTAAGTCATAATGGAAGCAAAATAAAACAGGTGGAGCTAGACAAAAATAAAAGACGAAAAAAGGGCCTTCCATAGGCTGCTGAACCCCTAAACCAAACCTGAGAGCCCCCGGGGGGTAGAGGCCACCCTGCGTCTCTTATTTTTTGGAATCACCTACTGGGTTTATCACGGTACAAGCCCAACGTAGGTACTCGGCTGACTCCTTGCACCGTGTGTCTCCCTCTGTAGGAAGGCAACTGAGCTCCTATTGGCCTCCAGTGAGGCCTCTGGGGAGCACCTTTATCCTCTGGAGAGGAACTGGGGTGGGTGGGGCAGAGTGGCAGGAGTTGGTAACGGTGGAACTGGGCAGCCGGCCCTCAGTGACCCTTCATGGGCTGCAAGGGCAGCTGGGCTGAGGCACAAATCCAAATGCGTCTGGCTGGCCCCTCTCACATACACGCCAAACAACTCTTGCCACAGAGGGGCCACTGTGACGGGTAAAGAATTGGCCAGCATCCCAGGCTCAAGAGTCCCCATCATTTTCTAGAGGCAGGGGACAGACCCTGTAGGCCAAAATGGGTTAAAAGAAAGAAAGGCAGAGGTCTTCCTTCCCCAACCATATAACCCTGTCAAGGTCCAAAGGTGGGGAGCTGTGGGGGCCTGGGTACCCGGTCTGCGAGGCAGGTGTCTTCCAGCCCCGGGGTGTTGTGACTGTGGGGGTCACAGTCTTGTCACTGCCTTGAGACCGACCCAGAGCCTCTGACCCCCAGGCAGCACTGGGGGGAGGTGGGGTGCCCTGTAGCTGCAGGACTGCTTCCTTCCCGAGCCTGCACCCTGGAGGTGGGCGCCTCGGAGATGAGAATTCGCCCCTTGCGCTAACCCCGGCTGGTGTGGGCAGGTGGTCTGGGGCATACTCCTGAATACAATTCACTAACAGTGCAGGGATGAGCATGGCTGACCTACAATGGCCTGAGGGAGGCTTCGCTCCGGATGGAAATGGCTGCAAATAAAGCACCACTGATTCTGAAAAAAAAAAAAATGTGTGGTTGGAAATGGGTCTGACCTTTGGTGGTTAGGAGTTAGAAAGGAGGGGACTCCCGCCTGTCTCTGGGGTCTGCGAGGGGGTGGGGGTGGCAGGAGGGGGCACCGAAGGTGGGGAGACTGCTCTCAGACTCGCCAAGAACCCCATGCTGCCCTTTAAACTTGCCATGACGTCCAGGAGAACCGGGGGAGGGGAGAGAGGCAGGGTTAATTTCGGGTTAAAGTTTAGTTTCATAATCCAAGTTATAAAGAGAAAGAAACTGGACGGAGAAAACAACCAACGACACTCAACAAGTCTCAAGATTTTTCTCTGTAGCCTTCCCCCCACCAGGCACAGGACCAAGGCTCATTGATAATGATTCCGAAAAAGCACTCAAGTTAAAAAACTAAACGGGACCGGGACCCATGAGGCAGCAGTGCCCCCGCCCCCACCCCCCGGGCCTGCAGGGACCAAGCGGCACTGGCCAGAGGGCGGTGGGGGGGCTTGGAGGCCGGAGGGAAGCCGAGAAACGGCACCCAGCTAGCTGGACCCTCCTGCCAGGCTGTCCCCTCAAGCTCTCTGGCAAGCTGCCCCTCAGCAGTCCCCTGATAATTCCCTGACACCCCCTTCAAATAAAACCCCAATAGCCGATTCGGGGAGGTGGATCCTTTGTAGCTCCAAGGCAGTGCCAGTTTGCATGGAACGGATTTTTACTGACGTTTTCTAATGGGCCTCGCTGTGCCAGTCTCTCATCACCATGGGTTAGGGTTTTCGGCATTTGCCCTCTGGGCTTTTTATGCCCCGTTTCCTGGTACCCTCACCAGCGGGTCCCCCCACCCCAGCTCATTACACTAAGCTCCTCCCTGGGTGCTCCAGTGCCCTGTCCACGGGGCGTAGGGAGAGCTGCAAACCATCACCGATGTTTCGGGAGGAGCAGAGGCCAGGCAGAGGCCCTGCTTGCCTGGGAAGGCAGAGGGCATTTGGGGGGAGAGAGACTAAAGGCCCCCCCTTGTGCCTGCGTCCTAGACATGCCCCAGCTCAGCCAGACCCCACAGTGCCCTCAAGAGTTTCCACACCTCCTACAAGTTCAGATGTGGAGACTGAAGGACTGGGCATCTGCCTGGGAGAGAAAGCCCCAATTCCCTTGGCAGCTGGAGGCCAGGAGCTTGGTGGTCTCTGCTCAGAGAGTTCTGGGGTGCAACTGGGGCTTGGGGGACAGCAGCTCAGCTCATTCACTGAGGTCAAAGGTTTGGCCAGGTCAACTCAGCCACCTGCCAGGTACAGGAGAGGGCCTGAGGGGGCTGGCTGCTCCGGGGCCCAGGGCCTGTGGGATGGGCTTTGGGCTTCCCTCTCGCCACCTCGAACCAACCTGGCTGGGTCAGAGGCCCAAGGAAGGGGGCCCTATGAACAAGGACAAGCCAAGGAGAGAAAGGACCCCAGGTGCCCAGAAGCTGGATATCCGGTGAAGGGGAGATCCCGAGTCAAAAGGAAATTCCGTTTTCTTTTTTAAATGAGAGAACAATCATCCGTCTGCCTTTGGTTTGCAGCCCTGTGCTGACCCGCTAGGCGCTGCCCTAGGTGCCCCGGGCTGTGGTAAGAGTAGTGCTGGACAGATGCAGCCACACAGATCCGACAGGGCCTTTACCTTCCCCTGCACACTGGGGCATGCCTGGGAGCCGCCTGGCCCGTACACCTTCCTACCTGATCCTCTCGCCGCTGCCACTGCTGCCGCCGCCACTGGTCCGTAAGCCGCTGCTGGGAAGCCTGGGGGGAGAGAGAGGAGCCAGGGTCAAGGTGCCATCCTCTGAAGGACCAGGCCAGACCTGTCCCCCAGGCCACCCCCTGCCCCTCCACACAGAAGACAAGAGCAGGAAGGGAGTATCACAAGTCAGCTTTAAGGAGGGACACACATCAGTGGCTCTCAGGCTTCTGGAAGGCACAGCATCCTTAGGTGTGCTGGATTCCAACACCCTGGTCACTCTTGAAACTAGGTCTAGAAGGCACACAAAAACAATTCAAGACTGCCAGGAGGAGCCTTCTCTCAAGAACTGCGGCCCAGCTCCTTGCTGACCCTGTGCTGACACGTGAGGATTCCCCAGGGGATGTCCAAGGCTGGGCCAGTCTGCTGCGCCCTGCAGGAGTCCCGTCTGAGTGATCAGACCTGAGCCACAGGCAGAAAGCATGTGAAATGGCTTCCTGACAAAGACGGGTACCCTGGCCAAGAGATGGCTCAACTCCAGCTGTTCTCCAAAGGCCCTGGAGGTTTCTTGGCCGTCTGAACTCCAGGCTTTGTCAAAACATCATGTCAAGAGCCCCAAGCCTAAGAGTGAAGCATTCTGGGGGTCCTGGGTCAATGTGTACACACAAAGCCAGCAACTGGGAGGGGGTAGGGGGCTGGGGGCGGGGTTTATGTGGGGTGAGCCCTGTGGCTTTGTTCTCTCTCCCCTGAGGCACAATTATGGGGATTTAGACCTGGCTCTTCTGCCTGAGTCCCACAGCCCAGATGAAGGCAGCTCTGGAGGGTCTGGAGTCCTTCTTGATCAAGGTTGTGCTGTCTAAGAAAGCACCAGGCAGCAAAGCTGTCCCGGCAATGGGATAGTCAGGAGAACAAGGAAGCCCAGTGAGGCTGCAGAGCGTCCAGATGGAGGAAGAGGTGCGTTGTCCCTTCCCCCCTTTTCTTGGCCACTAGCATGTGCACACACAGACACCCCTGCACACAGAGACAAGCACCCTCTGCTCTCGAGGCAGACACTTGGAGGCCTGACCCCAAGACCTATTCCCAATGACTGTAGTTTTAAATGATGTGCCAGAGCCAGCTGTAAACTCAAGAAACAGCCCCCAACACAGCTGCCCAACTTCAGCCATTGAGCCTTTCAAATGAGGAATTTCTACAGACAAGCGGGAGGAGAACATGAAGCATTGAAGGCAAGGTGCAGAGGAGGAAAGAAAGGAGAGAGAGACAGAGACAGCAAGACAGACGCAGAGAGAGAGAGCCCCAAGCCCCGAACAGAGCAAACCAGAAGCCCACTAAACTCTAAGACTATTGTCCTAGCTACACCAACTATTAGGGGAAAGAAGTTCAAAAGGTAACGAGCTACTCTAAAAAGGTCAGGCTAAGCTACTTAAAATGCCAATGAAAAGAGACATACTTGCATTTAAATATGGTAATAGGGCTGTTGAAGGGGGAAAAAAAAAGATCCAGGTGAAATCAATGTACAGGTTGTCCCTGGCTGTGGGACTTTTTCTTCCCGCTCCCATGAAGCCATTCCCTTCCCCCAGGGGGCAGCAGTGAGTCCTGAAGTAGACCAAAGGAAGGGACCCCACCACCAAGTCCTTGCCCTGTTTCTTCCAGGCAGGCTCTAGGTTTCTGAAGATGTGGGTGCTGGCTGAATTGGCTGAAGAAAATAAGGAAGAAGTACAGTTATTTCTCACTGTCCCAGCCCTCAGCACACCTGGTCTCCCCTCTCCAGGCACAAAGCTCAGGAGATATTTGAGGAAGGAGGAAGGGGGGTGGGGGAAGAAGGAAGGCCAAGTTATTCTTCTGCACTCTGTTGTTATTGTTAGGTGCTGCTGAGTTGGTTCCAACTCATAGCTACCCTATGTACAACAGAATAAAACACTGCCCATGTGCCGATCCATCTTGTTGGAGGGTCTTCCTCTTTTTTGCAGACCCTCTACTTTACCAAGCACGATGTCCTTCTCCAGGGACTGGTCCCTCCTGACAACATGTCCAAAGTATGTGAGATGAAGTCTTGCCATCCTCCCTTCTAAGCAGCATTCTGGCTGTACTTCTTCCAAGACAGGTTTGTTCGTTCTTCTGGTAGTCCATGGTGTATTCAATATTCTTCACCAAGACTAATTAAAGCACATCAATTCTTCTTTGGTCCTCCTTATTCATCGTCCAGCTTTCACATGCATATGAGGCAACTGAAAACGCCACGGCTTGGATCAGGTGCACCTTAGTCCTCAAAGTGACATCTTTGCTTTTTAACACTTCAAAGAGGTCTTCTGCAGATATGTGCCCAATGCAGTATGTCATTTGAGTTCTCTTTTTTAAATTGTGCTTTAGATAAAGGTTTACACAGCAAATTAGTTTCTCATTAAACAATTTATACACATATTGTTTTCTGACATTGGTTGCCAGCCTCGCGACATATCAACATTCTCCCCTTCTCGACCTCGGGTTTCCCATTTCCATTCATCCAGCTTTCCTGTCCCCTCCTGCCTTCTCGTCCTTGCCCCTGGGCTGGTGTGCCCATTTAGTCTCACATATGTGGTTGAGCTACATGTATTATTGTTTGTTTTACGGGCTTGTCTAATCTTTGGCTGAAGGGTGAACCTCGGAGTGACTTTACTACTGAGTTATAAGGGTGTCCAGGGGTGTCATTTGATTTCTTGACTGCTGCTTCCATGGGCGTTGATTGATGATCCAAGTAAAATGAAATCCTTGACTTCAATCTTTTCCATGATTTTGCTTACTGGTCCAGTTGTGAAGATTTTTGTCTTCTTTATGTTGAGGTGTAATCCTTTGATCTTCATAGTAAGCGCTTCATGTCCTCTTCCCTTTCAGCAAGCAAGGTTGTGTCATCTGCATATTGCCGGCTGTTAATGAGTCTTCCTTCAATCCTGATGCTGCGTTCTTCTTCATATAGTCCAGCTACTTGGATTATTTGCTCATCATACAAATTGAATAAATATGGCAAAAGGATACAACCCTAATGCACACTTTTTCTGATTTTAAACCATGCAGCATCCTCTTATTCTGATCGAACGACTGCCTCTCGGTCCACGTACAGGTTCCTCATGAGGTCCATGTACAGGTTCCTCATGAGGACAATTAAGTGTTCTGGAATTCCCATTCTTTTCAATGTTATCCATAATTTGTTATGATCCACACAGTCAAATGTCTTTGCACAGCCAATAAAATACAGGTAAACATCTTTGTGGTAGTCTCTACTTTCAGCCAAAATCCATCTGACATCAGCAGTGATATCCCTCATTGCACATCCTCTTCTGAATCTGGCTTGAATTTCTGGCAGTTCCCTGTTGTTTCTGAGACAGTTGAGAGCCCTAGTGGTGCAGTGGTTAAAGTGCTTTGCTGCTACCCAAAAGGTCTGTGGTTCAAACCCACCAATCCACCAGCCGCTCCACAGGAGAAAGATGTGGCAGTCTGCTTCCATAAAGATTTACAGCCTAGGAAACCCTATGGGGCAGTTCTACTCTGTCCTATAGGTTTGCTACGAGTCGGAATTGACTTGACGGAAATGGGTGCACTCTCTTACCAGGTACTTAAAACAGGTTTCCTTGGAAACGTGGAAAGGGGGTGGTGATGGGGGAGAGGGTGACAGAACTGAGGAAGGGGAATTTAGTCAACAAAAAGGTTTGTTAACAAAACGTCTTTTTTCTGGAGTTGGGCAAAAAGTCTGAGAGAAAGGGGAAGGAACAAAAAAACTTATCCAAGAAAGGAAATCCATTATCCTTAATCTCAGATAAAGGCTTCTGCTGGAGGCTGGGCATCAGACGCTGCTGAGGGCTGGAATTTAATCTCAACCATCACAATGGAGGATAAGCTGGAGTGACAGGTATGAGGGGAGGGGACCAGGAGGATGAGGACCACACATCTGCCCCTTACAAAGGGGATCCGGTCACCAGCCCTCACAGCAGAGGCCCCCCTTAAAACTGCCAATTGTGCCCCTTCCTCTGAGACATCAGGGCCACTGGCTCCAACGACCCCACCTAGCCTCCTCCTACATGTCTCCAGAACACTTGGACATCTGGAGGGAGGGGATGGTGCTGCACCACCCTGACCCTGACCCGGTGATTCCTGATTCCTGACCCTGACCCAGTGATTCCTGATTCCTGACCCTGAGCTCCTCCTGGCTGCTCCCCAGCTCCCTGCCACCCCCTTCTGTCCCGCCAGGCCTTCCAGCCCTACTGGTCACCCAAGTATGTTCTCCTAGTGATCTGGCAGCTAGGCCCTAAGGCTCGGCTTCCCAGGGCCAGGGACTCTTCTTGGTGGCTGGGTTTGTGGGACGGGCAAGCACGAATTCAGGAGAGGGGTATAGGTTGGGTTACCCCAACTGGAGGCTGTCAGAGGACAAAGAATCCTAGCTGTGGCTTAAAGGTGTCCTGTGTCCAGATAGACCCTTCACCAGTATGGAAGGAGGGGCCTAAGGTCAGGAGGCCCAGCACTTGGAGCCTGGCGGAAATCACCCCTCCCAGGGCTGGGCCTGGAAGGGCTGGGCCAGGCAGGGAGAAACCTCGCAGATTCATCTTGTGGTCCTGTTTTCAGCATTTATCCGCAGACTCAGGGGAGGCTGGGGGTCCCTGTGGCAGCCTTCTTAGAATCTGGGTTACATCCCTGGGAACCTTCTCTCATTTTATTTTTGAAGGGAGAGGGGGTCTGGGCTGCCCAGGTGAGAAGGCAACTGCCCTGGCAGGGTATGAGGGGAGAATGCAAAGAATTCGGCAGAAGGCCTGGCAGAGCTTCTCATTGGGGGCTGAGGCCCAAACTCCCTGGTCCATGAGCACCTGCAGCCGCTCTAGCACCCACTGCCTAGTGTGGGAGATGAGCATCCACCCTTCTGCTGCCGGCATGTGGAGGAGGAGTCCCTTCTAAACACAGCTAGCTGTCTGGCCAGCACTCGGAGAAGGCAACGAGGTTCCTCCTTGTGAGGCAGTTTAGCACAAAAGCTAAGCACACAAACTCTGGAGCCTGTTTGGGTTCAAATCCTGCCTCAGCCACTTACTAGCTGCGTGACTCTAAGCAAACTGCTTAATCTCTCTGTGCCTCGATGTCCACATCTGCAAAGGGATGACAACACTAATGCTGGATGAATACATGCAAAGTGCTCAGAGGAATGCCTGACGGTGAATAAGCGTAAATGTGTGTTAGCTGTCATTATGCGGAGGCCTAGGAGGCCTCTGTCTAGCCATCGGCCTTGCCTTCAGGACAGGACTCTCCCTACACGAGGGTGTCCCGCTTTCTCCATGGTGAGCCACATGGTCCGACAGCTATAAGCACACAGGTGGCCTGAATTCCTTACTGATAACAGTGATCCCTAATCCTTCATAATGTGCCAACTTCATAATGCCCATTCAGTGGTATTAAACTGACGATGCTCCAAATTAGAACGTGCACTCTGTTCCGCTCTAACAACAACGACTGGACCAAGTGTGCTGGCATGGTCCTGGGGGCCTACGACCTCCAGATGCTTGCAGTAAATCTGCAGAAAGGAGACAACAAGGGTTGCTGATAAAATCTCAGAGGGCTTGACAGCTCTAGGTTGGATATTAGGAACTCAGCCGTCAGGAAGGTAGTATGTTCCTCCTGTTAGAGAATCTTACGTTTAAAACGAGGGTGCCTGGGTACAAAAGAATTAAGCACTGGTGCTGGAATTCCAGGCACGGGCAGCTGCCACACCTTGTACAAGCTGTCATTGTTTAGTGGGGTCAGAGCCAAAGACGCGTTCTCAGTAGTCTGAGGCTCCTCTGCCATTTGAGTGGGAAAACAGAAGGACCACAGGACTTGTCATCAAACACGGCTCAGCCCCGGCTGACCCCTGCCTTGCTGTGTGACCTGTGCATGGTGCTTCACTTCTCTGGGCCCTGAGTAACCCCTCTCTGCCGCAAGGAGATTAGGCCAGACGATCTCCAAAGCCCCTTCGCCGCTGGCCCTGCATGAGCTGGTCTTCTTGGTGTAAGAGGACGAGAAACCTAAGTCCCTCTATTACAGGAAGTTCCCTGCTTCCGGGGTCGGAGCTAACACAAACACAGGGTTAGTGACTCGTCCAAGTGAAAGCTAATACCATCCCACTGACAGTGACTAAGACATGCTTCTGAACTTTTTGGAGTTGTGATACTCTGTTGCTAATCAGGAGTGAATGGTGTTTTTGTGAATTATATGATACAACACCTAGTTGTTGTTGCTTTGGCAGCACAGACCAGCTTCTGCCTTACCTCAGCACAGCTGTTTGTATATACCCATCTTATTTCTCTTGCTGGGCAACAAACTTTAGGACGTGTCCCCTTAGGATCTAGCCCCACAGAAGACTCTCAACGAGCAACAGCTGACGGTGGTCAGGATGCCTTGGTGCAGTAGCTGAGAGCCAGGGCTGGGAGTGCCTGCTCTGGGCAAAATACAGCTGAAAGATGTGCCCACAGGCCCAGCAGCCTCTCCATTCCCAAGATCCTCCACCCCAGGGACGGCAAACTCAAATGCCCATAGAAGCCAGGCCAGGAGCATGAATGATCCCGTGGAACGGACCAGAGCTATGGCGAATGGGATTACCCCGTTCTGGTTCTAACACACTGGTTCTCAAGCCTGGCTGCTCATTGGAATTACCCGGAGAGGTTTAAAAAATGCTGATGCCTGGATCCCACCCCTAGACATTCTGATTTATTTGGTCTGAAGTGCAGCCTGCGAATCAGGACCTTTAAAAAGCTCCCCAAGTGATCCCAATTTGCAGCCAGGCTCGAGGACCTTGGGTCTAAAGGCATTCACATTTTAGAGAAGTTAAATTGCGGTCCACATTGGCACAATCTGTAACTCTGCTAACTCGAGGAAAGAAAGGTCCTCCTGAGAATATGTTGGTGAGTCTAATTCTTGTGATCAGTCCCTTTGAGATCCACTCCACTGATTAAATTCAGAGCAACGGTTCTCAACCTACCCCTGCCCTGGCCCTAGCCCTGACCAACCGAATCAGGCGGGACCCAGGTCTCTGGATCTTCAAGACACCAACGAACCAGATGCCCTTGAGTCGATTCTGACGCATGGTGACCCTGTGTGCTTCAGAGTAGAACTGTGCTCCATAGGGTTTTCAATGGCTGTGCCCTTTTGGAAGTAGATTACTAGACTTTTCTTTCAAGGTGCCTCTGGGTGGATTCGAACTGCCAGCCTTTCAGTTCACAGTCGAGTGCTTAACCACGGGTGCAACCCAGGGATTCTGATGTGCAGTGTGGGCAGAGAACCCTGATTTAGAGGAATCTCTGGGGGTCTCCTCCGTTTGTAGTAAACACTGAAAGGGCACCACCCCCTGTCCTGCCTGCTATGGAGAATTAGGTCATGAATCTTCTTTTGCCCGCTTTCCTTCCTGGTCAGAGGATGCTGGCCTAGGAGTACACAGCTGGGGGTGGCTCTGGCTCAGTCACTGCTTATTTCTGTCACCTTGGATGAGTCAGAGGCCCCTCTGTGCCTCTCTCAAAACGAGGAGATGAGAGGATTCCGAGGCTCCTTATGGCTCCACCAGGCTGTCATTTGGAAGGAATCTCTGTAATGTGCATTACCAGACCCGAATGGCCCATTAGGAAAGACAATTTTCCCCATATTGTGCCTTCTTCAAGCACTCTCTGTCCCTTCCCCAGCACACTCTGCATCTCCCCCACCAGCAATTTCTATAGATGGTTCAAACACTCTTGGCTAAACCCAGTGTTGCTTTACTGAATCCAAACACTATCAAACAGCCAGCCAAAAGAAGAAACTGTCACCCAGAATGTAGGAAACACATCCTAAAAGAGTTTGGAAACGCTGCCATCTGTCATTCTGGCTGGTCCAGGACCCTCCCCGTCTCCCGGGCAGGCCTGCCTGGTGGAGATGGCTGGCTCTTTTAAAGGAAATACGTAGCTCTGGCTTCTGTGCAGAGAAAGAGAGGTGGAGGCTGCAATGGGGTGAGGGTAGAAAAAGTTGGATGGCACATTTTGGGAGTGGAAGAAAACATCCATTGCCATCGACTCGATTCTGACTCACGGCAACCTTATAGGACAGAGCAGAACCGCCACATAGGCTTTCCAAGGCTGTAAATCTTTATGGAAGCAGATTGCCACATCTTTCTCCCACAGAGCAGCTGGTGGGTTCAAACCGCTGACCTTTTGGTTAGCAGCTGAGCACTTAACCACTGTGCCACGGGAGGGCCCAAAGAGGAAGAAAAATTGAGAGCCAAAGGGATGCATTTATATGATCAAACTGTAAAATTTTGCTTTGAAGGACGCTGATGTACATCATTTAAAAAAACCCTTGAGTTCCTGGCATTCAAAATAGGCATCGTATTTACACACACCTTTTCAGAAGCAAACTCGATATTCCCAGAGGATTCCAATAGCGACATACCCATGGAGACCTCCCGGACCGAGGAGAGGGCTGGAGCTGTTGCTGGGTGAGGGGAGGATTGAGGAAGTGTGGGTCAGAAACTCCTCAGCCTGGGCTGCTGCTGGGAAAATGACAGTCATTTGGAACCTGGCAAACGTCCCTCCTGAGCGGAAGGCAAGGGGGCCAAATGCAAAGGCCAGGCCTGCCTGCCAAGAAGGGCAAGGGGTGGCAACTTCCAGGCCTGGCTTTTGGATCCTCCTAGTTGCTGAAGAGAGGAGAGAAGCTTGGGGGTCAAGTGCCCCAAGGGTGCTATCACCTACAGCAGACACAGGCACAAAAACTGCCCAAAATAATTTTTAAAGCAATTGCCATGTAGCTTAATTAAAAAAAAAAAAAAAAAATGTAACTCTAGACATTCCGATGGGGATAAAGGGATGGTGCAGAGCACCATCAAACCTTTCTGAGATTTTATAAAGTTTTGTTGCCAGAGAGCCTCTGTTCGGATGAAAGGGTTTGTGGAAGCAAGAAAATACAGGTCAGAGAGCACCCTTTGGAAACAAGAAAATTCCCAGAACAGGGAAGTGCAGACCCTGGGTGGAGGGCCAGGAATGGATGGTGTGCATTTTGCTGCAGGTTCCTTCCAACTATAAAGAAAGCGCTCTGGGAACCAAGCAGAAAGCCGGCTGCCACCAAGTCCCTGAGGACCAGGAGCGGGTGAGGCCTGGCTCCCCTCCACCCCGTGGCACTTTGGAGCCTCTGATCCTTTCCTTATAAAGAGTGGTCAACCCAGCCTGTCTCCCCAGCTCAGAATGTGGGGCCGCTGGCCATGGAAGGAGTGCAGGCGGGTGCTCAGGATTCCTCTGGGAGTGGCCCCTTTCATCCACCTGCAGCCTCTCCAGGCTCATATAGGAATTCTTCCTGCCTCCCCTCTCCCATTGGGCTCTCGGTTCTCAACCTGGGCTGCGCATTGAAATCCCTGGGGAGCTTGAAAAAATACTGATGCCTCAGCCCAACCCCTGGAGATCCTGATAGAATTGGTCTGGGATGCAGTCTGGACACTGGGAACTTTAGAAGCTCCACAGAGATGGTTGAGACTGGAGGACTCCCCGAGACTATTGCCCTGAGATACACTTCACACTTTGGACTGAAACTAACTCCTGAGGTCACCCTCTAGTTAAACAACAGACTGGCTCACAAAATAATGAATATCACCCCTAAGTACTGTGCACCTCTAAAAAATGAGACCCAAGGGTCAACAATTACTTTAAAACAAAGATGAGAATGTAAGGGGGCAGGGAAACTAGATGAATGGAAATGCAACAATCAGAATGGAAATAATGAGAATGTTCACGCATTGTGAAGAATGTAACCAATGTCACTGAACAATTTATGTAGAAATTTGTTGAATGGGAACCCAACCTGCTGTGTAAACCTTCACTGAAAACACAGTAAAATATTATTCGGGGTGGGGGAAGCTCCCCAGGGATTCTAATGCTCAGTTGGAGTAGAGAACCACTGCATTAGGCACTGCTTGCTTGGGTCTGGGGACTCTCCTAGGGGGCAGGTAGCGGAAGTTCTGCCGAGGAAGTTGGCTCAGCATCCTTTCTCCAGGGTCCTTTCTACCAATCCCTTCCAACATTTAATACCTTCACTCACCTAGAACTTCTACAGTGAACTGCATTCGAGCCCTCAAGAACTCGAGCCCCTTGCCTTCTCAATATTTATTGAGTGCCGACTACATGCCAAACACTGTTCCAAGCACTGGAACCAGAGCAATGACCAACGCACACGGTCTCTGCCCTCATGGAGCTGACATTCGCCTGCCCATGATGGGAAAGGAGGCCCCATCTGTGGGACTGGGGTCCCAGGAGTCAGGCTGCACACAAACCAACTCCCTGGAAGGAGAGAAAATAGGCTAAAGATAAGCTGGACCTTGGGCTAATGGGGGCTATGGCTCATTTGCCAGGGAGAAGACTGGGGGTGGGGTGGGGGTGGGGATCGTGCCTCAGATCCCTTTAGCTTGGAGCCTCTTGCCTGTGTCTGCTTCTGGGCCTTCTCACTGCTGAGCTCAAGGCACCTGGGTCTGCTTGAAGATGGAGGCAGCAGTCAGAAGATTGAGTCCCCCGGGACGGGCAGGGGAATATAGGAGTGGTCAGGCTAACTACGTAATTCTTTTCTCCAAGATCAAGAAGACAAGAGCAAAGGGGACAGGTATTTCCATGACCACGATCTTAATCTAACTCCCAAATGTCTTACCACTTTGGTTCCATTCGATTGAATACAAATCAGTTAACAAAAATTACTGAGCTTGGCACTGGGACACAGATGACGCCCCACCAGGGTGATGGCAGGGAACAAATCCTTGCCTTTCAGGGCTCTAGAGAGTCCCAGCCTTCCCTTCATCCTTAGCCCAACCATCCAAGGTGGTGGGGGCACGGCTGGCCAGGGGATCCACATCAGGAATGAATGACACATTGCAAGGGCATTGGCTCCTGGCCCAAGGAGGACTCTGCTCGGCATCACTCTCCCCAGCAAGACTTCAAGGGCAAGAATGGCCAAATGGAGCTCATTCCAAATCCAGCCCTCACTGCCCCAGGCCAGCAGTTTATGGTGCCTGGACAGACCAGGAACATCCATTACACACAGAACCAACATCTGCCTGTTTCTCTGAGACAAGGATCTTCAAAGCTAAGCAAGTCCACACAGTAGTTTCTAAGGAGATGTCACCGAGCTACTGTAAGAGTTTCTCCTTCCATATCCCCACCCAACTACTTCATAAAAACGACTGCAATTTCTGCCTTTGGGACACCTTCCCACCTCCCACCACTGGGCATCAGGACAAACCACTGGTCCGACCTTCTGGTCATTCTACAACTCATTGTTCCAATGACTTTTTACACTTCTCCCACAGCTTCAGATGTCCAATTGCCAGAGAAAGAGTAAAAACTCTGCTTCCTCTCAACAGTCTCTTGCTGAGCCATTCAAACCCTACTCTCTCTGGGCCTCCACACATGCCTGCCCTACTCCTTAGTTTGGATCTATACGGGCCTTTTCAATAGATCTGCCACGCCCTCTCTGCAGACCAGGAAAGGAAATGCTCAAGCCTTGAGCACCCCAAGACTCTGTGCTGAAAGAGCCCAGGCTTGTGCCTTGGCCCCATCAGTAGCTCAGGGGTAGACTAACATCTGTGAATCTCAAGTCCCCTCCTTTAGAAGATGGGGCAACTCTCCCCCCTTTTGTCTCCTGAGATACTGTCTTGAATGTTGAATGACCAACCAGCACTGTACTGCGCACTGGCCCTTCTGTTGGTGGACCATGGGCTAGGCAAGAGTCTCGGGGGAGAGCCCAGCCTGTAGGGGAGGCACTCAGCAAGCTCAGGGCAGCAACTATTTACCAACCAGTAGAGGAAGAATAGAAATTTTTAACAGCCACTGGATCATACCACCGCATGCCAGCCCTAGTTGAAAGAGTGGATGGGAGAACAGCCTTCTCTGTGCCTTAGTTTCCTCACCTATAAAATAAAAGAGCTTGGTCTAGACACTGAGAAATATAATCATCGCATGAATGATAATAACAGAGCTACCACTTGAGCACCTCCCCTGGCCGAGAAGCTTCCACGCACCATCTCAATGAATCCTCACTGCAACGCTACAAGGAAGACACTACTAGCCCATTTAATGGATGAGGAAGTCAAGGCCCAGAAATGTTTAAGGGAACAGTACATGACGGTGGTTTTAAGGCACGAACCCAGGTTCAAATCTCACCTCCAACGCTTACTAGTTGTGTGACCCAAGACAAGTTACGTAACTTCTCTCTCAGCCTCATTTCCTTCCTTGCGAAAGGCAGGTAGTGATACCTCCTTGTAGGGCTGCTGTGAAGATTCCACGAGATGACGGCGTTGGGTTATCTGCCGCTCGGTAAGTGCTCAGTAAGTGGAGTAATAACTTTTATTTCTATTTTTATTATTATTGCTCAAGGTGATATAATAACGGTCGTGGAGCTGAGAAATCCCTTTGGTGCCTTCCTATTCTAAAATCCTATTAATTTACACGACATTTCACATCCCAAGGGCTTTCAAAGATAACATTTGTAATTTGCTTGTGAGTGATAAGGGAGAGTTTTATTTCAAGTGCAAGCTCTAACTTTGGTGGGACCACGTGACAACAGGAGCAGGGGGGCATGCAGGGCTCAGGGATGGTCTGCCTGGGGCGGTCAGGGCCCTGTGACTTCATCACCACAAGTGTGGATGCAGGTCCTGGTGCCCTGGTGATTGGTGCTCTTTGACTTGACTGACGACCAATCTCCATGGCCCTCCTGCCCTGATGTGCTGCCCTCGGGCTTGTCCAGCTCCTCCTGGCTCCTCTAGGAGGGAATGGACTAGAGAGGCCTCTCTGGGCCCTTCCATCCAAGGGGAATCATGTTTGCTCCTCTGCCCCTCAAGGGTACCATATAAAGGCAGGGGCACATCTTTCTTGTTCACTACCCTGTCCCAAGAATCTAGGGCAGGGCCAGTGACATGGCAGGTGCTTAATAACTAAGTGATGAAAGCAAAAGGGAGTTCCTCAGTGGCGCAAACGGTTAAGCACTCAACTACTAACCAAACGGTTAGTGGTTCAAACCCACTCGGGCACATTGGAAGAAAGCCCTGATGATCTGCTTCGTAAAGATCACAGCCTTGGAAACCCGACGCACTGAAGTTTTACCCTGCAACAGAAAGGGTGGCCATGAGTCAGAACTGACTTGATGGCAGCTGGTCTTTTTGGAATGCATGAGGGATGGACAGATGGGTGGAGGAGAGATGGATAGATACAAGAATTGGGGGGAGAAGGTGCCTTTTCCTGCTCCTAGCCTTACCTGAATCCCAGCAGGGTCAAGGTTGGTACTGGAGGTCAGATGAAGAAAGCGTGGAGACGCCCTAAGCAGACATCACTAAGTGAGCTGCAGGACTGGCCACAGACCCTGCAAGACTGGGGCCAGTCAAACACTGGCTCAGACTCTAAGAGGGGCTGGACCTCTACGGGGAACAGCAGCCTACGCTGACCCCTCCCTCTATGAGTAGGTATGTCTGGGCAAGGTTTCCCACCTCAAAGGGAGCCAGCCCTGGCCAACCAGCATCCAGAGCCCACTGGGTTGGATGAGTGGTATCCACAAAGACCCACATCAGGGAACAGCCTTCTATGGCAAGGGTGGGGTCAGCCTCTCTGGGTCACAGTGTCTTCCAGTGATTCCCTGGGTGTGAGAAGAAGTGGTACTGGCTTCCCAATGCCAAACTGCTGTCTAGCTGTCCTGGCCCAGGTAATGGGACAGCACCTGCCCATATGGGGACAACAGAATCAATGGAGGGAGGAATGGGAGGGATGGAAGACACGTAATACTCTCGTGCCTTTACATCTATTGTTCCCTCGACGTGGAATACCCTTCCCTCCTCGTCTGCCTGGTGAACTTCTATTTGTGCTTCAAAACCCAACTCAGATGTTACCCCTTTCTGAACGCTTTCCTGGTGAAGCCAGTAACTTCCTCCTCTGTGCTCACTCATACTGCTAGGATCACACTGGTCAAACCACACAGCTGCACATCTGACCACATGTGGAATGCCCCTCCAGGCTCTGAAGTCCTGGCTCACTTGCTCGGCATCCCTGCACCAGGGCAGGTCCTGATGGTGTTCTCCAGAACACTGCAGAGACTGCGCCCTCTCGCCCCCGACTGAAGGGACAGGGAACAGATGGGGTAATGCTATTGGCTGGCGTCTCTTGTAGCCAGGGCAGCCAAACGGAGCTGGGAAAGCGTCTCTGGGCAGGACTCTGCTCCATCTTTTCAGACTGGGGAGGAGGAGGGGTGGGGTGCACAGCTTTGCCTTCTGGTTTGTTCTGAGGGCATGAGCTGCTCCATGCTCAGGCCTGGCCCTGCCTCTGCCTACAATTTCACACTCCACGAGCAATGAATGTATGGGGTTTTTTTTTTTTTGAAGCTGCAGCCTCTGTCACTTGTTTTTGCTGAAGGAAATTAAAACTGAAGGGCTTGAACACGAGTGATTAAGTTCCTGCTAGCAGACTTAATGGGGCCTTTGTGAGCCTGTTGATACCAGGCCCCTAAGAAGGTGTATGTACTGGGGGTGGGGGGCACGGAGGACAACAGTCCTGGGGGACGTGGGGTCTGGTGGGCACCGGGCCACTCAGCCCACAGAGAATGAGATGCAGAAGCCACACCACAGCCTTCCTCCTGCGACCCTGAAAGAAGCTGGTTGGGTCCCCTGCTCATTGTATGGGATCTCTCTCCTTGGACACAACTCTAGATCATGCCTGGTCTCATCTGACCCTCTCAACAACCTGCGAGGAAGGGGAACAGGGCACGGGTCAATAGCCCCATTTGACAGATGGGAAGATCGAGGCCCAAAAAATGGCCTTACTGTCCCAGGAAGCTAGGGGCAAGAGCTGTTCCTCAACTTCCAGCCTACGAACACAGTTTTCTGGCTTTACCAAGGGGAGCTGAGCACTCATTTAGTCATATTTCCCTTTATGCACAGCAGCTTCAAGAGGCACGGAAAGCTGATCGAAAGTGAAACCTGCAATTCCCAACAATTCAGATCGCTCCAATTCATTTCCGCAAACATTTATTAACTGCCTATTAGGCCCCAAGCTCTGCTTTCATCTGGGAATACAGTCAGCTCCTGGTTTTCCATGCCCAGAAAGGCGTGCGACAGCCTGGCCTGTCCACAGAGCCAACAGACGTCACTCTGTGCCCGTTTGTATGTGAGATGTGCTGCTGAATTTTACTTCTCCATCTTTTTTCAAAGCAGCAGACATGCCTTCCTGACTAAGCTTGCCTTTAATATGCAAATGAGAGCATAAGCCCCTAGTAAACACAGGCCAGGTGGCGCAGAAGTGGGCTGGCCACAGTGGGGGCTGGCTTGTGACTGAAAATCTGACTGTGGATCTAATCCATGAAGGGGTAATCCCCAGAGACAAGGCTGAAGGGATGTTCCGATCAGAGGGCTGAGGGCTGGGATGGAACAGATGTGTGTGTGTGTGTGCGTGTGTGTGTGTGTCTGTGTCTGTGTGTGTGTGTTGTGTGTGTGTGTGTGTCTGTGTGTGTTGTGTGTCTGTGTGTGTGTCTGTGTGTGTGTGTGTGTGTGTGGCAGGTACTGTGTCGGGAGGGGCTTTCCCTTACAAGGGAGTGTTTCTATTTATAGGGCTGCAACAGATAACTGTGGGCGCCCTTCCGCATGGGTCTGCTTGATGTCCATGTACCTGGGAAGCCAACCATCCTGTCTTGATATTTCAGGACCTGCTTTCCTACTAGCAAGAAATAAGCCATCACTCACTGGTTGGGCTCCATTCTGGAACCAATGAGAAGCCGCTGGAAGCAATGAGGACAGGCAGTGCAGGTAGAGACCGAGCGCCCACCAAGCAGGAGTGTCAGGATTCCCAGCCAGGGCACTGCTGGGCAGAGAGGTGAGGAAAAGGCCCCTTAAAAACTTAAGTAGGAGGTTAGTTAGTAAAGAATGCCTGCCTTGAGCATCGTGCTCTTTTAAAGAGCAATCTGTGAGGGATCCAACTGACAACCGTAATGAAAGATTAGACAGGAAACTTAGGGGGCAGAGAGTTTATATTAACAGGGGAGGAAGAATTCAGAAAAGGAGGGTGAGAACGGTTGCACAACTCAAAGAATGGAGTCAATGTCACTGAATTGTACATGTAGAAATTGTTGAATGGGTGTATGTTCTGCTGTGTATATTCTCATCAATAACAACAAAAATGAAAATAAATTATTAAAACAGAAAAAGAAGGGGGACATATCAAGCAGGAGGAAACAGTTCTGGAATTTAAATCTCCACGCAGACGAGAGGTCATCCTAAGCCACTGGTTCTATGACTCCACCGCAGTGGCCCTGGAATCGCCTCCTGACAGGTCCACAGAGGTGGGGGAGGGGAGGCTCTTCTCTCTCTCAGAACTAGTTCAGAAAAAGCAGGATGCAGGAGACACTGAGGCGGACGTGGTTCCTGGGTGGCACACCCAAGTCTCACTTCCCCTGGGCTGGGGGGAGCCTAACCACAACGGTTACTGCCCCTTGGGTAGGCTGGTATTCTCTGGAGGAGGGGTGGGCTGAAGGGCCCTGGAGTCACTCCTCACGGTGGCCTAGGCTACCACTCCCACAGAACTGAAGCCTTTAACGAAGCAGCTATGTCGCGTTTCCGAACACCTGGCAAACTGTCATAAACTGACAGAACTGCCAGGTCTGAGCCTTCCCATCCAAGGCTGATTTCCTCAGTCGCCTATTTAAGGTAAACTCCTTGACCTCCTAAGATACTCGGGCTCTCTTCATTTTGCTTTCCACGTTCAAGCCATACCCCTCAGAATAAGACAATCACTAAGCCTTTGTCCTCAAAGAACAGACGCCATAACCAAAGCTTACCTTGTAGCATCCCCGACTGATGACAGGCTGCATGGGTTCTCCTCCAGAGGGGACAATGGATGTCCCTGAGTTATGCCACCTCTCCTCACACTCCCCATGTGAAATACAGACCAGGTGTCTTGCAGAGTGACGGAAAATCACCCAGCACCAAAGAACCATCATCATACTGGAGCCCGAAGGGAAAACATGTGGCACCCGCCGAGTCCCTGATCCAGCACCCCAGCAGGCATCGCTAATCAACCACAGCCCTCCGTTCTGTTAAGCCACGACTTGACCCCAAGATCATCCTTAAGCCAGTGCTCCAGGAAGTTGGTACCAATCAGTTAACGCTGGTACCTGAGAGGAAATCTCTTCCATTACGGAAACGGTAAGAGCTCAAACTGGCGCTTCTGGAACCAGAGTCCAAGCCCAGCTGGCCAGGGAAGGGTCTTCCCACCTTGGGCCCTACACGCCCTGCGGTTTATACACACGCAGCGTCCTTGCTGGTAGAGTGAGCACTGGGCTGGGGTGCGCTGGCCTGGTTCTCCTGGCTGCCCGAGTGCCCCAGTCTCAGAGACGACACTTGAGCCCAGGCTGGTGGCTGGGGTAGCATTAGCCCTGCTACTCCTAGTACAGCTGAAAAACCCGAAGGGCTACCAGCCAGCATGAGGCAGGGGGAGAAGAATGGAGTCAAGAGAGGGTGAGGCAAGAAGGAGAGGAGGAGGGTGTGAAGAAAGAAACAAACATTCTTCCGAACTCACCCTTCCTCACTGACCCCTCCCCACCCATCTCTATAAGCCCCTTTTGATTCACTCTGGAAATCTGACCACATTGCTCCTCTACTTAAAATCCTGTAAGGTTTTATCATATGCTTTGAAGATCAGATTGAAACACACAAGGCCCACCGTGACTCAGCCCTGCTGGCCTTGCCAGCCTTGTCTCCCCCACTCCCCCACCCCAAGACACTCCTGTGAGCTCCCCATATACTCAATGACTCAGAATTCCTGGGATCTGCAGTGGCCCCTCTCTCAGGTTTCTGGCAGAGATTGCTAACTGTCCCCTAATATCTGCTCTACTCTCCTTCCTTAGTACTAGAACCCAGTTTTTAGCTGGGCACAAGGTTACCTGAAAAAAAGTCATTTCTGAGGCTCCTTTGTACCTGAACTGACCACATGACTAAGTTCTGACAAATGGGATCTAAGCAGTATGTCAAGTAGGACTTGTGAGAAGTATTATTAAAGGGAAGTGTTACCACCACCCTTTCTACTTCCTGATGGCTGGATGGGTATGTGATGGCTGGAGCTGGAATAGTCTTAACTAGACCATGAGGCAGAAGTCTTATGCTGAACAGGGTAGAACAAGCTAGAAGAAATCCAGACCCCTAATACTGTGGAGCCACATCCAGGCTTCTTTTACATGGGAGAGAAAACAAGTTCTTATTTTGTTCAGGCTGTTATTATTTTGTTTTCTTGCAGCCAAATTTAAAACTGCTTGATTCAGCATCTAAGCATGTCATTCCTCTACCTGGAATATACTTCCTTCCCTTCTTCACCTAGCTAATTCTATTTGATTTTTTTTGAGACCCAGTCTAACACTGCCTTCTCTAGGAAGCCATTCCTGACTGCCCCACAAGCAGGGCAAGTAGCCCACCTTTGTCCCTCCATAACACGGAAAGCTTCCCTCTCTCTAGATAAGCACCTGTCCCATGATGCTCAATGGGTCTGAAAATTTGTTCTCTCTCCTTCAGCTGGACTATTAGCATCTTTGAAGGACTGAGTCTTATTCACGTCCAGGTATCTGGTACCGAATCCAGTGCCTGATGATCAGTAAATGGGGAGGGAGGGAAGAGAAGGATGGAGCAAGAAGTCTCAGAAACTCTCTGGCTTCACCTGTGGATCCTATATCATTCCTATATATATATATATATATATATATATATATATATATATACCCTATATCTTATCATTGGTCGATAAGCAGATCTACCAATAGGCAGCTCCACTGGCAGTGCCAAAGAAGGGAAAACTATTCTGGAATTCCCTTCTGATGTAACAAGAATATCAGTACCCACCACTTCTATATTTCTAATTTTATGTTGTTGCTGTCAGGTACCATTGAGTCGGTTCTGACTCAGTGAACCTATGTACAACAGAATGAAACACTGCTTGGCCCTGCGCCATCCGCACAATCATTGTTATGCTTGAGCCCATTGTTGCAGCCACTGTGTCCATCCATCTTGTTGAGGGTCTTCCTCTTTTTCGATGACTCTCTAATTTCATAGCATTTACCAATTTATGAGGCACTTTCACATACACACATCATCCCACTTAATTCTCCTAACAACCTTACTATTGTTGTTAGGTGCCACTGAGTTGATTTTCAACTCATAGCAACCCCATGTGATAGAGTAGAACTGCCCAATAGGGTTTTCTAGGCTGTAATCTTTATGGGAGCAGCTCACCACATCTTTCTTCCATGGAACTGCTGGCTGGGTTCCAATCTCCAACCTTTTGGTTAGCAGCCAAATGCTTAATCATTGTGCCACCAGGGCTCCTTAACAACCTCCCGAACTGGGTACTATTACTATTCCCAGGGCTTAGAGAGGTAAGTAACTTGCTCAAGGTCAAATGGCTACTATGTGGCCAAGCCGGACTGGAAACAAGGCCTTCTAGCATCATGTCCAGCACCATTTCCATTATATACAGGTGACTCATCCAACCTGCACTGCTCTGGGGAGTTAGGAAAGCAAGCCACGTGCATAACCACACGTCAGCCTGTGTGCACGAGCACGTGCGTGAGCACCCTCACACCTGGCACACAGATGTGAAGGCTCCAGATGTTCCAGTGACGTTTTCACTTGCGGGCAGGCATGATGGTAGAGAACAGGGCATCGGGGCAACACTGCACAGCTGCTGCATGCAGATACTCCCACTCTGCTCAAGGACAGGCCACCTCAGGCAAGTGCAGGGGATGCGAGCAAGCAGGGAGGGCTGGCGACAGGCAGCAGCCAGGGGGAGTTGGCATGCTTTTAGAAACCGTGCCAGGCTGTCACTGGTTCTCGTTGTTGAGTGCATTCACCTCCCCCGGAGCGAGAACAGGACGCTGTAAGGCTAAGAGACGGCAGCACACAGCATGTCCGTGGTAAACAATTTATTTTTCTACCTCAGTTGCTTACAGGGGAAGAAATAAAACGTCATTAGGGAGAAGCACAGATGAACTATTTACAGAGATGAAGAAAAGTCACAATGGCAACGACGCTGGCGAGTCAAGCATTACTAGGACAAGTCACCAAAGCAAAGCAATTCATAGCAAAACAAAATATGGGGGAGGAGGGGAGGGAGGCCATACAGATTTTTTGAAAAAAACAAAACCCATGAAGAAGTCTACGGGAAAATAAAAGGAAACTAACCGGTGATTACATCAAGCATCTTTAATGGGATGAGCAAAACTGTGTATGTTGAGTCTCGAGGACAATGACATTCAAATGTATGGATTAGCTCACATCAAATGCACCAAATGGGGGCACGCAGGTCACTTCTCACAAACTACGAGCACCAAGAAAGGAGTGACTCTTGAGGAGTCAACTGATCTGAACTTCATTACTCAAAGGGAGCAGTGTGAGGGTGTTTCCAACAGGGAATGGGGGGTCAGGGTCATGGCTGACTGCCAGGGGTGCCAGCCTTGACCTGAGGCTGGGCCAGGATGGTCTCTCTGTGTTCTACCCCGATCTTATCCCGGGTGCCAAGCGTGGGCAGGGAGGTGAGGCTGGGAAGCTGGGGATGGAGGAGGCAGCATGGATTGGTGCCCACAGCACCCGAGACACGGCTGCACCCCAATGTCTCTCCCGTCCCTTCCCCAAGACGGACGAGATTATTATGGCAATAACCACTGAGCGACTGGCCTCAACAAAGCCAACTGGTTAATGTTTATATAGTTGGTCTTCCAGATTTGTTTTTTTCAGATTAGCTTTTGTTAAACAGTCTGCGTGTAGGTCTACGTGTATTCATTTTGGGGACTGTCCACCCGAAGATGAAGATGCCTTGAGGCATACTTCAGCAACTCCTCTGGGCCACCAGCACTTAAAATCTTGGAGTCCCCCGAGGAGGCTCTACAAAGTTTGTGAGAAGTTTCCCTGTGGCCCCGTTACATTCTGGGGAAGGGGAGGTTGTTCACAACAGGTACAAGAAGCAAAATGGGAAAGGACTCGAGAACAAAATTAAAAAAAAAGAAAAATTGTAGGGTGAAGCAATGAGGACGTGAAGTCTTTTCCGAGAATTAAAAATGAGAAAGAACACTCATTCGAACAGGCAGCTAGACAAGAGTTTCAGTGACAGTGACAGCAGCCGGGGTGACCCAGGCCTGGACTGTGTTCTCTCTCTAGCAATGGTAGCAAACCCCAATTTTTTATGCCTCTCTTAAGAGCTAGTTGATAAAAATTATGTCTTGGGAAATCGGCAAATAGTCTGCAAAGTGAAATAAGAACAGAAATTAACAGATTAAACTGAAATGAGAAGTCCAGGGAGTGGGAAAAGAGAGAGGAGATAGGGGAGGCCCTTGATCATGATCATATAATAATTCAAGACCACATATGGATCTGCAGGAGCCAGGCTGGGGTGGGGGCCCGTGGTGGACTTGGGAGATGGGAGACGGAACCACCTTCAAAGTGACTGGTTACCCCGAGGGTTTCTAGGAAAGAACTACCCCTACTTTGATTATTACCCAAAGCTGTCTAGCCCTTGCTCTCAGAATCCTGAAGGTGGGCAGAGATAGGCGCTGCTTCACATCAGAAAGGTTAGCTACAACCCCCACATTACACAGGTTAAATGGGCCTCCACTGAACATGATGTCTGGACTCCCAACCAGATGAGACGGATATTCACAAAGAAAGGTTATGGCAGGTGCAAAGGAGGACCCTTTAAAAGGGGTTGGACTGTATCCTCCTGAAGGGGGTCCAGGACACATGGCTTGTGAGTGACAACAGGTAGGATGAAGTCTCAGCAGCTCTCTAGGAGCGTGGGTGCTGCTCATTTCTCTTAACTAGCTGTCTGGCGCTGACCTGGGATGGATTCAGGAAGAGTCTGGAAGGGATGTAGGATCCACAAACATCATAAGAGGGACCAGAGGTGGGGAAGTGGGCACAGTGATGACATCGAAAAGAAAGACCACAGAGAAAAAGCATCAGGACCACTTGGTGGTGACAGGACAGCTGTGCCAATGCCATGAACTCATAAAGATCCCCAGGGTGTGGGGAGAGGGAAGTGGCACGGTAGGAGGAAGGGTCAACAGAATCAGCCCGACAGAGGATGATGAAAGGACCTGGGCTGCCCCACCTCTGGGTCCCCCCTCTGCACCCCAGCTCGTTTGGCCAGATCCACTAGATCTACACCTTACTGACATAAAACAATGTCAGAACATTCCAAAGCTTCCCTGATATAATGGCACCCTCCCTATGGCCAAGACTCCAGAAGGAGTCAAGTTTGGTTCTAGGGGGGGCATCCATTTCATGAGATCTTGACTGGAGAATCACATGGACGTAAGCTTTGTGGTCTAGAACCTCTAGGCTGCTTGGGGAGTCATCTGGAACTCGAGACCAAGCCAATACACCACAAGAGGCCCTTTTAGGGGGTAGTGTCAGAAGTGGGTTGGACTCTGAAACCAACCTGGCTCTTCACTAAGGGAGGTGGGTGGCTAGATCCAGCCCCTGGGCCATCCCTCCCTGGCCTGCGGCCCCTCCATACCCTCCCGAGAGCAGGCAGCCCCACTCTTGTGGCCACCAGTGGTCCCTTTCTGGCCATCAGTGGGGACAAAGAAGAGGCTTCCAGGGTGTGAATGGGAAAGATGGGGAAATGGGAAGTCGGATGATGAAGAGAAAACAAGACAGCTAACTCCCACGGGTCAGGGAGCCACTATCTGTATATTTTAATGCCTGACTTCTGCCCCATTCAAACCCAGCTGATTGGGTTAGACTGCAGGAGCTCTGACAGTGAACACAGCTGGGCCGTTGGCATGGTTACTCCAAGCTGATTCCACTCCTCCCTTAGCCCCCATTCCCAAAGCCTCGGATTGTGGTGAATAGCTGGCGTCCGTAGGACCCCCTCTCATTCTGCCTAGCCTTGGCTTGGTCACTATTCAATGAGTGTCTGTCTGGGGCAGACCCAGGGAAGCAGGTCACTGAGACAGAATTCTACCAGAGGGTTCCTGAGTCTGCTCATGGGGCCCCGAGGACAGGCTTCCAGGTGAGACGGGGCCTTAGCGTGAGGTCCACTTTATTGCCCCAAAATGATTCCACTGAAGATCCGTCAACACTGCCCTCCCGGGATTAGTGCTGAATCAGGAAACAATGGCCACCCGGCACTCTCAGTGAGTTGAGAGATGTAAGTCCGTACGTCTTTTGTCCCCTGGGTAGGAAGTCAGGGGTGGAAGCGATAGAAAAAGCCTCCCCCCAGATTGCCACCAGCTTCTACGCTGAGTAGGACAGGCAACGAACGGAGAATAGGGGTTCTCACACTACAGCTCCCCAGGGAGGGGCAGCGTGTGCGTGTGTGTGTGCTCACACACATGGGCCACGCCATCACCACCACAATGCACCTCTCCCTTTATGCTCTAGAACCTCCCTCTGCTGGAACCTTCCATGATGATGGAAATGTTCTATTCTGTGCTGTCCAGTGTGGTAGCCACTAGCTATATGCGGCTACTGAGTAATTGAAATGTGGCTTGGGTGACTAAGGAACTGAATTTTTAATTTTATTTCATTTTAATTAATTTAAATCTAAATTTAAGCAGCCACATGTGGCTAATGGTGTTGTCCCGGGCAGCATACACTAGAAAGACGGTGGAACGCGGTGGTTGAGAACCAGACTGCCTGGGTCCAAATCCTGGCTCTGTCCCTTGCTAGTTGCGACTCCTTGAACAGATTGTTGGCCTCTCTGTGCCTTGGGGTCCCTATCTGTAAATGGGGATAATCTAACACAGGCAACGGATCCCACAAACTCTGGATAGTGGTGGTCCCCAAGAGCTGGCTCCTACTGCTGTGGTGGTTGTTGTCACGCTCCCTTCTTTCCTTCAGTTCAAGGTGCCCCCAGACACCCCGAAGCAGCCATCTATGGGGAAGTCTTCCTGAGGGAGGTCAAGGATCCCTGCTGAGGGTCCCACCCAGATGGAGAGGCTGCCTGGGCCCCAGGGGACATGCTCGTGGGAGGGAGGTGTCCCACATACTCCTCCATCTTGACCTTTGGCTGCTGTACTCGCCTTCTCATCCACACAATTAGGAGTCCACTCCACCTAATCCCTTCACAGAAGAGAGGACTGAGGCCCAGATGAGTTGTTGACCTGCCATGGTCACTTGGCCAGCCCAGGGCTTCCGTCACTGGTTGAGGTATCTGTCCCCCACAGGACACGGCTCTAAGTGTCCCGAATGCCCACTTACCACCCCTCCAAACCTTTCCCTTCCCCAAAGCTTGGTCAGAGGAAACTCTGGGGTACAGCCTCTCACAAAGCCCTCACTGCCCTCCTGTTCACTAACTTCAGAGTGCCATCCTCCCAGGGCCACATCTTTGCTCCCTCTGCTTCCTAATTCCTCTCAGACTCTGATGTTCCGGGCTCCCAAGTCTAGGCATGATGACTAGCCAGGAGTGAAACTCCACCCAACGCCCAGCTTCCTTCCAGAGCACAGAACCAACAGAGGACAAAACTCTGCTCCTAACGCCTTCTCTAGGAACCTCAGCTGTCCTTGTCCACACAGATGCTGATATATTCTCATCTGTACTCCAGGTCTGCAAAGGGCTGGCTGACCTCTGCAGGGGAACAGCAAAATCCCATAAAATGTCGCTTCATTCAGCATCCCTCCATCCATCCCTACAAATCATGCTTCCTTGCTGCTCCTCCAGGTGGGGTCCCAGGCCTGCCAGCTCCGTTGGAGCCAGAGCAGACCTGGAGGAAGAAGTAGACCAGGAGGGAGTGGGCATCGCCGCGGCTCTGCCTCAAGTTCCTGGTGCCCAGACAGAGGGAGGAGCTAACACCACCACCTGAGATGGACAGCAAACAAAACCCAACAACACAACACCAACACACACCAGAAGGGGGTGAGAGCTGTCAGGAAGGAGCTGGAGGAGGAGAGGCAGAAAGGAAGGACGGGAGACGTCAGACATCAGGCACACTGACACAGGCCAAGGGGGGAGGCAGACGGTGAGAGAAAACCCTGGCTCTAGAGTCCAGTCTCCAGCAAGAAGGAACCCGTAACAGAAAGATGCATCAGGATGACGGGCGTGAGCAGAGGGAGGCCTCCTCTTTGTGCCTTCCCTTTCCTTTAAAAGCTGCCCCTCTCCAATCCCCAGCACCAATGAATACTTCTGTTAATCAGGAACTCTGAGCTGCCCCCTGACTCTGGAGTTAAGTGGAGTTGAAAGTGAGCGCGTAAAGATTGTTTTGGAAATGAATGAGAGTATGACTCGCGTTCTATGCAGGGGCCCTCCCACCTTCTGTGTTTCCAAAGCCCCTGAGACAAAGACACTTACCTGGGAACTGATAGCCATAGCTGGGAGCAAATCCAGGGTAGCCGCGGCCATAGGTTGCCACAAAGTTGGGGTAGCCTTGATCAGAGGGAGAAAGAGCAGAGTCCCGTTAGCACAGCTGCGTCAGGTCTGGGTAACCTCCCAGGGAGGGTGGGAATGGGGAACAACTGAGTTATTTCCCATCACAAAATTAACTTGTCTCCCATGAGGGTCTTTACCCAGGGCCTGGGTCACCTTCCTCCCGGGGCTGGAGGCACTGCTGTCAGCTTGCTGGTAATTAACCCGTATTTGGGCAGCCAGACCCCAAAGCCCACACACCTTCTTGAACTCGCAGAGTAAATGCCACACATTAGCGCCAAACACAGGGCTGGCGCCTGGCTCTGACATTTGGAGAGCTTAGCCTGAATGTACTTTACCTTAAAGCTGTTGACAGTAGGAGATTAAAGTCCTTGTAATGCCCCCTCCCAAGACAGGGCGACAGCAGCGCCAGCGCCAGATGGAGCAGTGGGTACTCAGGGGTTGCCGATTAGTAGCAAAGACAACTTGGAGCTGGCCCTATGCCCTTGGAAGACACCTGGCCTAATGAGCCATGGCCCAGGGAAGTGAGGTCCCAGGAGCCCACGTCCACAGGGAGGACACTCCACAGGGCTGCCAGTACCTTCCAAAAGAACCTCTGACAAAGGTGAGGGGCTGGTTGTGTTAAAATGTGCTAAACGTGTACAATGGAGCACGGCCCAGAAGCTTTGTGCCACGTATCTCAACAGGGCATTTCACAGCAAGCACATTTTTCTAGGAGGCCCTGAGTAGTACAAACACTTAATATACTCGTGCACAAATGAACGACGCTTTACCCAGTCCTGTGCCCTGGTTCTGCGCCATCCCCGTGATCTGCTGCTGATCAGACTGTTGTGAGCCACAGGGTTTTCAATGACCGATTTTTCAGAAGTAGATCACCAGGTCTTTCCTCCTAGTCCATCTTAGTCTGGAAGCTCCACTGAAACCTGTTCAATAGCATAGCAACATGCAAGCCTCCACTGACAGGCAGGTGGTGGCTGTGCATGAGGCACACTGGCTGGGAATCGAACCGGGGTCTGCTGCATGGAGCATGAGAATTCTACCACTGAACCACTCCCTGAAGTAAACTACAGACTTGAATTAATAATAATGTAACAATACTGGTGCATCAATTGTAACAAACACAAATGCAAGCTATTACGGGTGAAATAGCACGCATGGGAACGCTCTACTTTTTGCACAATTTTTCTGCAAACCTAAAACTGTGCTAAAAAATAAAAGTCTATTTAAAAAAAAAAAGAAATATCACCAGGGCCACTCTTCCAGCACCACTAATTTAATTTTTCCTTTTACCACCCGGGTGGACATTTGTGGTTGTTTGTTTTTTGCTGCTCAGCACCTAAACATCCTGCTCTGTGTGTCAGCCTTGGAGATAAGCCAGCCCTCCTCCCACCGTGGAAGCTGGAAAGGCCCCTCTCCTCTCTCTCCGAGCCTGGCAGCTGGGAGGCAGGCTGGGGAACCTGAGCTTGGCCAACTGGATGCCTTCCTGGGATCTGCAGATGGAGCCAGTCAGGCAGGAGGAGGGACGGTTTAGAACTCATCTGGAGTCAGCAGCAGAGTCCAGTGTCCAGCGGTGGCAACACTGGCCCTGAACAGGCCATTGCTAGGCTGTCCCCTTGGCTGTGGCTGTGACCACCAAGCTCCTTTGGTTCCTGCCTGTTTTCTAGGTCTAGTTCTCCATACTTCCTGTCAATTCTGTGCATTGCTAAGACTCTTCCAATAATCTCCTTTGCTGCTTAGAGTCAGTAGTCAGAGTTGTTTCTGTTGCTTGCCACCAAGGACGCTGGTAGAAAGCTTCTTCGATCAGGTGATTTATGACAGTCTCCACGCCCTCCAGTGGGGAGGGCAGTAGTGATGTCTTTCCACACGGGCCTCTGGAGTTCTAAGCTGTTGTTAGCTGCCATCCAATCATCCAACTGACAGTGACCCTATGTGTAACGGAACAAAACACTGCCCAGTCCAGCACCATCTTCATGATGGCACCATCTTCATGATGGCTGACAGCCTTAAGTCCATTGTTGTGACCACTGTGTATCTGAAGTGTCTTCCAACCTAGGGGGCTCATCTTCCAGCACTGTATCGAACAACATTCTTTTGTGATCCATAGGGTTTTCAGTGGCTAATTTCAGAAGTACATTGCAGGTCTTTCTTCCTGGTCTGTCTTAGTCTGGAAGCTCCACCGAAACCTGTGCACCATGGGTGACCCTGCTGGTATTTGAAATTCCAGTAGTATAACTTCCAGCATCACAGTAACATGTAAGCCACCACAGTATGACAAACTGACAGAAGGGCAGTGGGGTTCTATTCTACCCCTTAAAAAATACCCCTAAACACAAGCTCTTGGGGTCTCATCATCCACCTACCCAGAGGATCCTCACACGTTACCAAGCATTTCTGACACTGCAAGTAAGGGCTAAGGACCAGAATCATTCCTAAATCCTATCTTGAGTGTGCTCTAGCGGTGTGAGTCACAGCTTGCTGATTTTCCTGCTGCCTGTTCGGAGCTCTCATGCCTCAGAGGCCCAGAGATGAGGCCCCCCTTTCCTCGCCTCCCTGTGGTTGGCGGTGCCGTGGCTTCTGCCCGTGAACAGTAGATCTGCCAGCAGACCCAGACCAGAAGGTGGCTGGACCGGCAGCCAAAAGACTCGGGTTCCAGTCCTGCCTCTGGCCCAAGGCCATGTCTGTGGGGCCTCATTCTTCTCTCTGGGCTTGAGTCTTGCCACCTGTAGAAAGCCTGAAGGTTCCTTGCAGCACCGACCTGCCCAGGTTCTCAATTTGGACCAGTTGTGGCTTCTGCCTCTTGCTTCAGTCAAAAAAAAAACAAAAAAAAGCTGCCATGGAATCTGACCCCATGTGTGTCAGAGCAGAGCTGTGCTCCACAGGATTTTCAATGGCTGATCTTTCAGAAGTGGATCACCAGGCCTTTCTTCCAAGGCACCCATGGGTGGACTCGAACCTCCAACCTTTTGGTTAGCAGCTGAGTGTGTTAAATGTTTGCACCACCCAGGGACTCCCCACATGTGCAGTCACAACGCGCTGGCCAATTGAAATATTTCTACCGCAAAAGGGTCTTGCCACCTGCCCTCACCTGCTCCTCTGTGTGTTCATTTTCCAGCACAGAGGTGCCTCGCTGGCAGAAGATGCCCAGGCACGACAGAATGACCAAGCAGCTTTCCATTAACTACTCACTGAGGGGCAGGACCCAAGTGAGACGCTGAGCTCCTGGGAGAGAAGGGGAGGGAAGAGGGGCAAAGACCAGGACTCGGATGCCTTAGGCACACACACACACACTGACTCCTTCCTTGGGATTTATTTCATGGCTGGGTAGCTCAATTCTCCTCCAAATTAATCACCTGCTATCAAATCAGATCTTTCAGCACTAGATTTCTTATACCATTATTTCAACAATATTGATAAGCAGATCATATGCAAACAACCACATCACTGCTGCCTTTGGGGCCGTCCTGATGAAAAATGGCTCCTTTGCTTCTAATGTCGGCACTGAGGGATCTTAAATATTTTAGTGTCAATCTGACAGCTGAAGTGTATGCCCAGGTGTCACCTTTAAGACTCTCTTGGAGATAGCTACGGGGTGTAACTCCGAGTCCCTCCCTACACTGCGGCCACCAGTGCGATACCATTTTATCTGTTTTCTTGCTGACATGCCCAAAATTTTCCTCTTCGACAAGAAGACAGAAAAGCATGACCAAGTTCACCCCAATCTTCTGGGACATGTCAATATCGTCTTCTGCACAACAAAGATGAGAATATGGCCTCTGCAGGGTGGGGGATCTTATCTCTCCCCTCCCTCCCCCCAATCACTGAACATCCTCTAGGTCAGGCAGATGAAATCATAAATTTATAATACAACATTACTTCAATTTTCTTCTTCATTTACTGCTGTGAAGCCTAGCTCTGCTCTAGCGGCTCAGAGCCCCAGCCACACAGGGGAAATTGGCTGGCTGCATATCAATAGCACATTACAGCAGACCCATGCGGACGCTCCATCAAGCCACATTACGGCAGGATGACCTCGCCACCACTTCCATTAGCAGCTGGGCCCCTCCTGCACTGGCCACTGCACAATTTATTTGCTCCAGTACTCTGGACGCCTGATCAATCCCACAGTAATTATCTCTTGTCACTAAGGTGAAAAACCAAGCCTTCTGCCTGGATAACCACCTTCCTTGCAGATCAGTTTTTCATCATGGGAACAAAAATCAGAATCCACAATAGAATTTGGATTTGCCAGTCAGCTCATTTTGGGGCCCTATTCTGGGGATGCTGGCAGGGACCTCAGAACTATGGTTCCAGATCTTTGCCCCAACCTTAAAAGATGTTTGCATTCTAGATGGGTACATGACTCATCCTCTCCCAGGCTCTGTCCTCAGCTACCCAGAGTCACGGAAAACTGCTCCCACCAGGCTCCTGACTTGAACGAGACAAAGAGTATATCCAGAGAACTGTCAGAGAGTGAAGTGTCTGCTGCGTGGTGAGTGAAGCTGGAAGACCACGTCGGCACCACAGGGTCTGTGTACAGATGCAACACCAAGTTGTCAAGAGCTCTTCCTAGGCAAGGACGTGAAGACCCAAGTCCACAAAGACGCTCGGCCCCCACGGCCATCCTGAGTCACCAGGGCTCCTCTACATCTCTGCTGTCCAATTCAGCAGCCACTAGCCACAGGTGGCCATTTAAATTTAATTACAACTGAATAAAATGAAAACGTCAGTCCTTCAGTCACACAAGCCACATCTCCAGTGCACAACAGTCACAGGTGGCTAGTGGCTGCCATATTGGGCAGCATGGATATAGCACATTTCCACCAGAGCAGGAAGTTCTATTGGACTGCTCTTCTAGAGGGAAAATGAAGAGCTGAACTCTGAGTTTCCTCTGTCTACCAGGAAACAGTTGAACAAATGGAAACCTAGTTGGGAATGACCTAGACAGATCTTTTTGGGAAAGAAAAATCCCAGCTGAAACTATGAATGGGTCTAGACTTGTAGCTGTATGTTCCAGCTAAATGCCTTTCCATCTGTTAGCAAATGTCAGCAGATCACTGTTCTAAACAGTTAATTTATTTATTGCTTTTGTTTCAGAGGGGCTTAAAGTCAGGGAGCACTGGGTCATGATTTCACAGGGGCTTCTCAGAACAAAAGCAGCCCTGGTGGTGCAATGGTTAAGTACTCGGCTGCTAACCCAAAGGTTGGCAGTTTGAACCCACCAGCAACTCCAAGGCAGAACAGACCTGGTGATCTGCTCCTGTAAACATTACAGTCTAGAAAACCCTATGGGGCAGTTCTATTCTGTTGCATAGGGTTGCTATGAGTCAGACTGACTCGAGGGCACGCAACATCATCTCAAGACCAACGCTGGTAAGAATGTCTTTGGCTGGTTAAAGTGCTTCATGTGGTCAACAGCACCTTTCCATTCCCTTGTCTGCAAGGTGAAGCTTTTCTTTTTTTCTCCCCTCTAAATTTTCTTTATTTGGTTGTTGTTGAGAATATACACAGCAAAACATACACTAATTCAACAGTTTCTTCATGTACAATTTAGTGGCATTGATTACATTCTTCAAGTTGTGCAACCATTCTCACCTTCCTTTTCTGAGCTGAAGGTGAAGCTACTCTTCAAGCCTCAGCAATGCACGGTTTCTCTACTACTGGTCTCAAACACCTGGGTGGCACAAACAGTCTGCAACTGACTACTCACCAAAAGGCTGGCGGTTTGAATTCGTCCTGCGGCATCATGAAAGAAAGGCCCGACAATCTACTTCCATATGATTACAGCCGCTGAAAACCCTATGGAGTGAAGTTCTACTCTGAAACATGTGGGGATGCCATGAATTGAAATTGACTTGACAGCAACAGGTTTGGTTCTCAGTACTGAACATATTAGATAGCACGTGCCTAACAAGGTTAAGAGCGTTAAATGCAGTGGAATGATGTGGCCAAAGGACAGAAGGCTGAGAGGAATCAAATATATGAATGATATTCATGTATTTACTCTGATTACGTCCATTTTCATTAAGAAAAACTGAAGAGCTTTGACTGCATTGAGGCTGGACAACTGTGGTACCTCTTTGCTGATGCAGGCTGTGGAACAAAGTCTGAAGGGCTGCAAGAAGGTCTCAGCTGATTGCGGTTAGACTTGGAATGGTGGGAGCATTTCCTGAAGGCTACACATCTTCAGTGGTCAATGACAGATCTGGATCCTAAAAGTCTTCCAGTTTCTACCCTACAGCCTTTATACACAACATTTTAAATTCAAGACTCCAAAAGCCAGCAGGTGCTAATGGGCTCTATTGTTTTTCTTTAAGGTTTGATTTTACAATTTAAAACCACCAATACTGGAAATAATGAGAACACTGGCACATTCTGAAAAATATAACCAATGACACTGAACAATATGTATAGACATTGTTAAACGGATACCTAATTAGCTGTGTAAACTTTCACCAAAAATACAATTTAAAAGATTAGGCAATGAAAAAAAAATAAAACTACCAATACTGACCATTTAGATCAAAGATTCTATAGAAGAATCCTGATCAAAAGGGCGAAATGTGGAACATAATTTCATATTCACATCGAATCCAGACTTTCTAGAGCCACTGAGGCTGGATGACTCTCCAAAACTACTATCTAGAAGAAATCTTTAAACCTGAACCAAAACTATCTCCTGAAGTTGTTTTTGAACCAAATAATAGTTTAGCTAATTGGAAAAGAATGTCTGCATTAAGCATTATAGTCTTTTAAAGAATATCTATATGTGCTCAAATTGACAATAGTAACTCAAAAGGATAGATGAGAAGCTTAGCGGGGGCAGTGAGTTTGTGTTAGTGATGGTTGAACAGTTTGGAAAAGGGCGTTGAGAAAGGTAGCACAACTTGAAGAATGTAATCAATGTCACAGAATTGTACATGTGGAAATTGTTGAAGTGTTTGTATTATGTTTTGTTGTGTATATTTTCACCTTTCACAAAAAAAAAAAAAAATATATATAAAACTATTAAATTTGAAGTTTATTAGGCCCAAACAATTATTTTTACAGCAAGAGGTAATCAATCATCTTATAGTCAACTAGCAAATAATTCTCCCTTCTCACTGATTCTTTAATCATTCCTTTAAAATAATTACACTCTTATATGTATCTACTTTAGGCTTTTTAATCTGTACTATAAACAAGTACATTTATATTTACCATACTGCTTTAATTACTGTAGCTTTGGACTATGTTCTGATATTTGGTTAAACTAGTCTCTTCTCATTCCTCTTTTTAAAACATTTTCTTATTTATTCTCATGTGTTTCTTCTTCTAGGTGAGTTTTAGAATCATTTGGCCAATTTTTAAGGAACTATAATGGGATTTTTATTTGAAGCTCTATTAAACCTAAAAAAATAATTTGAGAAAAACTAACATCTTGCCTATTTTGTAAGTATTCTCAGGGCATCTCTTCCATTTCTTAAAGTTCTTCAAAATAACTTTACCTGCCCTTGTTATTTCCTCAGGCAAGTAGATACCATTCTTCTTAAGACCAAGAAAAGTGTTACAAATTTAAAACTAAGCCAGAAATGATTTAAACAGCAGCAAATTTGAAAATCTATGAAGAGCTTATCAAACAATATGCAAGAGGGACTCTTAGCCAAACCAAAACCCATTAAAACTAGACAGATCATGTGCCTGACTGGAATTTTACCATTAACTACCATTTATCCCATTTAATTAGTTATTTTCTGGACACACAATAACTTGCACTAAAATACTGTTCTCGCGCCTTGAAATTTCTAATTATTGTTGCGACCCACACCATTACGCATCTCCACTGCTTTCTGTCTTTCTTGCCATTTAAGCGGTAAGATTTTCAATTATCTATGCAGGAAGGACACAGATACCTTTAAGGAAAGGGGCATAATATGCAACTCAATTTCTCTAAAAGCCAGGAGAGATCATTTTTAGTCAGAACAAACACACTTTGTCTTTCATCATTTTTTTTTTTTTTTTGCAAATAAAGAGTAAAACAGGCTATTTAAAACATCCATTTAAATGCAAATTTTGATATCCCAAGAGAAAAATGTTAATCATTTAAATACGGGATTATCACCCACCCTTACCATTTCCTCTCCTCCCTCAAGTTTTAGAATATGTAGCCTTAGCCCACACAAGCTAAGCTACCAGGCATCCTTGGGTCTTTAAGAACTCCCACTGAGCAGGGATGGGAGGCTGGGGGTGACTTTTCCTTCTTTTGAACTGCCCAGCTGCCGTAGAGTGGACCCTGAATAACGGCGACCCCATGTGTGTCAGAGTAGAACTCTGCTCCATAGGGTTTTCAGTGACTGATTTTTTGAAAATAGATCACCAGGCCTCTCTTCTGAGGCACCGCTGGGTGGACTCCATCTGCCAACCTTTCTCTTAGCAGCCAAGTACATTAACCATTTGCATCACCCAGGGACTCTTCTGAGCTAAAAAAATCCCAGTTGCTGTAAAGTCAATTCCGACTTATGGCAACCCTACATGTATAACGTAGTACTGTGCTCCACAGGGTTTTCAAGGCTGTGACCTTTCAGAAGCAGACCGCCAGGCCTTTCTTCCAAGGTGACTCTGGGTGTGTGTGAACTGTCAACCTTTCAAATAGCAGCCAAGTGCCTTAATTATATGCACAGCCTCTTGAATAAGAGAGTGGAAAGGAAGGAAATAACGTCAAGTGTCTCCCATGAGCTAAGCACAGGATAAGATGCTCACCCAATCGTCATAACTGTCTTGCAAGTGGGGATTATTATCCTCATCTCCAGATGAGAAAACGGAGGCTCAAGTAGACAACGCAGTTTGCTTGACTCGTGGGTAGCCCAGCTGAGTGTATAGGCCTCCACTGCCCTCCCTGGCCTGTGGTGACCCTGCTGTGTCCTCAGGTCATGCCCAGACTCACCCAGCATCCCCATGCCGAGCATGAATGCATCCATGGTGTAAGGCAGTCCCCGGGCCCGGCCTCTTGTCCCAGGTGGGAACATGACTTCTTTCGGCTGAGCTTTCTTACATTCTACCTGTTAAACAGAAAGTGAACAAATGAGATGCAAATGAATTCCACGAAAATGTCAAATGCAGAACCGATCTGGTTACGAGCAAAGTTATTTTTAGCCTTGCTCCTTACTCACTGTAAAAATAGCCGTGCCGGGTAAATGGCCTGCAAAATAAATATTTAAGAAAACACGCCACTTGTGCAAATCCTGCTTTGGAAAAACCTACAAGGATGAAATTGGGTTACTGTCGGGGTTCAAGGACATTAGCTCAAGATACACACACTTGGGTTAGAGCTCAGATGGAAGCTTGGGAAGAAGGCAGGAGAGTTAAGGAGGCAGACCACGACTGTTTGATGCGTCTGAGAACAACCACAGGAGTAATAATAATAAACCCTTTGCCATTGTTATTGGCTGCTGTCGAGTTGGCCCTGACAATTAAAGGAAATGATGCTCAGTCCTGCACCATCCCCATGATTGGTTGTGGCTCGGATCAATGTAATTCATTGGCTGATTTTTGGAGGCAGATGACCAGGTCGTTCTTCTAGTCTGTTTTAGTCTGGAAGCTCTGCCTGGAACACGCAAGGCCCCATGACACACGGGTGGTGGCGGTGCACGAGGTGCACTGGTTGGGAATCGAACCTGGGTCTCCAGCATGGAAGGTGAGAATTCTACCACCGAGCTATCAGTGCGTTGCTTGGCCCTTTACACGGTCACATGTTACTTTCAGGTCATCAGATTCCTCACTTCAGGTCATCTGATGCTCTTATTAAACACGTCAGCCAGTTAATCTTACTTCCATTTTACAGATGACAAAACTGAGTGTCAGAAGGCTTATGTAATGTGCCTACTAAGGCCACAGCCCAGCAGGTCTAGGCCTAGAAGCCAGATTTTTAAAAATTTCCAGTCAGCGATGCTGCCACTTCCACGAAACCTACACCACCACACTGCTGAGAGAAGTCACCAGATTAAGCAGACTCTGTTCGTCTGGATGACCGGTTTCTCATTTTGCAGCTACATCCTCAAGTGGCTGCTAATTTTCGCTGTTTCCCTTCTGCCTCCAAAATGTCTTAATTTTATTCTCCTCACACACCCAGAGGTCACTCATTTAACGCCCTGAACTACATGAAATGCAAAACTACAAAACCAAACCAAACCCGTTGCCATCAAATCGGTTCTGCCGCATGACGACCCCATGTGTTACAGAGTAGAACTGCTCCGTAGGGTTTTGTTGGCTATAATCTTCACAGAAGCAGACATCAGGCCTTTCTTCTGCAGTACCGCTGGGTGGGTTTGAACTGCCAACCTTTCGGTTAGTAGTTAAGCGCAAATTGTTTGCACCATCCAGGAAAACAGTCAGTTGCTGAAGTTCCTCCTCTGTTTTACTAGAGAGCTCCTAGACCCTTGCTCAGGACTCAGGTGCTTTTAGTTTGCAGATAAATTTCACAAGCATGGTTACCCGGCAATCAAGGGCATTGCTGATAAAGATAGGATGCTGTAGGGTGAGGCAGGGATGCTTACAGCAGCAAAAAAGTATAACAGTGCTACAGCCTGTGACGGAGGAAAGAGAAGAATCAGGTGTCTTACTTAAACACAGAGTGGGGCCGTATTGTACAGGAGCAAAAACTGCACTTAGCTCAACAGCTGCTGAGGGCATCACTACAACAGAGAAGATTACCACTGTCTACAGCGAGTCTGAGATACTAAGACAAACTTAGACTGTGTTCAATACACATTGTTTAAAAAGGCACGTATCTCAGTTATCCATTTTGAAGATACTCTTGTCCTAAACAGTTCAATTAAAAAATATGTTAGTGCTTAAGGGTGGGGGGAAGCTTTAATTACCTAAAACATTAACTCCTCCTTCTTCAAAGACATCAGATAACTTAGAGAATGATAACCACAAATGCTTTTAAAAAATGGACAAATGGTTCAACGTTCATGACCGACAGGCTTAATACAAAGAGTTTTTTACAGGCTGTAAGGAAAGAGGTGGGCATCCTGACAGAGCAATGGGTAAAGGACACAAACAGGCAATTGACAAATGGCGAATAAGGAAGACGTGTTTCACCTATTAGATGGGTAGTGATAAAGGACTGTCTGATGTCAGGGTTCCTGAGGGTGTGGCGAGAAGGGGTGGAAACTGGCATATATTTTTCTGGAGGGCAATCTAACAATACATCAAAAACTCTAAATGTACATATCCTTTGACCCTGTAATCCTACTTTTAGGAATTTAACCTGCAATGACATATGGATGGAGCCCTGGTGGTGCAGTGGTTAAGAACTCAGCTGCTAACCAAAAAGGTCAGCAGTTTGAATCCACCAGTCACTCCCTGGAAACCCCACGGGGCAGTTCTACTCTGTCCTATAGGGTCGCCATGAGTCGGAATCAACTCAAGAGGAACAGGCTTTTTTTTTTTTTAATTCACCATTACTACTTATAGTTTAAAAAAAAAAAAAAGGAAATACCCTAAATGTCCAAGAATTGGGGACTGGTTAAGCCAAATTTGGCTCATCCATACTGATCAAATGTTACTCAGCTAAGGAAAAGCATGGTGTAAAATAACACGCACTGCTACTGGGAAAGGAGTCCTTGATGGTGTAAGTGGTCACAGTGTTCGGCTGCTAACCAAAAGGCTGGAGGGTCGAGTCCACCTAGAAGTGCCTTGAAAGAAAGGCCTGGCAATCTACTTCTGAGAAGCCTGCTATTGAAAATCCTATGAAACTCAGCTCTAGTGGGACCCACTTGGGGTCACCATGAGTTGAAGTCAGCTCAATGGCAACTGGTTGGTATTGGGAAAGTCCTCAGTCCTGGGAGAAACAGGACAGTTGCTCACCCTAAGCACAAAAGGGAAAAAAGCAAATTACAGTAGCTTTGTGGAAACTAAACAAGTGCATACGTGGCAGAAAAAAAATACTAAGAAGACATAACATAGTTGTCTTAGGTAACTTAGTTTTTTAATTTCCACCGTTGATTCTGCTGTTATTGCTGTTAAATTTCCAAGTTTTCTGCTTTGGGTATTACCACTGCAAGTAGGGAGAAAAGGTGATTAAAAAGAAACACATCCATCAGCACTTGGTCTTTTTAGATTTCTCTCCTAAGCGAGGGGTGACAACTTGTTCCTGGCCTCCCGGACCCTCGGGCTCCACCTCCGGGACTCTGAGAGCAGCCGGTGAGAAACCTCATTTGCATGGACCTGCCCACAGCCCGGGAAGATGGGCGTGCTCTGCTCAGGCAGACAGATAATTACGGGACGCCAACACCGGGCTCCAGAATAATACCGCTAACCAGCTCACTTGCTAATAGCCCTATCGGTGACAATCTATTGCATTGTCTTATGAAAACCTGCTGCCTGTTCCTAGGCAACCCGATCAACGAAAATTTCAGGTTTATACAATTTTCATTTAGGGAACATAAAGGTTAACTGACTGTAATGGGAGTATTTTCAACAAACCCACCTACTCTTCCTCTCACTGAGCAGGGCTGGCAGCTCCTTTTAGTTCTGCTCTGTCTTTGCTGCTCGTATTTCGGGCAGCACCAGCAGCGTGGGTTCTGTCAACCACCCGCCGTGTCAACTGTGAGTGCTCCCCGAGGCCAGAGGCCATGGCGTAAGCACTCTCTGGGGGACCCCGGCACATCCTGGGCACTTGAATGACAGGGAAAGGCAGCAGTCGCAGCAGGGAGTTTGGCTTGGTCTGTGCTGAAGGTTTCTGGAAAGATCTCTCAGGACCAGGAGGCCTGCCCACCCAGCCCCCTGCTCTTTTATTATCTTAGACAAAGAGACATCCAAAAGGAAAGAAGAGCATAGCTATTCTCAGCCTGTATCCTGAGTCCTTGCAGTGGGTCAAGGGCTTGCCGAGGATGAAAGCTATGTCCCTCACTCCAACACTCATCTGACTGGCAGAGGCCACGTCTCCCCCACCGAACTTTGAATGTGCAGGGATCAGGGACTGCCTCTACTTCCCCAGGCCCTCCATGCAGAGTGTGGACTGACTTACATGCTCACTGGGGCAAAGGAGACCCAGTCTACTTCATTCAGTAGAAATATGCAGAGGGAAGTGCCAGGCTTTGGGGCACATAAAGATAAATAAGGCAAGCCTCTACCTCCAAGAGCTTTCATTCTATTGGAAAAGGACAGGCTCCAACTGTCTTGTTCCCCTAACATTAGCAGAAATACTCACACATCAACCTGCCCCTCATCCCTTCTGGGCCTGTTAGCCTCTGGAGCCTCTTGAGTTGATCCACATTTGAGTCAACCTCCCCTATCCTCCCACTGGGCCCTGTGCATTCTGGAGAGCTTGGCATGACTAACCAGTTAGAGTCGTAATCAACACAGGTGAAAAACCAGGTTATCTCCCCAGTTCCAGTCACATACTTCAGTCATCTGGCCAGATGTGATGTTCCAGTTATCTACCACTAGGCAACAAACTACCCCAAAACTTAGTAGCTTCAAACAACCATTTATTATTTTTTCTCTCCGTCCTGTGAATTGACTGGGCTCAGCTACGTTCTTCCTCACAGTCTCTTACAGAGTTGTAGTTAGATAGCAGCTGGGGCTGGACCCATCGAAAGCCTTGTCTAGGCTGGGGGTCCAAGATGGCTTCTTAGCTCACATGGCAGACGGTCGACATTAGTTTGGCTGGGACCGTTGATGGGGGTGCCTCCACATAATTTCTCCATGTGGATGGTCTTCTCACAGCATGGTGGCTAAGTTCCAAGAGGGAGTATCTCAAGAACAAACATTTCAAGACACCAAAGAAGTGCCAAGGCTTCTTATAACCTCGCCCTGCCACATTCTAGCAGTCTAGATTCAGTGTGGGAAGAGAACACACAAAAGCATGAATACTGGGAGGAGTGGATCATTGGGGGCCACCTTTGGAGACTAGCTACCACGTGTGACCAGCGAACAACAATGAACTGACAGGACAGTAGAAGGCTTTCCTCCCACCCTTTGTGTTTGGCAGGCTCGGTTCTTGGGGCAGTGGGCACTGAGGGCTGCTCTCACCAGGGGCAGAGGACAGGGCATGGGGGCTCCCTCCCAGTGCAGCCCCTGAGAGACTTGTCTGGCTCCCCACGGTCAACAGAAATGAAATGGCAGTGGTTCTCATGGTAAACAGACTTCTTGCTCCAGCTGTGTTTTGGAACAGCCCCCTACGAGCCCCATGTATTGTAAATATGCCCTACCGCACCACCCACCCCCAAAGAAGCTCTTTCCCCAACTATTCTCCACAGGGCAGCCCTGGGATTGGGGCAGAATTTGGAGGAAGGAACCAAACCTTGAGTTTCCTTAGTCAACAGCTCAGCAGCTTCCCACAATGACTGTCTTTGCCACTGACTCAAATGGCAACTGGAAAAAGGCAGTCTGAATGGAGGAGTGAGAAATTTATCAGCAAATTCCATTTGGATTCATGCCTGTAAGAAGCCCCAGAGGCAACTCATGACCAACTGCTCACACCACGAAGACTAAGTCTCCATTTTCAAATTTCACAGCTGGCAAAGCCACGAAGCAAGCCCATTAACAGCAAGCCTACACCAGGGAGCGAATGCCAAGGACACGCCAACCCCCCAAGGGAGGATGGGATTTATTTGGAAACTTCATTCTTCAAATACGCTGCTTTGCTTGGCCAACTGGCCTTGAGGAAGAAGGTATGGCCACCTTTGTAAGCCCCATAGGTATGAGTTCAGAACACTGACCTAACCGAACCTTCTTTAACAAGGATAGTTGAGGCAGCAATATGTCCTTTGGGGAGCAAACCAGAGGCTGGCTGTGGAGCCTGCAGTGTGGCTTCTAGTGCTCTTGTGTCTGCTACTCTTTGGGGGAGGGAGGTGCCTCTTCCCATCAACCTTGGGAAGCACCTCAGCAAGGCGATTTGGTGTTGTTCGTAACATTCTATTTAGAAACAATTTCAAACTGACGGAGAAATTGCAAGGATAGCACAAATAATCCCAGTAACCTTTACTAAGATTCACCTATCACTCATCTTTTTTCCATTTGCTTTATCGTGTGCATGTTCCCTCTTTATATCTATGTCCATATATGTATGTAGTTTATTCCTGAACCATCTGAGAGTGAGCTGCATACATCAGGGTATGGATTTTCTAAGGGCATTCGCTTAAATAACCTCAGTACAGTGACCAACCTCGCACATTTAACAATGATACAATACTTTTATCTAACCTATCTTTTAATATTCCTATTTTGTCGACAGACTCAATGATGTCCTTTATAGCATTTTATCCATCCATCCATCCACCCATATATCCACTCACCCACCCACCCATCCATCCATCCCTCCCTCCCTCCCTCCCTC